>NC_083437.1:34781377-35086585 GCF_020745735.1 Hemiscyllium ocellatum | reverse complement strand
GCACAAATGGAACTGATCTGTACGTACCAGAGTAAAGTTTCATTGTGAGCATGGTTTGACTTTATACCACTTTTAATGAATATTAGTTCATATATTTCAAACATTCAATATTTTCTTGAAAAGCTGTAAAATAATAATATATAATAAAGAGTTGGTGTCTTACAAACATACGAACCAAGAACACCAGTAGACCTCCTGGCCCATTGAGTCTGTTCTGCCAATTCACCAATAACTGATCTGATTATAATCTCAACCTTGAGGGAAAGAATGTAGTCATTTGATTAGACACTTTACAATCATCTAAGTTTCTCTTCTGACTTCAACAATTTGAGATCATAGACTCTGCCCCATTTTCTTCATTTGTTTTTGATGGCAACTGTTGATAATGATTCAGCACTATTTCATTTTTGCCTCTTTTAGACATGTCCCACAGGGTGGTGGGTGCCTGGCCAGCGGAGGTCGTAGAGGTGGGCACAATAGTGTCATTTAAGATGAATTTAAACAGATGCATGAATGAGCAGGGAGCAACGTGATACAAACCCTTAGAAAATAGGCCAATTATCTCTCCACCTCCAAACCTCCCAGCCTCATTCCTGATGAAGGGCTTTTGCCTGAAACGCGATTTTCCTGCTCCTCAGATGCTGCCTGACCTACTGTGCTTTTCCAGCACCATACTTTTGACTCTAATCTCCAGCATCTGCAATACTCATTTTCGCTTAGAAAATAAATGACAGATTTAGATAGAGAATTGGATTGGCACAGGCTTGGAGGGCCACAGGGCTTTTTCCTGTGCTGTAATTTTCTTTGTTCTTTGTTCTTTATTCTTTGATTGCTTTATTATCACAAAAACACAAAAAATAGAAGCTGTAGCATTCAACTGTTGAGACTGCTCTGCCATTAATAAGATATTTGCCTCAACTCCACTTTTCCACCTGCTCTCTATATCCCATTATTCACCGAAAGGCCAAATATTTAAATCCATCCCAGCCTTAAATGTATTCAATGATAATGCAGCGACAACCCTCTAGAATAGAGAATTAAAATATTTGCACAAAATTCCTCCTTATTCCCCATCCTAATTGATCAGTCCCTAATCCTCAGCCTATATTTGAAACTCTTCAATCAGCAGAAACAACCTCTCGACATCTGCCCTATCCAGATCCTTCATAACATCTGTATGTTTCAATGAGTTTGCTTCTCATTTGCCTAAACTTGAGAGAACATATGTCCAATTTACTCAAACTCTCATCTTGGACAACCCAGGGACAAACTGAGTGAACCTTTGCAGTAACCTTCTCTAATGCAAGTGTATCCTTTTGTAAATGTGGAGACTAAAGTTGCACATAGTACTCCAGGTGTGGTCTCACCAAAGTGCTGTAAAATTTTACCAAGACATTTTTTTTGTTATTCTTATACACCAATCCCTTTGCAGTAGTGGCCTACAGGTCATTGGCTTTACTGCTGAATTTCAGTGTTCCATAAACAAACACAAACTCAGTCTCTTTCGACATCCACACTGCGAAGTTTCACATCTCTTTTGTCATTAAATCTCACCCGATGCCACCCCATCTCAGACCTCCCCTTTTCCTCCCATTCTTGTTCATTGCCTTTGCACTTCCATAAACCCGCTGCATCTCATTTTGCACTTCAGATGAAAGGTTATTGACCAGAAACATTTACGCTCTTTCACTTCCCACAGAGGCTGATCGTTTCTCCAGCATTTTCTCGTTATCTTTCAGACTTCCGGCATCTGCATTATTTCAGGTCAGCTATTTCTGCATTATTATCTCTTAATGTCTTTCTGTTGGCTCAGGCTATCTGTCCCACTTTTTAGTCATTTGTACCATTATAATTCTGTTGTATCTCAATAGGTTAATCCAATTTTCTTCTGCACAAAAATTGCACAATTTATTGCTCATAATGACAACAAAGTTTAAAATTAAATCTAAATCATACTTTGTGCTAAATGTCAAATGGTTGATCTTAGTGGGCTCAGCATAAATGTGGTTGATAAAGAGATTCACCTAACTCTCCTCTAACCTAATTTACTGCATCCAGTGTTCCTGATGTGGGAAGACTGGGGAGCTGAAAATGTGTTGCTGGTTAAAGCGCAGCAGGTTAGGCAGCATCCAAGGAATAGGAAATTCGACGTTTCGGGCATAAGCCCTTCATTACCCGAAGACTGGGGAGACCAAACTTCCCACACTGGGGAGACCAAACATAAACTAAGGGAATGTTTCACCAAGCAAATAAGGCGGGCCCACAGGGGTCAACCTGACCTCCCAGTCACTGTCCATTTTAACTCCCCTTCCCACTCCATCTCCGACATGACCATCCTTGGCCTCCTCCATTGAGAATCAAAAAGCAAATTGAAGGAACAGCACCTCATCTTCTGCTTGGGCAGCCTACAGCCCAGAGGACTCAACATTGAGTTCTCCAATTTCCAGTAACCTCCTGTCCGCAACCCCCAACTCCCCTCGCAGCCCTTCCTCCTCCCTTCTATTCCTCCGACTGGCTCTTCCTTCCAGCTACCAACCGGATTCATTCTTCCCATCGACCAACCAGCTCGTAACCTCTACCTGTGCTGACCTATCCCTACCTCAGCACCCTGCCCCTCTTCCCAATCAGAACCCTCTCCCATTCCTCCTCCCTTTATGTACAGCTCCCTTTACACCACCCAGCCCTGAAGAAAGGTTACATCTGATGCTGCCTGGCTTGCTGTGTTCTTCCAGCCTCCTGCTTGTCTACCTTGGAATCCAGCATCTGCAGTATTTGTGTCTCTAACCAAAAGAATTACTGGCACTTAAGTTGTGGTGAAGCACATGTGGGAGAATTGGGATTCAGAAATAATTGGGGGATCCTCAGGAAATTTGCCCATCTGAAACTAGCAAAGGGAGTCTTTGGGCAAGTGGAGAGATTAGAGAACTTTGGGCAGTAAAAGGGAAATTGTTTCCTCTGTCAAGTGGGTCAACTAAGGGAGAAGTATCTGAAATGTTTGGCAAAATAAAGAATGAGGGCGAGGGGAGAAGTTAATTCATGCTAAGGGCTTTTATGATCTGGAACAAACTGACTGAAAGGTTAGTGTCATCATCTTTCATTTGAACTTTGAAATATCAGTTAGCATTTCTTCAAAATGAAGTAATTTTCACGGTCATTGAGTGGAAGCTGGAGTGTGGAGTTCAAATGAATAGCTTTTTAAAAACACTTTCAGTATCGTCAGATTCTCTGATTCTATGCAAGAAAGATGCTGTGGTTTGATCTGTTTCAGCAGCTTTCCTCGAACAGAAACCCATTGGAACCCACACTGTTTCTCTTTAATGCAGAATTGTCAACTACTGTGAAAAGAGGGGATGGAAGCGAATCTTTGACAACAACAGAGGAGACTACATCTTTAAATGGTCGGAATTCAAAATGATTTCCAACTATCAGAATTTCCGTCCAGGTAAGAGGGATGTTCTGGACCAGCACCACGTGCCCTCAAAATATATTAATAAGATAGCCTAGACCCTACCTTTGCCTCATTTTAAAGGCAAGTCCCAGGTGTTGTGTTCCAGATGTAATTCAATTGGTCAAACTATAGTGCAAAATGCACCTTATTCTTACACTATAGTTAAAATACAACAAAAGAAAAATTGAAACAACTTAACTCTGTTGGAAAACCTAACTGAATAATAGATTATTTAACTATTAAAGAGCGACTGTTCCAATATCGTAATGTCCTTTAAACACGTTTTGTAAAAACAAATTTAGTAAAATAGTTTGTCTCACAACTATCAACAGAAAACTCTGAGAAAGAGAGAAGCAGGGAGAGATATACTGCAGCTTCCAAACCAAGCTTCACAATCCCGGCAACTGCTTCTGAAAAAGTAAAGCTAAAAATGCTGGTTCAGGGCAGCTTGACACACCCATTCAGGCTGCTTCTATTGTCCTGACTTTAGAGAAAAGTCCCAACACCACACAAGCTGTTTACCTCATTGGCTTTGAAGTAGACTGGTCATCTCTATCTCAACCTTTTCTCATAAGAGAAGGACAAAAGACACTTCTTAAAGGATAGTGTTGTCACAGGGAGAAGGCTGAAACATGAGAACTGTCTCAATTTGATTGTGGCATTAGTAGAATCTGATAGAAATGAATGATAGACAGTGGTAATATTTTGATAGATCTGCCAAAGTTATCAAAGGCCATACAGGTAAAAGGATAGTAACATTTGAGGTAAAGTGTTCTTAACAATTTTCTTTTTTGAGTTTGGAGAAGATTTATAGCTCATGTTGAAGTTATGGATGTGGGATTGCTTGCTGAGCTGGAAGGTTCATTTCCAGACGTTTCGTCACCCTACTAGGTAACACCTTCAATGGGCCACCAGGCGAAGCACTGGTGATTCATGCTTTCTATTTATATGTTTGGATTTATGATGTTATTTCCTGTGGTGATGTCATTTCCTGATCTTTTTCTAGATGGGGTCTAACTCAATATGTTTGTTGATAGAGTCCTGATTGGAATGCCATGCTTCTAGGAATTCTCGTGTATGTCTCTGTTTGGCTTGTCCAAGAATGGATGTGTTGTCCCATTCAAAGTGGTGTCCTTCCTTATCTGTATGGAAGGATACTAGTGAGAGAGGGTCATGTCATTTTGTGGCTAGTTGATGTTCATGTATCCTGGTGACTAGTTTTCTGCCTGTTTGTCCAATGTAGTGTTTGTTACAGTCCTTGCACTATATTTTGTAAATGACATTAGTTTTGCTTGTTATCTGTATAGGGTTTTTCAAGTTCATTAGCTGCTGTTTTAGTGTGTTGATGGGTTTGTGGGCTACCATGATGCCAAGGGGTCTGAGTAGTCTGGCAGTCATGTCCAAGATGTCTTTGATGTTGGGGAGAGTGGCTAGGGTTCCTGGACGTGTTTTGTCTGCTTGTTTGGGTTTGTTGCTGAGAAATCGGCAGACGATGTTCATTGGGTACCCATTCTTTTTTGAATACAAGGTATAGGTGATTTTCCTCTGCTCTGTGTAGTTCCTCTGTGCTGCAGTGTGTGTTGGCTCATTGAAATAATGTTCTGATGCAACTTCTTTTTGGATGTTGGGATGATTGCTTCTGGAGTTCAATATTTGGTCCATATGTGTTGTTTGCCTGTTTGTCTTGTGAGGGTGACTTGTGAGGGTATTAAAACTGAAACTGGCTGAGTTTGCACATAAGCAGATCCCAGCTTGGGGAACACTAATTAATAATGAGGAGGAATCTTGACTGGCTAATATTTAACCTTGATTCAGCACTAAACCCTTGTATGAAACCCAGAATAGTATCCATTTGGCTCACAAGGAAACACGTTAGACGACTTATAATGCCGATTGACCACAATACGTTATATGAAAGTGTACAGCATGAATAATCAACAAGGACAAAGTGTTCAAATCCATGTTCTCTGGACAACTTGTTGCTGTTCCATTGTTAATGTGAGTGATTTATTTCATATTAAAGTGTTCAACAATAATATACAATAATAAACAACAAAAATAACAATAATATTACAGACCAACAATATCCAGCACTCCAAAGTAGTTTGAAGTTTGGAACTTGAGAAACGGTCCAGAATTTGCTGAAGCAAGGTGCATCCTGTTACTTAAACACGATTCTGCTCCTTCAGCCTGAAAATGCTTCACCCAAAAGTGTTACTGAAAGTGTGTGGGGTGGAAACAGTTTAGCAAGGGCGATAAGGCATCTGGAACCTTGGTAAGTAATAGGACCAACAGCCTATCTTCCTTCTCCAAAGAGATGTAAAAATTAAGAAACAAACAGAAGAAGAACTGAGGAGAAAGAAAGGTAAACTAAAGTTTGTGTGTGCAACGTCAAATCAGGTACAGGAAGAAACAGAGGGATTGAAGGATCAGGATGGGACAGATGACAACATATTGAATGGCCTGGACAGAGTTGCGAAGGATGTTGGGAAGATGTTTCCATTGGTAGGAGAGACTAGGACTCAAGTGTATGGCCTTAGAGTAAAGGGAAGATCTTTTAGCACGGAGATAAGGAGGAACTTCTTCAGCCAGAGAATGGGGAATCTATGGAATTCATTGCCACAGAAGGCTGTGGAGGCCAGGTCATTGAGTATATTTAAGACTGAGATAGATTTCCGATTGTTAAGGGGATCAAGGGTTATGGGGAGGAAGTGGGAGATTGGGGTTGAGAAACTTATCAGCCATGATTGAATATCAGAGCAGATTAAATGGACTGAATAGCCTAATTTCTGCTCCAATCTCTTATGTTTTTATGTTCCTAACATGCTGTCAAAGCAAAAAGGCATGAGCAACATGAAGCTGGCTGTTTCATGCTGTTACATGATGTAGCAACATGGGTGTTCTTGATTGGTTTCCATGTAACATATTTGTCTTTTTGGTCTCTATTACTCTGACAGGACGGCAAATATTAAACCAGATCCCAAACACCAGGATCCTGACTACAAAGGCTGGCCTTTGCAGTTCTCTCAAGGAATATGAACGAATAGCAATTAAGTATTCAAAAGACGTGCATTCACAGTAAGTCTTCTGGTCTAAATGTCTGTGCACTGGTCAATACTTCCAAGACTTGTGTCAATTGGAAATACTTCAGTATGCCAATTGGGATTACTTCAGGAATTTAGATAATTAATTAGATATTGGGATTTATCCATTGTATCTCAGTGAATCTAAGAGAGAAATGAACATCAGTGATAATTAGCAGCTCAAACTTTGAACGGTATTTTATCCAGGTGAGTGAAGGAGTGCCTGCCTGAGTCAGCATGGAGGGGTATGTTAGAGGCTAGCAATGTACCAAACGGAGGCCTAGGATCAGATAGGAAACCAGGCCAGAAATGAAAGGGAGCAGAACGGGGTTCCGTTATAGTAAGGGAATCAAGGATAACCCAGGGAAAGCAGGATAATGGGATGGAGAAACATATTGGGCTGGAAGAACACAGTAAGCCAAGCTAGTCCTGAAGAAGGGTTATAGCCAAAACGTTGACGACTTCACCTCCTGATACTTCCAGCCTTCCGGTTGTTTACTTTGGATTCCAGCATCTGCACTTTTTTTGTCTCCCTCTTGAGAAACATATCAGCCATGTTCGAATGGTGGAGCAGACTTGATGGGCAGAATGGCCTAATTCTGCTCCTATATCTTGCAGTCTTATGGGAGAAAGGCTGAGGACGTCAGCAGCAAGGGTATGGGTTAACTTTCAGTGATGCCTGCCATTCCTTCCCTGTGCCAGGTCCTAGATCAGGCAGCCAGTGCCAGACACCGAGAACTCCACACCCCCTGTAGGTGAACCTGACAGAATTTGCTTTCTGGGGTCCATACATGGCGTCAGTCCCACCAACCACTAATACCATTATGGAAGTGGGATGAAGCCCTTGACTGACATATGAGCTAATATTTTAGCTTGAACTACAAATCTCGAGTGAATCTTGCTCTATACGTGTGAGATCCACAGGATAGGATTTTGCCATAGCCTCCAATCCTGACATTGTATCAGAGTCTGTGCTTCATGTCTGTTCTCTGTCTTGATTGCCATCAAATTACCATGAAACTTCAAAGTGCAAGCAGTCCAAATGGAAAATACATGCAATCCAGAGGCAGGAGAAGGTTTTCATTAGTGAAACCTGTTGCCAGCTGGTATCAGTTGGCTACAAAACAGCATCTTGATTGAGCTGAGAAACTCAGGACCTCAGCCAAAGCATTCCTGTCTAACCCCAATGTGGGAACAAGAGACTTGAAAGCATGACAGTGTTTTGTGAAGTTAAATTTTACTTGTAAATATTTAGCATCATGCCACTTTTAGTTTAGTTGTGCACAGAGGCTCAGTGGTTAGTGCTGCTGCCTCACAGCACCAGGGACCCAAATTCGATTCCAGCCTCAGGCAACTGTCTGTGGTGGAGTTTGCACATTCTCCCCTACGTGGGTTTCCTCCAGATGTTCCAGTTTCCTCCCACAGTCCAAACATGTACAGGTTAGATGGATTGGCCATGCCAAATTGCCTGCAGCATCCAGAGAGGTGCACTATAGGTTGGGAAATGCAGGGACAGGGTAGATCTGGGCGGAATGTTCTTTGGAGGGTTAGTGTGGACTTAATGGGCCAAATAGCCTGCTTTCACACTGTAGGGATTCTATGTGTACACCTTTATTGGTTGAAATTAGCTTCGTCAGAGAGCTACAGGTACAGGCACACCTCATGGCTAATATGCATTGATGGTTGCAAAGAAATTAGGGAGTTTTTGTTTATTGCAGAAACAACAATGTTTTGGTCATTTTTCTTTATTCTTTCTTGAATGTTCAAATTAGAATTCAGTATTGATGTAGTGTCCATTTCATGGAGGTAAAAAACAATGAAACCATTGGTAAAAATAATGTATAGGATCCCCAAACGAAGCCACACTGAGAGAAATGCTATAAATCAACAAATAATAAGAATATATGAAAGGAATTGAGCAATAATTATGGGTGACTTTAATATTCATGTTAATTGTTTGAATCAAATTGGAAAGGGTAACTATGACAACAAATTCATGGAGTGCATTAAGAATAGTTGTCAGGAAGCTAACCAGGGAGCAGGCTATCTAGGATCTGGTCATGGGTAATGAAACAGATTTAATAAATTATGTCCAAGTAAAAGATTCCTTAGGAAATAGTATCGAAACATGACAGAATTTAATATACAGATTGCGAGTGAGAAACGTCGCTCAAATACATTGTATTTAACTTAGAAAACAAAATTAAAATGGAGGGAGGTTAAAGTTAGCTAAAGTGAACTGGGTGGATAGATTAGCAGGAAAGACAGTAAGTGAACAGTAGCAGACATTTAAAAAGATCATTCATGACTCCCAGCAAAAATATATCCTAGTAATAAGGAAAGATTCTGAGAGGGATAAGCCAACTATGACTAACCAAGGAACTGATGGAATGTATAGAGTTGAAAGGAAAGGCATAGAAAGAGTCAAAAAGGTCAGCTGAAGACTGGATAAATTTGGATTTCAGTGAAAGAGGACTAAAAGAAAGGCTGGTCATGGGATTAATCAACTCCAGCCTCCCCACTATTCTTGGCCCACTCCAATTTGCCTATCAGACCAACAGATCCACATCAGATGCCATATCACTTGCCTTTCACTCCTCCCAAAAATATCTTGACACCAAGAACAGCTACATAAGATTCCTACTCATTGACCACAGTTCAGCCTTCAACACTATTATCCCCTCAAGACTGATTACAAAACTTAGTGATCTCAGACTAAGCCCCACTCTTGGCAACTGGATCCTCAATTTCCTGACCCACAGGCCACAATCGGTGAAGACTGGGGACAATATATCATCGTCACTAACACTCAACACTGGAGCCCGCCTGGGCTGCGTACTCAGCCCCATACTGTGCTCACTGTATACCCATGACTGCGTCGCCAAATACCAGACTAACGCCATTTATAAGTTCGCTGATGACACCACCATAGTCAGTCGAATCTTAGATGGCAACAAAACAGACTACAGACGGGAGGTGGAAGACCTGGAAAAATGGTGAACTGAGAACAACCTAGTACTCAATGCTGGCAAAACTAAGGAACTCATTATTGACTTTCAACAGGATGTTACTCATGCCCCCTAACACATTAACATCACAGAGGTGGAACGAGTGGAGAGTATCAAGCTCCTGGGAGTGGTTATCCACAACAAGCTTTCTTGGACTCTTCATGTGGACACACTGGTTACAAAGGCCCAACAATGTATCTTCTTCCTCAGGCAGCTGAGGAAATTTGACATGATGGTGAACACTCTTGCAAATTTTTATAGGTGCGCCATCAAAGAGCATTCTGTCTGAATGTATCACTAACTGGTATGGCAACTGTACCATTCAAGATTGAAGACGGTTACAGAGAGTGGTGAACCCGGCCCAGACAATCACAAAGGCCAACCTCCCATCTGGAGAATCCATCTACCAGGCCCGCTGTCAAGGAAAGGCCACCAGCATTCTTCAAGATCCATCTCACCCTGACAATGTTTTTCTACAACCTCTACCATCAGGGAGAAGGTACAGAAGCCTGACTACAAACACCAGCCGGTTTCGTAACAGTTTCTACCCTACTGTTGTTAGAATGCAGAATGGACTCCCAAACTCTCAACATTTGCCTGTACTTGTGTTTTTGTTTTTGCTGCTGTTTACCTTATATTTATTTATTTATGCTACTTAACTCTGTGATCTGCCTGTATTGCTCGCAAGACAAAGCTTTTCACTGTGCCTCGGTACACGTGACAATAAATTCAGTCCAGTCCAGTCCAGTCCAATATTAAAGACAGAGAAAAAAAGTTATAAAGACAAACTAGTGAGGAATCTAAAACCAACAATAAGAGTTTCTTTAAATACATAAAAAGGAAGGGACAGGTCAAAGTGGTCATAGAATCCACACAGTGTGAAGCAGGCCATTTGACCCATCGGGTTCACACTGACCCTCCACAGAGCAGCCCGCCCAGACCCACTCCATCCTTGGAAATAGTGGATGTTATGGTTATAATTTTCAGTAATTGTTTGATTCTGGAGAAATATCAGACGGTTGGAAAACCATTAATGTGGCACCCCGATTGACAAGGGATGGAGGCAAAAAGCAAGTAGCTAAATTACTAATTTGGCTAATTGACCTAATTGGAAAAGTATTGGAATCAATTATTGAGGAAGTAATAGCAGAACATTTGGAAAATTATAATGGCTTCATAAAAAGGAAATTGTGTCTGACTAATTTATTAGAGCTTTCCAAGGAAATCTCAACAAGAGTAAAGAGGGGGGATCCAGTAGATGTGTTATATTTGAACTTCCAGAAGGCATCAACAAGTTCTCTCTCAAAAGTTTACGTTATAAGATAAGAGCCCACAGTGTTGAAGGTAGTATTTTGACATGGATGGAGAATTGGCTCACAGCAGTAATCAATGAGTGGGGATAAGGGTTCCTTTCTCAGGTTGGCAATCTGTAACCAATGGGGCTCCACAGGGATCAGTGCTGGGACCACAACTGTTTACAGTATATATTAATAACTTGCAGCAAGGAAGTAAATGTCGTGTAGCCACATTTACATGTGACATAGAAATAGTTAAATAGGCAAGTTGTGAGAGGGATGGAAATAGTTTATTAAGAGAACTACCAGATTAAGTGGGGAAAAATGTTGGCAAATGGAAATCAATATGGGAAAATGTGAAGTTGTTCATTTTGGAAAGGAGAACAAAAAATGGATTATTTAAATGGAGAAAAACTGCAGAAATCTGTTGGGAATTGGGTGATTGTGCATGGAGTAGAGAAAACTAGCACACAGGTGCAACACATAATTGGGAATGCTAATGGAAATTTGGCCCTTATTTCAAAGGGTTTGGAGTATATAGGTAGGGAAGTCTTGCTGCAACTGTACTAGGTGCTGGGGAGACCACATCTGGACTGCTGTGAGCAGTTTTAATCTCATTATTAAAGGAAAGATATCATTTCATTGGAGGCAGTTTAAGGGAAGGCCCACTAAGATAATTCCTGGTATGGAGGGATTGTCTTATGAGTAGAGTAAACAGATTGGGACTGTACTCAGAAGAATGAGAGGTGATCTAAAAAAAATAGAATTCTTAAGGGGCTTGAGAGGGTAAATGCTGAGAGGATGTTTCCCCTGAAGGGCAAGTTTAAGAACCAGACGGCATTTTCTCAGTAGAAAGAGGCACCAAGTTAAGACTGAAATGAGGAGGAATTTCTTCCCTCAGAGAGTTGTGAATCTTTAGAACTTCTTGCCACAGACAACAGTAGGAGCTGAGTCCTTGTGGATATTTAAGGCTGAGGAAGATTCTTGATCAGTCAGGAAATGAATGACAAAGCAGACTTTAATGGCCAAGTGCCCTAATCCAATTTCTATTTTTTATGGTATTATTGGACTTTCAATCCATGGAACATCACCAGACTTGCAAGCTCAGCTGGCTCTCTCCTACTGCTATTGAAAAAGAGATTGTCCCAAACCATTTCTAGTGGGGACAATTGAATTGCTCAAATCCATGTCATGATTGCCATCTAACAAGCTGACATTGACACATACTTGTCAAGTACTGACACCAGCCTATAGATTTACTTAGATTTTCTTCCTCTGGTTCTGTGTGGGATGATAGGAGGCAAGAATCCATCACTACACCCAATCCATTTCAATCTCTTTTGCCCCAGCCTAGGTGATATCCCACCCTTGAAGGTCCTCCATAGACATACTTTAATAGATTTTCATTGGTTCACTGTGTCTTCCTAATTGGTGATGTTCATTCCAAAGCTGCTCTGGTGGGGCTTACATTGAGAATGCAAAATATGTGTTTCATAAAGTTATTGATGATTACAACACAGAAGGTGGTCATTCAGCCAACAAAGGTCAGACTGCATCGTTTCCATTTTCCACTAATTGGCTCATCGCCCTGGAAGATATTGCAATGCAAGCGTTTATCTAAGTATTGCATACACGTTACATGCGCTTTCTAACTCAACTACCCTTTCAGATAATGAGTTCCAGAACCCCACTTACCTCGGGATAAAACTAACCTTCTCAACTCTCCTCTTAGCCTTCTATTTCATACTTTAAGTCTGTGCCCCTGGTTATTGATCCTTGCACTATTGGAAAAAAACTGCTTTCCTAGAGTAGCACAGTGGCTCAGTGGTTAACGCTACTGCCTCACAGTGCCAGAGACCTAGGTTTGGTTTCAGCCTCGGGCAACTGTCTGTGTGGAGTTTGCACATTCTCCCCATGTCTGCATGGGTTTCCTCCCACAGTCCAAAGATGTGTAGGTTAGGTGAATTGACCATGCTAAATTGTCCATAATGTCCAGGGATATGTAAGTTAGGTGCATTAGTCAGGGGTAAACGTAGAGTAATGGGGAATGAATTTGGGTAAAATACTCTTTGGAGGGTCAGTGTGGTCTTATTTCCACACCGTAGGGATTCTACGATTCCTAAGCATCATATCTATTCCCCTCACAATTAGATTAGATTCTCTACAGTGTAGAAACAGGCTCTTTGGCCCAACTAGTCTGCACCGACCCTCTGAAAAGTAACCCACCCAGACCGATTTCCCTCTGGCTAATGTGCCTAACACTATGGGCAATTTAGCGTGGCCAATTCACCTGGCCTGTACATATTTTGGACTGTGGGAGGAAACCGGAGCACCCGGAGTAAACCCACGCAGACACAGGGAGAATGTGCAAACTCCACACAGACAGTCGCTCGAGGCTGGAATTGAACCTGGAACCATGAGGCAGCAGTGCTAACCACTGAGCCACCATGCCGCCCCAAATTGAATACACCTTTATCAGGCCCCTCACAAGCTTCACTGCTCCAAGGTAAACACCCCCACCTACCTAACCTTTCCTTATAGCTGAGACCCTCTAGCTTGGGACATATCCCTGTAGATCTCCTCTGTGCTCCATCTGTCTTGCCAGTCTCAATTGTCTTACAGTCACATGCTCTGCAGGCATCCATAATTGGTCTTGTGTCAAAGTCCTTCATTGGCAGTGTTTTACTCCGTGTGATGCTAAGGAACCTAGGGGGCTAATGCCAGTGATAGATGGCACCATTGCTTTTTTTTCTTGCATGTTCCATTGGCACAGATTGTGGTTGGTACTGCAGTGGACAAGTGGAATATCCGCCTGATGGCCAAGTTGATGGTATTGAAGTCATGGAAAGGCTGATGCTGAATTACTAATTCTTGAGTGGTAATTGATCTCTGTATCTCCCTAAAGGAGATTTCTACCATTTGGCCGCTTTATTTTAACCTTGATTGACACAAAGGACACCAACCTTCTTCCATCTTCATTCCTCCATGCCCTTCGAAACTCCCTCTTCCATGTCTGCTTGCCCCGACCATACTTCACACCCACACAATCTCATTACTGACTAACCCTTGCCAATCTTCAGCCTTCATGTGTGTTACTATTCTCTTGCTCTCCTCCCTTGCACCATTGGGTCAAACAAGGAACTCCGCTGTTGCACAAAGACGATGGGTGTACCTCATTTCTAAATGATTGTGAACTGGGTGACATGAGATTCCCATGTTCCACTGACTTCACACTCATTCGCTAGTTCCTGCTGATGCATATTGATGGAATGCAGATATATTACAAACCCATCACAGGACAATGTGTGAAGCAATATGTCACAAATGGACTACTGACTTTATCTCTGCATCTCAATTTTGGGAAATGGTAATCTCACGTCCCATGTAAGTCAGCAAACCATGTAGGCTACAGTGCCTGCTCTTCTAGGGTACTCAAACACACACACACACACACACACACAATGCTACATATAGTTCTTGCCCCTTCCCCATCTCATCTCACACCATAATTTGCTAAGAACTGGAATAATTTGTCAACAATAAGTCATCAACATGAACAAGTCGTATTTGTATGGCCAACAAGAGTCCAATTAACTGATCCCTATATTTTGTGCCAAATTTGATGGCCCCTATGGGTGTGTAGTCCAAAGCCAGTTGCAGTAAGAAGTGTTATATGTGATATCAAACCTAGTTTACAACTAATACTTTGTGAGCAGGGAATAACTCTAATTTTTCATTACACCATCCAACTGTCCTTTAGGTTCTAATGAGTTTTTACTCGTTGTTTGTCTGCATTCTGTGACTTCCTCTCTTGTTTTACGCAGCAAGTCCACAAGACTAGATGACTTTTTCCCTCAGTCATTCCGCATTGATCAGCAAAGTGATCGCCAAGCCTTTTTTGATGCTTTCAGAGGTAATGTCTTTCTTTCCTTCCAATTTTGCTTTCTCTTTTTTTCCTACACGTTTGGAGTTGCCTAATGAACTTATGTTCCAGTTTGAACATCACACAATCTATTTGGTACAGTCCTGTTTAATAAGTATTGAAGATATATCAATTGTTTTTATGCTGTTCTTTTCGTGTGTGTGTGTGTGTGTGTGTGTGTGTGTGTGTGTGTGTGTGTGTGTGTGTGTGTGTGTGTGTGTGTGTCAATTTTAATTAAATTTAATGTGTGTACAACATACTATGTTCCACTTTTTACAGGCCAGAGACACAGCAGCTGCATTTTCTTGACTGTAGTTGGTGGATGTGATCTGACAGTTTAAGTCTCCCTATCTTGCTTTTCTTGGTGTAGGTGTGACTGGACACTGACAGCTCCACAGGTAGCTCCCCTGCAGCCCCATGCTGGGACTGGTGAAGTGTCAGACCTATTGTTGCCCCCCATCTTTCCAGCTTTGTATCACTTTGCAATCTTTCCTCTTGTACAAGAGGGGCTGACCGTGTCTTTGAGTTTCCCCAGCGAAGGAAAGCATCTTTCACAATGACCCAGTCAAGTTGTGAACTGTGTAGGCTTCAACTAAATCATCTCCCATTCCTCTAAACTCCACAAGATATAAGGCCAGGGTACTAAAACTCATCTTGTGGGATGGTTCTACCATTTCCAGGGATAGGTCTAGTGAATATTCGTTGCTTTCCCTTGCTGACAAGGATGCCTTTTTCAAACAAGAAGCCCAAATCTGTATACAATATTCCATCTGTAATCCCACTAATTCCCTTTTTACTCGTCAGATTCTTTCATTCTTGTTCTCCGCGGCTTTGTAACTATGCATACAATTTACCTTCCCAATTGCTTGAAATACCTGCTTGTTTTAATCTTCTGGGACTCTTCACAACCAGGTTCCTTAGAATGTAAGTATCTTTCAAACCCAAAAGAAAATTGACTTGTATAACGTTTCCTACCAATATGGATATCTTTGCTCCTTGACTTTTAACGCACAGTGCCCCTTTGCCTTAATTATTGATGTTAATTGTGAACCAGCCAATCATATGGATTAACCAGGAAACCCTGTTGTTGTGTCGCCATCATCTTACCAGACCATAGGGCTGCTCGTTCATTAGAGAGAAGTGACTGGGGATGATTTAACCTGAGGGCGACCAGACCTCAGGCAAGGGAAGAGGTTGAGAAGGAGAATTCTTCATGGTAACCTCAAACCGGTGATGGGAACTGAACCTACACTGTTGGTATTACAGTGCTCTGTAAACCAACAATCCAGTTAACTGAGCTAAACCAACTCCTTACTGGGAAACCCATTGCCTCCTGAAGAGCAGACATGCAGTGTTAAGGTCTGACCATGACATGAAATCCAGATAAGACCTTCATAAGGCCATTTGAGATGTCAAGAGGCAATACTGGACTAAGTTAGAGATCTAAACTAGCCACACAGACACCCACTGTCTGTGGCAAGGCCTATACGATATAAAATGAAGCAGAACAGATTACAGGACAGAAATACATCCCTCCCTGAGCCACTCAATCCAGTTTATGGACAGTTTGAACAGAAGATCAGTGATACAATGTCACCTGCCCCGACAGCCTCAGCTGCACCTGTTTCCTCAGTCACTGCCACAGACATCAGATCAGCCGTCTTCAGAGTGAACCCATGGGAAGCAACTGGCCCAGATGGAGACCTCGGCCATGTATTCAGACCCTGTGCGGACCAGCTGGTGGGAGTATTTCCTCACACCTTTAACCTGTCCTTGCTACAGTCTGAAGTCCTTCAAAAAGTCGGATTAACCAGGAAACCCTATTTTGTGTCAATGTTGAGTCGAGTTTCCATCCAGTGACTCTATTTACACTTCTCAATGCAAAAGAAAACACATGCTGTGTACCTCCACGACGCTGACTTCTATAATTATGAAGAGCTTTGAGAGGTTAGTCATGGCTCATATCTACTCTAGCCTCCCAACCTTGATTCCTTGCAATTAGTCTATTAGTACATCAGGTCCCCAGCAGATATCACCTCTCTAGCCCAACAAGTATTCCTGGAACATTGGATTAGTAAGGATACCTACATCAGGCTTCTACTTACTGACTGCAGCTCGGCCTTCAGCACTAATATCACAACCACACTCATATCCAAAGTCTCGGCTTCCTCTCCACCCTCTGCACGCAGACCACAGTTAATGAAGATAGGCAACAGCACCTCCTCCACAACAACTCTCAACACTGGTGCCTGCAAGGATAGATACTCAGCCCCTTACTGTACTCCCTATACACTCATAACAGTGTGGCTAAATTTCATCTACAAGTTCACTGATGACACCACCATTGTAGGCCGGATATTGAACAGTGAGAAGATTATAGGAAAGAGATAGAGTGGTGTAACGATAATAATCTCTCCTTCAATGTCAGCAAAATTAAAGAACTGATCATTGACTTCAGGAAGCAAGGAGGAGGGCAAGCCCTTGTCTATATCAATGGAGCTGAGGTGGAGATGGTCAAGAATTTCACATTCCCAGGAGTGACAATTGCCAACAATCTGTCCTGGACCACCCATGCTGATGTGATGGTCAGGAAGGAGGATAAGGAATTTCGTTACGTCCATAAGGACTCTCACAAACCTTTACAGATGCACCACAGAAAACATTCTATCTGGGTCCATTATGGCTTGGTACAGCAACTGTTCTGCCCAGGACTGTAAGAAAACGCAGAGTTGTGAACACAGCTCAGTCCATCACACGAGCCAAGTTTCCATCCAGTGACTCCTTTTACACTTCTCACTGACTCAGACAGGTGGCTAATATCATCAAAGATCCCTCCCAGCCAATCATAAACTCTTTGAACACTTCTGTCAGGCAGAAGATACAAAAGCTTAAACACATGTACCAACATGTTCAAGTAAAGCTTCCTCCCCTCTATTATTAGACTTCTGAATAGACCTCTCAAATTTCAAATCTAATCTTGTTCTTGCTTTTTGTGCACCTTCTTTGCAACTACAACTTTGGATTTCTCACTCTGTTCAATCAACCTATGAGCTTGGTATGGAATGATCTGCCTGTACTGCTCACAAAACAAAAGTTTACCAAGGTACTGTTATGAAGTTGTGAGTGTAGTGCACCTTTAAGAGAGTTGAAAAGCTAGCAAGGACCTAGAGAAGCACAGAGAGTCTGGAACAAGGAACAATGTAACTGCTAGAGTAACTGGGTTGCCATGAGACAAATACAAATTAAAATTCAGCCAATCAGTTTAAATTACACATCAAAAGTGTAGATTAGATTAGACTTACAGTGTGGAAACAGGCCCTTCGGCCCAACAAGTCCACACCGACCCGCCGAAGCAAAACCCACCCATACCCCTACATTTACCCCTTACCTAACACTACGGGCAATTTAGCATGGCCAATTCACCTGACCCGCACATCTTTGGACTGTAGCACTGGAAAAACACAGAGCTCAGGCAGCATCCGAGGAGCAGGAGAGTCAACATTTCGGGCACAATCCCTTCATCAGGAATCTTGATTTCCATTCCCATTCCTGATGAAGGGCTTATGCTCAAAATGTCAATTCTCCTGCTCCTTGGATGCTGTGCTTTTCCAGCACCAGACTCTCGACTCTGACCTTCAGCATCTGCAGTCCTCACTTTCTCCTAGTTTAAATTTTGCGCTAAGATACCAAACTCCAATCAAGTTTGAGTTTAGTGTTTTGATAGTATTAAAACCAATGAAATGATCTGATGTTTTGGGGTATAAGTATCAAACGTTTTGAACAGTTAGCCAGAGCAACAACAACAAGAGTCTGCTGGCAGAAGCATCTGCTCTCTTAAAGATTCCTTTATTTATCAAAGACCTGGGAAGCAGAATCCCTAAGAAGGAGAAAAGAAGACAGAGGAAAATCTACAGAAGGCACTCAGCAAAGCTGACTGGTTTTGAAACGTGATTGTATTTTTTTGGGATTCGTGATCAGGATTTTTTATCAGATCAGTATTGTAGAGGGGAAAGTAAAAGATAGGTTTAGAGAAAGGAGTTGTAAATAGTTGTTAGTTAATTATTTGCTGTTAGACTTTAAAAAAATGTTGTTAATTTTTACTTTAAATAGTAAATTTTGCGATAGCTTTTTGCCTCTCGAATTTTAATAGATTACAGCACGGCGTGAATCTTTTCTGTGTTGTAGGGTTACATTAACAGTCGGGTTTACCCAGTGTCGTAACAGTCCACATGACAATAATTATTCAAATCAAACCTTGCTAATTGCCAAAATAATAAATCATTCATATGCCATTACCCTTTATCCTTTGCCACACTCTTCACACCAACGATGATTCTGAATAAACACTATATTGTGAATAAGCACTATTGAGTGCTTCTCTCTGTTGAAATGGTGCAATGCTTTTTGACTGCTTGGATGCATCCATAATCACCAGCATTTGCTGATTATCTCTGGAGACTTTTTGTCTGTATATTGCCGTTGACACTGACATCACAAATAATTTGAATACGGAGTATGCCATAAACCAAAATCATTCCTACCTACAAACAATTTCATATCCAAATGGCTAGTTCTCCCCGTATTGCATGTGATCTAACCTTACCTTCTAGTCTACCACACAGATCTTCGTCAAATACCTTAATGAAGTCCATTTGGACAATGTCCACTACTCTGCCCTCATTAATCCTCTTTGCTACTTCTTCAAAAATTTTAATCAAGTTAGTAAAATATGACTTCCCATACAAAAAAAAGCCATGTTAACTATCCCTAATCAATCCTTGCCTTTCAAAATGCATGTAAATTCTGTCCCTTAGAATCCCTCCAATACCTTACTCACCAGTCTTTAGGTCCTTAGATTTACCTTATCACCTTTCTTAAATAATAGCGCCAAATAAGCCAACCTCAAATTTTCCAGCAACTCACCTGTGACTATCGATGATACAAGTATCTCAGCAAAGAGCCCAGCAATCACTTCTCTAGCTTCCCACAGAGTTCTCGGTACACCTATCAGGTCCCAGGGATTTATCCACCTTTATGTGTTTAATACATTAAGCACCTTCTCCTCTGTAATATGGACACTTTTCAAGATCTCACTATTTATTTCCCCAGGTTCCCTAGCTTCCATATCCTTCTCCACAGTAAATAATGATGCAAGATATTAATTTGGCATCTTCCCCATCTCCTGCAGTTCCACACATAGAGAGCCTTGCTGATCTTTAAGGGTGGCTTTGCTTATGTTATACTGTCACAGATGCAACAATCAACTTGTGCAGAGTAACATCTCACATGCAGCAATGTGACAATGACTAGATTATCTGTTTTTGTGATATTGTTTGAAGTTACTGGTCATGACACTAAGCAGAACTTTACTGTGCGTCTTCAAAGCAGCATCATCGGTCTATTATGTCCACCGGAGAGAGCAAATGGGGCCTTAGAACATAGAACATAGAACATAGAACATAGAACAATACAGCACAGAACAGGCTCTTCGGCCCACGATGTTGTGCCGAACATCTATCCTAGATTAAGCACCCATCCATGTACCTATCCAATTGCCGCTTAAAGGTCATCAATGATTCTGACTCTACCACTGCCACGGGCAGCGCATTCCATGCCCCCACCACTCTCTGGGTAAAGAACCCACCCCTGACATCTCCCCTATACCTTCCACCTTTCACCTTAAATTTATGTCCCCTTGTAATACTCTGTTGTACCCGGGGAAAAGGTTTCTGACTGTCTACTCTATCTATTCCTCTGATCATCTTATAAACCTCTATCAAGTCACCCCTCATCCTTCGCCGTTCCAACGAGAAAAGGCTGAGAACTCTCAACCTGTCCTCGTACGACCTATTCTCCATTCCAGGCAACATCCTGGTAAATCTTCTCTGCACCCTCTCCAAAGCTTCCACATCTTTCCTAAAGTGAGGCGACCAGAACTGCACACAGTACTCCAAATGTGGCCTAACCAAAGTCCTGTACAGCTGCAACATCACTTCACGACTCTTGAATTCAATCCCTCTGCTAATGAACGCTAATACACCATAGGCCTTCTTACAAGCTCTATCCACCTGAGTGGCAACTTTCAAAGATCTATGTACATAGACCCCAAGATCCCTCTGTTCCTCCACCTGACTAAGAACTCTACTGTTAACCCTGTATTCCGCATTCTTATTTGTTCTTCCAAAATGGACAACCTCACACTTGGCAGGGTTGAACTCCATCTGCCACTCCTCAGCCCAGCTCTGCATCATATCTAAGTCCCTTTGCAGCCAACAACAGCCCTCCTCACTGTCCACAACTCCACCAATCTTCGTATCATCTGCAAATTTACTGACCCACCCTTCGACTCCCTCATCCAAGTCATTAATAAAAATTACAAACAGCAGAGGACCCAGAACTGATCCCTGCGGAACTCCATTTGTAACTGGGCTCCAGGCTGAATATTTACCATCTACCACCACTCTCTGACTTCGACCGGTTAGCCAGTTTTCAATCCAATTGTCCAAGTTTCCCTCTATCCCATGCCTCCTGACTTTCCGCATAACCCTACCATGGGGAACCTTATCAAATGCCTTACTAAAATCCATGTACACTACATCCACTGCTCTACCCTCATCCACATGCTTGGTCACCTCCTCAAAGAATTCAATAAGACTTGTAAGGCAAATCTGTGATGGCATAGAGCAATGTGCTTATTCATTGGCCAAAAAGCAGATCTTGCAACAAAAATCTTTACATTTGTACTTGGATATTGCTTGCCTTTTATACCAGTAGGAAAGTGGCACTGAGAATCAAGCTTCATGGGGCATGATACACAGTCCAAAGGCGTCCCTTTGTTAAGGATCCTTTATCTATTGTCTTGGCTTTGGCTGCCCTGATGAATAAATTGTTCCAGTTTTGATATCTTTGATTGAGAGCAAGCAGATCGACTTCTCCCCCATTTCCTCCAGCTCCCATCTCTAATCATCTCTTGCAATGCACCACCCCCTGTGTCTTAACCAAGCCTAAACATGTTCAAATGAAGCTAAAATGCCTGCTAAACTCCTTAACCTGACCCAGGTGATTAGCTATTTGACTGCTCACAGCGAATATGATTAAAGGAAAACAGTGCTTCCAGCCTCTGGCAACTGTCTCTGTGGAGTTTCTGTGGGTTTCCTTTGGATGTTCCGGCTTCCTCCCACAGTCCAAGGATGTGCAAAGTAGGTGCATAGGACATGCTAAATTGCCCATAGTGTCCAGGCATGTGTAGGTTGAGTGCATTAGTCAGGAGAAAAGTAGAATAATAGGGGTAGGGGAATCGGTCTGGGTGGGATACTCTTTGGAGGGTCCATGTGGACTTGTTCGGCCAAATAGCCTGTTTCCATTCTGTAAGGAATGTATGATAGCAAGGTAAATCATGATCAAATGAATCTTTGAATGACTTGTTGACAATGGGGATGAAAATGCGTGAGTTCTATGGAATCTAATAGGGAAAGTGTAAGGTGATTCACTTTGGAAGGAATAACAGGAATGCAGGTCACTGGGCTAATGGTAAGATTCTTGGTAGTGTAGATGAACAGAGAGATCTCGTTGTCCATATGCATAGATTAATGAAAGTTGCCATCCAGGTTGATAGGGCTGTTCAGAAGGCATACGTTGTATAAACTTTTATTGGTAGGGGGATCCAGTTTCGGAACCAAAAGGTAAAGCTGCAGATTTACAAAGCTCAGGTGAGGCCACACTTGGAGTATTGCATGCAGTTCTGGTCACTGCATTGTAGGAAGGATCTGAAAGGTTTCAGAGGAGATTTAGGAGGATGTTGTCTGATATGGAGGGAAGGTCTTACGAGGAAAGGCTGAGGGATTGAGGCTGTTTTCCTTAAAGAGAAGATGGTTGAGAGGTGACTTAATTGAGACATACAAGATAATCAGATGGTTAGATGGGGTGGACAGTGAGAGCCTTTTTCCTCAGATGGTGATGGCTAGTACAAGGTGGGTGGGGGGGGGGGGGGGGGGGGGGAGGTAGGTGGTGGTGGCATAGCTTAAAATTGAGGAGTGGTAGATATAGGACAGATGTCAGAGGTACTTTCTTTACTCAGAGAGTAGTAGGGGCGTGGAAAGCACTACCTGCAACAGTAATAGACTCACCAACTTTAAGGGTATTTAATTGGTCATTGGATAGGATATAGACTTAAATGGAATAATGTAGGTTAGATAAACTTCAAATTGGTTTTGCAGGTCGGCACAACATTGAGGGCTGAAGGGCCTGTACTGCGCTGTAATGTCCTATGTTCTACATATCTGTGTTCTCTTTTTCACCCTTTGACACAGATGGGCAGATTTGGATTTGTAAACCTTCCAATTTACAAGAGGGTCGAGGGATCTTCCTCCTGAAGTCTCGGGAAGATCTTGCTGTATTCCGTGCAAAAGTGGAAAGTGTGGAAGATAACCCAATGATCAAAACATCTCACTATAATTCCATCATTCACAGAGTGGTGCAAAGGTGACTGAGAACAATCAGAGTAAAGAAAAGGAATCATAATGTCTTCACGTATAATGTATTACAACATATTAATTTGCTTTGTACGTCAACCTTTTGTTACAAAATTTCTAGCTGAAAAATGTGTTACTGAAAAAACGCAGCAGGTCAGGCAGCATCCAAGGAGCAGGAGAATCGACGTTTTGGGCATAAGCCCTTCTTCAGGAATGGGGAAGGTATGCCAAGCAGGCTAAGATAAAAGGTAGGGAGGAGGGACTTGGGGGAGGGGCGTTGGGAATGCGATAGGTGGAAGGAGGGTGATAGGCCGGAGAGAGGGTGGGGGCGGAGAGGTCAGGAAGAAGATTGCAGGTCAACAAGGCGGTGCTGAGTCCGAGGGTTGGGACTGAGATAAGGTGGGGGGAGGAGAAATGAGGAAGCTGGAGAAATCTGCATTCATCCCTTGTGGTTGGAGGGTTCCTAGGCGGAAGATGAGGCGCTCTTCCTCCAGGCGTCGTGTTGCCATGATCTGGCGATGAAGGAGGCCAAGGACCTGCATGTCCTTGGCGGAGTGGGAGGGGGAGTTAAAGTATTCAGCCACGGGGCAGTTGGGTTGGTTGGTGTGGGTGTCCCAGAGGTGTTCTCTGAAACATTCCGCAAGTAGGCGGCCTGTCTCCCCATTGTAGAGGAGACCACATCGGGTGCAGCGGATGTAATAAATGATGTGTGTGGAGGTGCAGGTGAATTTGTGATGGATATGGAAGGATCCCTTCAGGCCTTGGAGGGAGGTGAGGGGGGAGGTGTGGGCACAGGTTTTGCATGTCTTGCGGTTGCAGAGGAAGGTACCAGGAGTGGAGGTTGGGATGGTGGGGGTGTGGACCTGACGAGGAAGTCACGGAGGGAGTGGTCTTTCCAGAATGCTGATAGAGGAGCGGAGGGAAATATATCCTTGGTCGTGGGGTCTGTTTGGAGGTAGCGGAAATGACGAAGGATGATACGATGTATCTGGATGTTGGTGGGGTGGTAGGTGAGGACCAGTGGGATTCTGTCCTGGTGGCGATTGGAGAGAGGGGAATCAAGGGCGGAGGAGCGGGAAGTGGAGAAGATGCGGTAGAGAGCATCGTTAACCATGTCTGAGGGGAAGTTGCAGTCTTTGAAGAAGGAGGCTATCTGGGTTGTTCGGTATTGGAATTAGATTAGATTAGATTACTTACAGTGTGGAAACAGGCCCTTCGGCCCAACAAGTCCACACCGACCCGCCGAAGCGCAACCCACCCATACCCCTACATTTACCCCTTTTACCTAACACTACGGGCAATTTATCCTGGCCAATTCACCTGACCTGCACATCTTTGGACTGTGGGAGGAAACCGGAGCACCCGGAGGAAACCCACGCAGACACGGGGAGAGCGTGCAAACTCCACACAGTCAGCCGCCTGAGTCCGGAATTGAACCCTGGTCTCCGACGCTGTGAGGCAGCAGTGCTAACCACTGTGCCACAGTGCCGCCCACAATTGGTCCTCCTGGGAGCAGATGCGGCAGAGGCGAAGGAATTGGGAATGTGGGATGGCATTTTTACAAGGGGCAGGGTGGGAGGAGAGGTAATCTAGGTAGCTGTGGGAGTCGGTCAGTTTATAGTAAATGTCCATGTTGAGTTGGTCGCCTGAGATAGAAGTGGAGAGGTCTAGGAAGGGGAGGGAGGAGTCTGAGATGGTTCAGGTAAATTTGAGGTCGGGGTGGAAGGTGTCAGTAAAGTGGATGAACTGTTCAACCTCCTCATGGGAGCACGAGGCAGCGCCGATACATCATCGATGAAGCGGAGGAAAAGGTGGGGGGTGGTGCCAGTGTAGCTGCGGAAGATGGACTGTTCCACATATCCGACGAAGAGGTAGGCATAGTTGGGGCCCATGCAGGTGCCCATGACTACTCCTTTGGTTTGGAGGAAGTGGGAGGATTGGAAAGAGTAGTTGTTCAGAGTGAGGACCAGTTCAGTTCAGAAGGAGGGTGTCAGTGGAAGGGTACTGATTGGGTCGGTGGGAAAGGAAGAAGCAGAGGGCTTTGAGGCCTTCGTGATGGGGGATGGAGGTGTATAATGACTGGATGTCCATGTTGAAGATAAGGCGTTTGGGGGCCGGGGAAGCGAAAGTCATGGAGGAGGTGGAGGGCATGGGTGGTGTCCCAAACGTAGGTGGGGAGTTCTTGGACTAAGGGGACAGGACCGTGTCGAGGTATGCAGAGATGAGTTCAGTGGAGCAGGGGCAGGCTGAGACAATGGGTCAGCCGGGGCAGTCAGGGTTGTGGATTTTGGGCAGGAGGTAGAAATGGGCGGTGCGGGGTTGTGGGACTATGAGGTTGGAGGCGGTCGATGGGAGATCCCCTGAGGTGACGAGGTTATGGATGGTCTGGGAGATGATGGTTTGGTGGTGGGAGGTGGGGTCATGGTCAAGGGGGCAGTAGGAGCAGGTGTCCGCGAGCTGGCGTTTAGCCTCAGCGTTGTAAAGGTCGGTGCGCCAAACTACCACCGTGCCTCCCTTGTCTGCCAGTTTGATAGTGAGGTTGGGGTTGGAGTGGAGGGAGTGGAGGGCTGCACGTTGCGAGGGTGAGAGGTTGGAGTGGGTAAGGGGGTGGACAGATTGAGGCGGTTAGTGTCGCGGTGAAGTTGGCTATGAAGATATCGAGGGCGGGTAAGAAGCCAGTACAGGGTGTCGAGGTGGATAGGGTGTGTTGGAGGTGGGAGAAGGGGTCATCAGAGGGTGGGCAAGAATCCTGGTTGAAGAAGTAGCGCGGAGGCGAAGGCGGCGGAAGAATTGTTCGATGTCTCGCCGCGTGTTGAACTCGTTAATCCGGGGGCGTAGAGGGATGAAGGTGAGGCCTCTGCTGAGGACTGATCTTTCATCCTCAGAGATGGGGAGGTCTGGAGGGATGGTGAAAATACGGCAGGGCTGGGAGCTAGGACCTGGTGTGGGACTGGAGCTGGGAGTGGGGGGCGGGGTTAGGTGTGGGGGCGGAGTTGGGCATGGGGGCAGAGATCAGCGTGGGGAGGAGATCGGTGCGGGGGCGGGGATCGGTGCGGGGGCGGGGATCGGTGCAGGGGCGGAGATCAGCATGGAGGCGGAGACGCATGTGGTGTGGACGTTGTGCAGGTGAGTGACATCACTGGGAGTGGAAGTAGATGTGGTGACGACAACTCCGGGGTGGAAGTAACTGTGGCGATGGCGGAAACAGTGTTGTTCCCGGTGACTGTGGACCCAGCGGAGGCCGCGACTCTGTCGGCGATGGTCTTCCTGGCGATCGTGGAGGCGGCTGTCTGGGCGGCGATTGTGGAGGCTGCATGGTTGGTGGGGGCGGAAGTGATGTCATGGTTCGCAGCAGCAGTTGCTGCAGCAGCCATGTGGTTAATGGCGCCCGAGCGGTTCCGGAGGTCGATGGAAGATACTGGAACAGTTGAGGAATCCGGAGTGTGGGGGTAAGTACATGAAAGTTTATGGTACTTACTGTCTTTAATTTCCAATATGGCTAAGAAGAACTGTTTGTTTAGTGTATGGGTTCTTCTGTGGATGAAGAACAGTAGAGGTCCTTTGCAGGTCTGTGAGAGTGTTGTCCTGAGCTAGAGTAGAGCTAATTGCAGGGAATGTAGGTAGCGTGGAGTGGAGGATCCGGACGGAGGTCTTTTGCTGGAGGCTTCGAATTTGTTGTAGGTACAGGTTGTCCTGGTTGGGTCCAAATTTTGTTGGTCAGAACGTAGTCCGGAGTCCATGCGGGGTCAGTCGGTTCTGTAGGCAGGTGCTGAGGAAGGAGATGTGGCTGTGGTAGCGAGTCTGTTTGAGGACGTGGCTGAAGAGCTTCAGGGCAGAGGAGATGACCTAGGGGGTGCAGTGAGAGAGGGACTCACTGAAATCCTTGTAGAGGGAGGAAGAGAGCTTCTTCAAGGAAGGCATTCTTGCAAGAGGATTTGTAGTAGGTTAAAATCAACTAGGAGAAAGTGAGGACTGCAGAAGCCGGAGATCAGAGCTGAAAAATGTATTGCTGGAAAAGCACACGAGGTCAGGCAGCATCCAAGGAACAGGAGAATCGACGTTTCGGGCATAAGCCCTGCTTCAGGAACGAGGAGGGTGTGCCAAGCAGGCTAAGATAAAAGGTAGGGAGGAGGGACTTGGGGGAGGGGCGTTGGGAATGCGATAGGTGGAAGGAGGTTCAGGTGAGGGTGATAGGCCGGAGAGGGGGTGGGGGCGGTGAGGTCAGGAAGAAGATTGCAGGTCAAGAAGGCTACAAAATTTCAAGACTCTGATTCATTATGTAAACTACCTATCGACTGAAACATACCTCCAACTTCCTTGTGAAGACATTGGATGATAAATTGGGCAGATGGCACCTCAGAGCTCCAGGATAGTGTCCACCTGTGGGGAAAAATGCACTGGATGTCAAAGCATTGCTGGTGCTAGCAGACTCATGGTAACCTACCACTGGGAGGATGCAAATAGTTTATGCCATCAGTTAATGTGCAATTCTATTTGAACACCAAAAGTGCCAACCAATGTGCTCTCTTAAACTTGATGAACATATTTTCAGGGCTATTTGTAGAGATTACCAAGTATTTACCTTCATGTCACTAGGTATGACATGAAGGTAACAGTCTGGGTTAGCTGACTGACAGATAATATGAAGGAGAAGGTTGGAGTGACAACAGCGGTTGGAGAAATGCTATCTCCTGGGAGAAGAATACTCCATGGAGGCACTACAACTCCCCTAGGTCTCTGAGGCATCAATCCTAATCATCTGTTAGACTTAGGGTGTAGGTTTGCTCGCTGAGCTGCAGGTTTGATACCCAGACGTTTCATTACCTGGCTAGGAAACATCATCAGTGGCGACCTCCAAGTGAAGCAAAGCTGTTATCTCCTGCTTTCTATTTATATCTTTCTCCTGGATGAGGTTCCTGGGGTTTGTGGTGATGTCATTTCCTGTTCGTTTTCTGAGGGGTTGATAGATGATGTCTAGATCTATGTGTTTGTCTATGGCATTGTGGTTGGAGTGCCAGGCCTCTCTCTGGCATGTCTTTGCTTAGCCTGTCCCAGGATAGATGTGTTGTCCCAATCGAAATGGTGGTTTTTTTTTCATCCTTGTGTAGGGCTACAAGGGAGAGAGGGTCGTGTCTTTTTGTGGCTAGCTGGTGTTCGTGTATTCTGGTGGCTAACTTTCTTCCTATTTGTCCTACGTAGTTTTTGTGGCAGCCCTTGCATGGAATTTTGTAGGTGACGTTGGTTTTGTCCATGGGTTGTACTGGGTCTTTTAAGTTTGTTAGTTTTTGTTTGAGAGTGTTGGTGGGTTTGTGTGCTACTAGGATTACAAGGGGTCTCAGTAGTCTGTCATTTCTGAAACTTCTTTGATGTATGGTAAGGTAGTTAGGGTTTCTGGCTGTGTTTGGTCTGCTTGTCGTGGTTTGTTCTTAAGGAATCTGCGCACTGTATTTTTTTTAGTGCACAGATTCCTTAAGAACAAACCATGACAAGCAGACCAAACACAGCCAGAAACCCTAACTACCTTACCATACATAGAAGAAGTTTCAGAAATGACAGACTACTGAGACCCCTTGTAATCCTAGTAGCACACAAACCCACCAACACTCTCAAACAAAAACTAACAAACTTAAAAGACCCAGTACAATCCATGGACAAAACCAACGTCACCTACAAAATTCCATGCAAGGGCTGCCACAAACACTACGTAGGACAAACAGGAAGAAAGGTAGCCACCAGGATACACGAACACCAGCTAGCCACAAAAAGACACGACCCTCTCTCCCTTGTAGCCCTACACATGGATGAAAAAACCACCATTTCGACTGGGACAACACATCTATCCTGGGACAGGTTAAGCAAAGACACTCCAGAGAATTCCTAGAGGCCTCCAACCACAATGCCATAGACAAACACATAGATCTAGATGCCATCTATCAATCCCTCAGAAAACAAACAGGAAATGACATCACTACAAATCGCAGGAACCCCATCCAGGAAAAAGATATAAATAGAAAGCAGGAGACAACAGTTTCGCTTCACTTGGAGGTCGCCATTGATGATGTTACCTAGCCAGGTAATGAAACGTCTGGATATTAAACTTTCAGCTCAGCGAGCAAACCTACACCCTAAACCTCAACCTGAGCTACAAACCTTCACAAACCTTGCATCTGTTAAATTGCTGTGGCCTGCTCTACCACCAGTGAGCTTGATCAGTATGAGCTTCCGCTGCCTCAGTCAGAGTCTGGGTAGCTGCTGCTTGAGATACAATGAAAGGTGCAAAAGTATCAGAGATTGCATCATGGATGGATCCGCTAATATTTAAATGGAGTTGTTCTGCATTTCCAAACTCTGAGCCATGTTGGTTCTGGTCTTTTAGACATTGATAAAAGTAAAATACCGCAGATGTTGGAAATCTGCAAGTAAAATGCAAAGGATTGGAAGAATGTAATGTGTCAGGCAACAAAAACAGAGTACATTTCATGTCAAACATAATTGTTCAGAATAGAAGGAAGTTCCAAATGTAATCAGTTTTAATGCTGTTGAAAGTTAGAGGGGGTGGAGGCAGAGGAAGAATGAAAGGGACGATGTGGATGGGTGTAGAGGGTGGCAGAGATTGAATGACAAAGATATGACAGAATAAAAGGTACAAAGAGTGTAGGTCTTGTGGTAAAGGAACAAAGCATTTGTCCGGAGTGGGTCATAATTTGCAGAATGATGGACAACACTTCCTGAAAGCAGAAACATGAGGATAAAGGTCAGGCTGGCACATGGCAAAGAAAAAGACGAACAAAATGGGGTATAGAGTTCATGATCTGAAATTACTGAACTTGATGTTGAGTTGGGAAGCTGGACAATGCTGAAAAATGAAGTTCTGTCCCTTGAACTTTAACCATTGGAAGCATTGGGTCATATTTGCAGAATGAGTAGAGGAGACTACAAAATGTTGCCCTAATCTTCATTTGGACTCCTCACAAAAGATTTAAATGTGAGCAGCAAATACAAAATACTAAATTGAAAAAATGCAAGCTATTCTAGTTGGATTCCCAATGTATGAGGCATTCAGTTGTGCCATACCCATTAAAGTCCTCACCTTGGCCCTCTGCTGTGAATCTGTGTGTTTGTTTTATTCGCCCAATGGATGTGATTGTCACTGGCTAGCCAGAAGTTATGGCCCATCTCTCATTTTCCATGAGAAAGTGGTTATGAGCTGCCTTCTTGAACCATTGCAGTCCATGTTCTGTATCACAATGCCCTTTAAGGCAAAATTCCAGGATTTTGACTTATTGACAATGAAGGAACAGCAATATATTTCCAGTCAGGATGGTCAGTAGCTTTGAAGGGAACTTGCAGGTGGCGGTGTTCCCAGGTATTTGCTGTCCTTGTCCTTCTAGATGGAAGTGGTTGTAAATTGGGAAGATGTTGGCTGAAGTTCTTTGGTGAACTTCTACAGTGTATCTTGTAAATAGTACACACTGCTGCAACTAAGCATCAGTGGTGAAGGGAGTAGATGTTTGTGGATGTAGTCTCAATCAAGTGTCCTGGGTAGTGTCAAGATTGTTGAGTGTTGTTGGAGTTACACCCATCCGATGGGGAGTATTCCAACATATTCCTGACTTGTGTCTTATAGATGGTGGACAGGTTTGGGGGAGTCAAGAGGTGTTTTACTCACCACAACATTCCTAGCTTCTGACCTGCTCTTGTAACTGCTGTGTTTATGTAGTGAATCCAGTTGAATTTATGGTTGATGGTAACCATAGGTTATTGATAATTAGATTTAGTGATGGTATCACCATTGAATGTCATGGAGCGGTGGTTTATTTGGCTCTTATTGGAGCTGGTCATTGCCTGGCATTTGTATGACGTGAATTACATGCCTTTTTTTAATCAAGCGTGAATATTGTTGCGTTTGAAAATGGACTGCTTCAGTAACTGCGGAGAAGCGAATGGTGCTGAACATTGATGATTGCACAATGAGAATCCCTACTTCTGACCTTATGATGACAGGAAAGCCATTGATGATGCTTGGGCTTAGGAGATGACCCTGTGGAACTCCTGCAGAGATTAGATACCTCACAGCGTGATTAGATTCCCTACAGTGTGGAAACAGGCCCTTTGGCCCAACCAGTCCACACCGACCTTCCAAAGAGTCACCCACCCAGACACATTTCCCTCTAACTAATGCACTTAACACTATGGGCAATTTAGCATGGCCAATTCACCTAACCTGTACATTTTTTTAATGTGGGAGGAAACCAGAACACCAAGAGGAAACCCACACAGACAGTCACTCGAGGTTGAAATTGAACCTGGGACCCTGGTGCTGTGAGGCAGCAATGCTAACCACTGGGCCACCATGCCGCCCCGGGTAGATATTCCCTATAGTGTGGAAACGTCCCTTTGGCACGTGACTCCATAGTAACGTCGAAAGTCATCATTTGCCCCAGTGCCAACCATACCCGCACAAAATCAAAGGCAGGAATCTTAAAAGTGTCTTTAAGTTTAACTCAGATATGAAACACTGAGGATGAAATATCTGTCCATGGAATTGTCTTTATAAAGTCTGTGCATTTCATCCAAACAGATACATTGTCAGGCCTTTACTCCTGGAAGGTAGGAAGTTTGATGTTCGCTCATACTTCTTAGTCGCCTGCACTGCGCCTTTTATGGCTTTCTTTCACCATGGTTATGCCAGATCAACGTGCAACATATATGATCCATTCTCCGATGATCTAACAAGTCACCTGACAAATCAGGTAAATTGAATACAATAGAAAATACACTCACCCTCCCTCCTCCTTCCATGGAACTCAGGAGGAAAAAAACACACGTTGTCGTACCAACCTCTTATTTAATGTAAGTTACTTAAAAAGAAACAAATTAATTTTATTATTTTCCATTGAATGGGAGGATTTAAAGTAATGCAGGAACCTAGCCTCTTCCATGTATAAAAATAAAAACATGGAGCATTTACTGTGACAACATCATCATCAATCAGAGCTCAATTGCCAACCAATCAACAATCATTTCTCATGCAGCATAAGTTGTTGTCCCCTTTCAAATTTTGGCATTCTTGCATTTGTCCTGATGACAATGGTATGTCTCATTTTTCAGCAATATTCAACTTCTGTATGAACAGACGGTCTAACTGAGGTGTTTAAAATGATTTAACGATGAGCTATAGTCAAGGCTGACACGGTGGCTCAGTGGTTAACACTGCTGCCTTGCAGTGCCAGGGACCCAGGTTTGATTCCAGCCTCAGGTGACTGCGTGGAGTTTGCACATTCTCCCTGTGGCTGTGTAGGTTTCCTCCCACAGTCCAAAGATGTGCAGGTCAGGTGAATTGCCCATACTGGTAGGGGAATGGGTCTGGGTGGGTCACTGTTGGAGGGTTGGTGTGGACTTGTTGGGCCAAAGGGCCTGTTTCCACACTGTAGGCAATCTAATAATTTCTCTGTTGTAATAATCCAGAACAGAAATTTTACAATTACAGGGAGGAATTTTGGATGTGAAATTAATAAGCAATCTCTTACACAAATGGTTGAAGGCATCTAGTCTTCTCCCCAGAAAGCTGTCAAACTGGGTCAGTTAGAATTTTTAAGACTGAGATTAGTAGATTTTTGTGACATAACATTGTCAAAGGATCAAGGGTGAGGAATTGGAGACTTAAGTGTAATCCAGCCATGACCAAATTGAATGCTGGACAGGTTTGAGCAACTGAATGTCCTCCTATTGTTTCATTGATGATCACGTTTCAATCGCCATGTAGCTTTGAAATATGATCAATAAATGCAAATTGTTGCTGTTTTGTTGAAGGTGCAAAATGGTGGGTTTGTAAATTAGGTACAGACCAGGCCACTGTCAGTTTAGTTTGTTTTTGAACCCATGTGATGCCAACAAAATGGGCACCATGCATCTGATGTTTACTCTGATGGGTATGAAAGTTTGGGTGGAAATATCCCTTCCTGTTTGATACTAAGGTTTCATGATCAAGGCATACAAAGGTTTTGCATGCTGCAGGGCACTGTGCAGATTGAACACTGCTCAGACATTGTATGACCGATTTCTGATTCCTCCTGAATTTGCGAGGTCTGCTAATTCTGTGATCCATATCTACCAGAATTTCTGTTTATTTATGGGCCAGTTTCCTCATTTCCCCTCCTCCACCTCACCCCAGTTCCAAACTTCCAGCTCAGCACTGTCCCCATGACTTGTCCTACCTGCCTATTTTCCTTTCCACCTATCCACTTCACCCTCCCCTCTGACCTATCACCTCCATCCCCACCCCCATTCACCTATTGTACTCTATGCTACTCTCTCCCCACCCCCACCCTCCTTTCATTTATCTCTCCACCCTTCAGGCACTCTGCCTCTATTCCCGATGAAGGGCTTTTGCCCGAAATGTTGATTTTCCTGCTCCTCGGTTGCTGCCTGAATAGCTGTGCTTTTCCAACACCACTCTAATCCAGAATCTGGTTTCAAGCATCTGCAGTCATTGTTTTTACCCTGTTTATCTATGGGCCTCTTGTATTAAAAGTGTCTCTTATATGTGTCCTATTCTCAAGAAGAAAGATGTAACTTCAGTTAGTTCATTTGGTTGGATGGTTTGTTTACAATGCTGAATGACACCAACAATACAGGTTCAATTCCTGTACTGGCTGAGGTCATTTTAATCTCACCTGAGACATGGTGACCTGAAGGTAAAACTCATCACCATTTGTCTCTTTCTGTCTTTTTAATATGAGAATTGGACTATGATGACTTCACCTCATCTCTAATGAGATGGAGTTTTATTCCAATAATTGCAACTTTGCACTTTCTTAACCCATAGTTCATACAGCGAAAGAACTCACTGTACAACGGAATGAAAGAGGAAACTATCTGGTCTATGGAACGATTAAATAAGTATGTTAATGAGAAATATATGAAAGAAAAGCATCTCCCAAAGGACTGGGTCTTCACTGTTTTTGCAGTAAGTATGTACTCAAATTTCACACAATCTCTAACTAACAAAATTCAGTCATGACACCATCATAGGCGTTAGAACAGTATAGCACAGGAACCGACCCTTTGGCACACACGTTAGGTACTCAGGCCTACTGATTAGAGCTGGCATATATCACCGAGTAACAATTTGAAAACCAAATGCTTCAAGAATCAAATTCCTTACAATGGCAGTCACAACATAGAATATTACAACTGATATTTATTAGGTGTACATGTGGCTAAATCTCAGAAAATAGGCTGCTATAGAGTCATAGAGATGTACAGCATGGAAACAGATCCTTTGGTTCAACTTGTCCATGTCGACCAGATATCCTAAATTAATCTAGTCCCATTTTCCAGCACTTGATATATGCCAAACCCTTCTTATTCATATATCCATCCCCAGATGCCTTTTAACTATTGTAATTGTACCAATCTCCACCACTTCCTCTGGCATTTCATTCCACGCGCACACCACCCTCAGCGAAAATGTTGCCCTGTAAGTCCCATATAAATTTTTCCTCTCACTTTAAACCTATACCCTCTAGTTCTGGACTCCCCCATTCCATGGAAAATACTTTGTCTATTTACCCAAACCATGCCCCTCATGATTTTACAAACCTGTATGAGGTCACTCCTCAGCCTCCGATGCTCATGGAAAACAACCCCAACTGTTCAGTCTCCCTTCTTATAGCTCAAACCCTCCAACCTTGACAACATCTTGGTAAATCTTTTCTAAACCCTTTCAAGTTTCTCAACATCCTTCTAATATGAGGGGGGCCAGAATTGTACACAATATTCCAAAAGTGGCCTAACCAATGTCCTGTACATCTCTGATTTAATCATGTCACCAAGGTTGCAAACAATTCAGTTCAACCTTTGGAATAGAATCTGAGGATGTGGGATGGGATGAATAGATCAATGTCGAGCGTGTGCTGCTGAAAAAGCACAGCAGGTCAGGCAGCATCCGAGGAGCAGGAGAATCGACGGTTCAGGCAAAAGCCCTTCATCAGGAAGGGTGATGGAGGGCTTTTGCCTGAAACATCGATTCTCCTGCTTCTCGGATGCTGCCTGACCTGCTGTGCTTTTCCAGCACCATGTTCTTGACTCTAATCTCCAGCATCTGCAGTCCTCACTTTCAATTAATGGTCAATTAATGAATTTTTTTTTGCCTGCATTATGTTTATTGTTTTCTTTGACTTCAAAAAGCTGCTTGTTTCAAGTTTAGTTTCCTCCCTTAAGTATTGTGTATTTTTCTGTGGCTGAGATCGTAAATTTGTGGGTAGTTGACTCCCAGCCTTCATCTCTACATGCTTCATGGAAAATCTTTTCAATCTATTCAGTGCTCCTTCTGGAATTACCAAATCAAACCATACAAAAGGAGGCCATTCAAGAAGGCTCTGAGTATGTAGTTCAAACTACATACCTGCATTTCTTAATGATATGATAGATGTCTAGATTGGGGATGTTTGTATTGGGAAATGGGAGATCATGGTAGGTTCCTCCATCTGTCCCAACAATTGTTTAACCCAAACAAGACAGTTCTCAATTGATAAGCGACTGAGTTGATCATTGGTAACCTTGCCATGTTGACTCAATAAAAAAGATGCAGAAATATCTTTTAACTTGCTTTTTGTAGATAAACATGGCATTTGGAAATGTTTACCTAATGGTAAAGGATGAATCTGGAACCAATCTTTGCATATCTTTATATTTATTTGCAGTGTTACACATTACAAGCACATGATACCGAATCCAATAATTATTGTATTAGTCTGTGTCACTTGTAAGGGTCAAATCAATCCCCAGTTAATGCCTACCACCAGAAGATTTCTGATGAAGGACTTTTGCCTGAAACGTCATTTTTCCTGCTCCTCGGATGCTGCCTGACCTGCTGTGCTTTTCCAGCACCACTCTAATCTTGACGCATCCCACCCAAGTACAATTAAACACATTGAATATAAAATTAACATATTCCCTTATTTAAATAACTAACACCTAATATGCATAACTATGGTTTATAAACAAAATAAATCTAAAACCTCAAAAAGCATTGTTTTGAAAGAGGTCGCTCCTGTATGTTCCAATACACTTTTTTTTGTAAAAGAATGAAGAGAAGCAATTTGAACTGCAATTGTAATAATATGATGATGGAAGAGTTCCAGCAGGTCAGATAGCACCTGTAGAGAATAGGAAACAGTAGCCAACATATTGCAGCAAATGTTTCTTTGCAATTGGTACATTGGTTCACAAAGTGATTGAAAACTTTCATGTTTTCTTTCAGAAGAGGATGCAGGAAATCATGACAATATGCTTCAATACTGCCAGGAGTAAACTGGATCCTAAGCTGGGCTGCTTTGACCTCATGGGCTGTGACTTTATTATTGATCAAAATTTCAAGGTTATTGTAATTTTTACTTTCTTCTGTTATAGATGATACTGTGTTTACATGGATCTATAGGTAGGAAGGTTCCGAAATTTGGGTTCATAAATTTCCCTGTCTGAATCCCCTCACAACCTGCCGAAGAATAGAGAAATGAATATTTTGGCAATGTATTATAAATAGTGTATGAAAGAGAAGTGGAATCCTAGGGTTGAATCACAGTACTTTCTCTGTGTCAGACAGTTGCAAGTTTGTCCTAACATCAGGGAATTAAAGCCAGAATCTTGTGCTATCCGGAGGGACTTCTGTATGGATGAAGGTACTGTCTTTTGGATGAGATGTTAAACTGAAGCCCTTTTCTGCCCTCTCCAGTGGTTATAAAATATTAAATGGCACTATCCAAAGTAGAGTGGGGGAGTTTTCTTGATATCCTGACTCCCTCAATCAATATCAAAAACATATATGATCAGGATTCAATATACGGATGTACCTACTAGAGAAGGTCCAAAACTTGACCTACTCTTGGGAAATAAGGCAGGGCAGGTGACTGAGGTGTCAGTGGGGGAGCACTTTGGGGCCAGCAACCATAATTCTATTAATTTTAAAATAGTGATGGAAAAGGATAGACAGATCTAAAAGTTAAAGTTCTAAATTGGAGAAAGGCTAATTTTGACGGTATTAGGCAAGAACTTTCAAAAACTGATTGGGGGCAGATGTTCACAGGTAAAGGAATGGTTGAAAAATGGAAGCCTTCAGAAATGAGAGAACGAGAGTCCAGAGACAGTATATTCCTGTTAGGGTGAAAGGAAAGGCTGGTAGGTATAGGGAATGCTGGATAAATAAAGAAATTGAGGGTTAGATTAAGAAAAATAAGGAAGCATATGTCCGGTATAGACAGGATAGATCGAGTGAATCTTTAGAAGAGTATAAAGGCAGTAGGAGTATACTTAAGAAGGAAATTAGGAGGGCAAAAAGGGGACATGAGATAACTTTGGCAAATAGAATTAAGGAGAATCCAAAGAGTTTTTACAAATACATTAAGGACAAAAGGATAACTAGGGAGAGAATAGGGCTGCTCAAACATCAGCAAGGCGGCCTTTGTGTGGAGTTGCAGGAGATGGGGGAGATGCTAAATGAGTATTTTGCATCAGTGTTTACTGTGGAGAAGGACATGGAAGATATAAAATGTAGGGAAATAAATGGTGACATCTTGAAAAATGTCCATATTACAGAGGAGGAAGTGTTGGATGCCTTGAAATACATAAAAATGGGTAAATCCCTGGGACCTGATCAGGTGTACCCCAGAACTCTGTGGGAAGCTAGAGAAGTGATTGCTAGGCCTCTTGCTGAGATATTTGTATCTTCGATAGTCACAGGTGAGGTGCCGGAAAACTGGAGGTTGGCTAATGTGGTGCCACTGTTTAAGAGGAATGGTAAGAACAGGCCAGGGAACGATAGACCAATGAGCCTGACGTCGGTGGTGGGCAACTTGTTGGAGGGAATCCTGAGGGACAGGATGTTCATGTATTTGGAAAGGCAAGGACTGATTAGGGATAGTCAACATGGTTTTGTGCATGGGAAATTATGTCTCACAAACTTGATTGAGTTTTTTGAAGAAGTAACAAAGAGACTTGATGAGGGCAGAGTGGTAGGCGTGATCTATATAGACTTCAGTAAGTCGACAAGGTTCCCCATGAGAGACTGGTTAGCAAGGTTAGATCTCATGGAATACAGGGAGAACTAGCCATTTGGATACAGAACTGGCTCAAAGGTAGAAGACAGAGGGTGGTGGTGGAGGGTTGTTTTTCAGACTGGAGGCCTGCGACCAGTGGAGTGCCACAAGGATCGGTGCTAGGTTTACTACTTTTCAGCATTTATATAAATGATTTGGATGTGAGCATCAGAGGTATAGTTAGTATGTTTCCAGATGACACCAAAATTGGATGTGTAGTGGACAGCAAAGAAGATTACCTCAGGTTACAATGGGATCTTGATCAGATGGGCCAATGGGCTGAGAAGTGACAGTTGCAGTTTAATTTAGATAAATGTAAGGTGCTGCATTTTGGGAAAGCAAATCTTAGCAGGACTTATACACTTAATGGTAAGGTCCTAGGGAGTTTTACCGAACAAAGAGACCTTGGAGTGCAGGTTGATAGCTCCTTGGAAGTCAAGTCGCAGGTAGATAGAATAATGAAGAAGGTGTTTGGTATGCTTTCCTTTATTTGTCAGAGTATTGAGTACAGGATCGGGATGTCATGTTTGGCCACTTTTGGAATACAGTGTGCAATTCTGGTGTACTTCCTATCGGAAGGAGATACATATCAGAAATATGTTGTGAAACTTGACAGGGTTCAGAAAAGAGTTACAAGGATGTTGCCATAGTTGGAGATTTGAGCTATAGGGAGAGGCTGAAAGGGCTGGGGCTGTTTTCCCTGGAGCTTCGGAGGCTGAGGGGTGTTTTTCAGGTTTATAAAATGAGGGGCATGGCTTGGGTAAATAGATAAGGTATTTTCCCTGGAATGGGGGAGTCCAGAACTAGAGGGTATAGGTTTAAGGTGAGAGAGGAAAAATTTATAAGGGAGTGAGGGTGGTGTGTGTGTGGAAGTAGTGGAGGCTGGTACAATTACACCATTTAAAAGACCTCTTAATGGATATATGAATAGGAAGGGATTAGAGGGATATGGACCACATGCAGGCAGTGGGACTAGATTGAGTTGGGATATCTGGTCGGCGTAGATGAGTTGGACCGAAGGGTCTGTTTCCGTGCTGTACGTCTCTATGACTCTATAACTCTACGTGAGATCTTGCTGTGTGTAAATTGGTTGCAGCGTTTTCAGTGCTACAGCAAATACCTTTCAAAAATTTTCAATTGTTTATAATGTCCTTAAATGGTGAACTGGAGACTTGAAAATGCTAGAGTGGGAACATGCAATGCCTGACAGTGTGTCCATTGGTCAGTGGGCATTGTGTGGGCATACGTTTTATGAGCATTTAACATAATTTTTACATTAAGATTCTATGAAGTTGCTTGATAGAATTTTGTTCAATTACTGTCGGAGAAATTAGCCCAATAAAGCAGAGACCACACAAACCAGATCGGGTGAAATTGACAAGTTGTTTATTACAAGCGATATCCCTGGAAGAGAAATTGATGAGGCTGACACAGAACTGACAGTCTGTACAGGTAGATCAAGGGTTCTCTTCCTTGAGCTGAGGATGGAGACAGGTTTTATAGGAATCTTGTGCAATAAGGTTAATTAAAATGGGGAAAGATTTGGAAATTATATAATCCAGTTACAATGATGATAATCGAAAACAGTTATCGGAAGAATGTCCTGTTTGGCGATACAATGTAACATCCTGACACAGTATCAATGAGTTCTTGATGGGATGGTGAGATTCCAGTTCTCTTTGCAGATAGGTGAGAATGTCCCTTTTGAAACAATAAGGTGTTTCCATTGTCCTGTCCTGAACGAGGTCCTTGGTGGTGCCTCTCTGTCTGACCTGTTTTTTGTGTGGCGTTGGTATTGCTGTGTTATGAGACTGCCCCTGCGACTTTGGGACAGCTGTGTTGACCTGGTATTGTTAGTGTGTTTTGGAAAGTGTATTCCCTTGTCTGTGAATGCTGTCTGGTTTCACTTGTTAGTCCGTTTGGTCACTGCTGAGGCATTCTGGATGTTTCTGGTATAGTTTGGCCAAGTTTGCTTTCCTATGTTCTGTGTGGACCTACAATGGGTAGGCAGGGTGGCAGATCTTTTCCCACAATTATTTACAATGATGTTCTCCCAGCGGGGCTACTTGTGATACTGAATGCTGTCTGATGACACCAGCATTCACATTGCAATCTTTATTTGACCAATTAAAGTAGGCATTGCAAAGTATAAACAGTGCAGGAGCAGGTTTTACTGACTAACTAGTCCATGCAGGTGTGTTTCTGTTCTGCACAAACCTTTCCCCTTCTGTGCTTCCCCTTGAATGTCTTTTTGCTGTTCACCTCTACTACTCCTTGTGATGGTGAGTCCATGGATTAACCATTCCCCGGATAATAAAGGAGGAGCAAATTACTGCAGTTGCTAGAATCTATGCTGAGAATAAAAAATGCTGAGAATCACAGCGGGTCAGGCATCATCCATGGAAATGCGCCTGTTCTCCATTGATGCTGCCTGATGCACCATGATTCCCAGCATTGCTTTGTTTTCATTCTAGATAATAGATTATACTTCAGCACTCTATTTAGATATCTATATAAGTGTCTAATTTGGCTCCAGATTTTGATATTCCATTGATGCCCCCTAAGTGTCTATCCTACAAAATCCTTTCATAAGCTTTAACACATCAATCAGGCTATCCCTGACTTGACTTCTCTAAAAAAAGCTTCAGCTTGTTTACTCTCTCCTGGTAGGTGTTACTTCTCCATTCACATATTATGTCACCAAAATTGTTTCTGTACCCATGTCCATATTACAAAACAAAGACCAGAACTGCTCATAATATTCCATTTGGGGTCTAAACAACCTGTACAAGCCTAACAATATTTCTTTGCTTTTCCAATCTTTCTCTCTAGAAATGAACATTAGGGATTTTTATTTGTTTTTTAAACGGCCGTATTAACCTATGTCACTAGAGTCATAGAGTTGTAGTGTCATAGAACCATACATCATGAGAAACAGACCCTTCGGTCCAAGCAGTCCATGCCGAACATAATCCCAAACTAAACTAGTCCCACCGGCCTGCTCCTGGCCCATATCCCTCCAAACCTTTCCTATTTATACACTTATCCAGCGTCTTTTAAATGTTGTAACTGCACCCACATCCACCACTTCCTCAGGAAGTTCATTCCACATGCGAACCACCCTCTGTACAAAACATTTGCCCCTCGTGTCTTTTTAAAATCTGTGTCTTCTCACCTTAAAAATGTGCTCCATAGTCTTGAAATCCCCCATCCAAGGGAATAGACAGCTACCACTAACTCTATCTATGCCTCTCATTATTTTATCAACTTCTAAAAGCTCGCCTCTCAACTCCTATGCTCCAGTGAAAAAATCTCAGCCTCTCCAGCCTTATTTATAACTTAAAATTCCATACCCAGCAACATCCTGGTAAGTCTCTTTTGAGCCCCCTCCAGCTTAATAATATCGTTCCTACATTGCGTGACATGTGTGTCCATCCCTCAGATCCCCCTGCTGCATTTAGATATTTATTTTCCAAGGAGTTTGTGGCCTCCTTATTCTTCTCACAGAATTGTGTTACCTCACACTAATCTATTGTGATGTTCATTTGGTAATTACATGCTCTTTCTGAAAGTCTATTAATATCTTCCCATATGTTTTTGCAGTCGTCTTCTCTATTAACTTTACTTCCTAATTTGATATGTGATGGGAATTAAATAAGATTTTATTTAAAACGTTGCATCAGGAGTGAGCAACATGAATTAGTACCGTAAGGCAGATTTTAGCAGGAATGAGCCTTGAACACCTAAAGCATTCACACGAACAGAAATCACTGGAGAGCAACCCTTGTGTAGCCCAAGACCTGTATCAGCCAAGAAAGCAGACAAGAATATAAACAGATTCCTGCAGACAGAATAAGAGAAAGACCTAGGGCAGAAGATTTCTATTTACTGTACAAGAATGAAATGTAAACAACGTATGCATATGTGACTGCATGGGTGTCAAGGTTGATGGTTGTTTTGTGCATACAGAGCAGAGATCGAACAGAGCGTGACAGAACTAGGCAGAGTCAGACAGAGTACCAGACAGAATTCTATATAGCCAGTCTAAGACAGAATGCCTTCCTTTGAAGCTGTTGAACAAGTACAAATTTAACCAGCGTTTCTGAGCCCATCTGTGGTATGCGTCAGAGATTAACCACAGCAGGTGTTATTCGCAACATTTGAAATTGTACTTCTTGTTTCCGGAGTCCAATCATTTAGGCAAATGAACAAAAAGCAGTACAGCCCAGGAGCAGGCCTGGGAATATCATTTGTCAACATTTAACAACCCCAATTTGCTATTCATTCTGTTGTTTTTCTCCTGAATAAATAGAAAGCAGGCCCATGTGCAGCAGCTAGATGCAAATGAAAACCTTCCCATTCTGTTTCCCATTCTGCGTCAGTGTGATACTTTTCCTTATCCAACACGAGCAATCCAACAGCAAAGCAACATGTTTGTTTATATAGCACCTTTAATGTAATAAAATGAGCCAAGATCTTTTGTATTGGCTTAGCAAGATGATGAAATTTGATTTCAATTTTAAAATCTGGGATTAAGAGTCTAATGATGACTATGAAACCATTGCTGATTATCAGATATGTCCATTTGATTCATTGACGTTTTTAGTGATGGGAACTGCTGTCCTTGCCTGGTGTAGGCAGCAATCTGGTTGACTCCCAACTGTCCTCTGGGCAATTAGAGATGGGCAATAAATTCTGGTCTAGCCACCCACATATCATGCATGAATATTTATTAAAAATTATAATTTTATATTAAAATATACTGGGTGAACCATGTAAGGAGATATTCAGGTAGATAACTTCTCAAAGAAGTATGTTGTAATGAATATCAAACTTCCAGAGATTATATTAATAGCACCTAATGGAATTACAACATCCGCTGCCATCTCAGTATCTCAATGTCATAAAATCAGATTGATGGGGGCAGGCTGGATTAACAGTTGTATTTCTAATCTGTTTGCAGGTCTGGTTACTAGAGATGAATGCCAATCCATCTTTACACAGACACTGTTCAGTTCTCAAAACACTTATCCCTCAATTAGTCTATGAAGCTCTTGGTAAGATGGTCATTTTGCTCACGTTGCTTGAAAAGAAGATTTATAGAAACCATTGATCATTTTCAAGTGATTAAATGAATATTTCATAAATGAACAAAAAGTTGTGCATTCAACAATTCTTTCTCTCTCTGTTCTTAGATGTGGTACTTGAGATATTCAAAAAATGTAGTAAAGGAGCATACATCTTACCACTTCAGTCACAGAAGGAGTTTGTCCTCATTTATAACAATTGCCATCTATCACAGATTCCGCGACCATTAAGAGTTAGGGGCGCCTCTCCGACAATTTCTAAGCAACCTTCCCCGCTATGTCCACGTTCTCTGAAGCGCCCAGTAAGAAAGTCTTTAAGAAAGCCGTCCGCAATTACATCTCTATCAGATCATGCTGGTGTTGAAATGAAACCTCTCCAGAAAGCCGTTTCCATGCTATCCCATGGTCAGCTACCAGTCATCGCCCAGATACAGAGCTTGTACTGTGCAGAGTCCAAAGCTAAAACCAACCACTTTTTGAGAAGTCAGGCTGCCTCTTTGGAAGGATGGAGTCAACTACAGACCAGTGTTTCCAAACCAATGATGATGACTACACCATTCATGTCCGGACTCAACAAAAGATTTGCTGCCATTCCAAAACAAAGTAAGAGCTTGGAAAATAGTCTACTCTTCAAGTAGAACACCCATCTACATCCATCTGAGATACACCAAATATTGCATGTCAAAGTTGGCTGGAGTGAAATCAACGAAACATCACAGCAAGGTGATCTTGAGCCAGCTACCTTTACATCAGAAGCAAGGTCAACTCCAATGAAACAACTAGAGGCCCAGCACTGATGGAATGTATGCTTGACTGCAAGATGACTGACTGATCAACTGTACTCACTCTGCAGTATTCGCAATGTAGTTTTGGATGGATCAGGAGAAAGATTTGACAGCATTCTGTCTGCTCGTTTGTTTTGTCAAATTAAAATCACTCCATTCACGTTGTCATTTGTTCATGCCCATGTCAGTGTAAAGATATTTCTTTCCTATTTTACATCAACGATTATGCAATTTAGTCATGAAACATTAGGGTTATTACACAAGAATTTAGCATTCCTGATATATGACTTTATTTCTTACAATATCATTATATAGAACAACTATTAATAGGCAATAGCGATACATGGCACAGTATCAAGTGTAGATGGAAACATAGGCATATCGAAAGCTCGAGTGAGTACTTGAAACGATGGCAGCTAAGCTCATTGTGGAGCAGTGACATGTTTATTACTTTAGATCTAAGAAACATTCATCATAGTATTTTATAAATTTTAATTATCTAGGAACCTTGCTGGGAAAGAGATATTTAGGATTCTACATACTAAGTTCACTAACAACAAGTGGGCAGATACAAATAATAATTAAATGGCTCATGTTAAATTATCCCTTCTTAAGGGTACTGAAACATAAAGAGGTAACTCACATTACAGTCTTATAAAGTCCAGGTGCAACCTGATTATTCATTTGTGAGAATTAAGAACTAACCACTGTGCTGTGGATCTGATTTTATTTATATTGACCAGAGGAAAGAATAGCAGAATTCTGCTCTGAAAGGACATTACCAAAATAATACAAGGTTTTCATCACGTTCCAATTGGTCTGTGGTCACCATTACTCACTCCAGCTTTTTATTTCAGATTTGTTTAAGTGAATTTATATTATAGATATTTTTTAATCAACATGTTCAGGCACCTCTGGAGCACATGGGACCCAGGTCTCCTGTTCCACTTCACCTGGCGAAGTAGCAGCTCTTTGAAAGCTTGTGATTCAAATAAACCTGTTGGACAATAATCTGGTGTCATGTGACTTCTGACCTTGTTCACCCCAGTCTAACACCGGCACTTCCCCATCCTATTCCAGTGATAGGGATGTGACAACTCAGTCACAGAAGAACTCCATGGATTTAAAATATAAGATGCATCTCTATGGCTGCTATGGTGGGATCTGAACCGATCTCTCTGGAGTACTACAGGCCTTTGGATTACTAGACAAGTTTGTATTGGATAAACACAACCACAAAACTATACTCAGAAGTATTAGGTATAGTTCTGAATATCATACCTCTGGGCAGATGACTTAGGGTACGGATTCACCAGAACCATATTAGATTGCATGTTTCTACTCGCTTAAGTGTAGAAAATTAAGGGATGAGATATTTGAGGGGTGTAAGGTCATTAATGATTAATTAGGTGGATAGGAATAGGTTATTTTGTCATTTGGGGGAATCCCAAACAAGGGAAGTACACTCATAAAATTATACTTAAGCTATTCAAACATCAGAAAACACTTTTTTCACATAAACAGTGGTGGAATTCTGAAAGTCCGCTCTGGAAAGATATTGAGGCTGGAAGCCAACTACAAAATCCAAGTTGACAGTCCAGTGCAGTAGAGAGAGAGAGAGAGAGAGAGAGAGAGAAAGACAGTACTGCACCCTCAAATATACTGTCTTCCAGATAAGATGTTAAACTGAGATCCCTTCTGCTTTCTCAAATTGATTTAAAAGATTCCAAAGCACTATACTGATTTAGACACAGGAGTGCTATTCCTGATCAATATTAGCCCTTAGTCACAAGAACAAATATCTGATCATTATTGTTAGAGCCCTTGCTGATTTTTCAATACATTATTAAAATTCTTTTCCCAATTTTGAACTGTGAATTTGTAGACTTTGGGAAACAGCTACTTGGAAAAGGAAAACAACAGACCAAACAAGCATTTGTTTGTTTGTGAGTATAGACCTGGAGGTTAATTGCAGTCTCATTCTTAATTAAAACAATTCGTACAGAGGTAGTACCCCCAGTAAGAAAGCAGAGATTGGTAGCTGGGAATTGGTTTCAGCAAGTCTGAAAAGAGACCCTACATTCAGGCCGATGGTGAATGGTAATTAAGGCCTCAAACCAGGATGGTTAGTCTATCAGGGTAGATCCAGAGTTGATTTTTTTAAAAATGTGTTTTCTGAGGAGATGAGTTTGGCTTCTGCTGACACAACATGAATATTTGAAAGCTCCTTGTCTAATCACCCTGCTTTCAGGAAGCTAAGTCATAAGGTACCTTTGCCTGACTGAACTGAAAAGCAAGAAGCCCACATTTATACCTGTGAAACAATACATCATGAAAAACATTCAAGTAATCTGGCCAGTTATTTTCTTTTATTTATTCTTGAACTGTGTTTGTTTCTGTTTATTTTGTGTGTGAATGGGGATGAAAACAAATGTTTTGGCATTAAAGTACAGATATTAATTAGATTACCTTGTTTCATTTGAGAATTGCCAATTCTCCAGCAGTTACCAGGAATCCAATCTCCCAGACAATGCTACAACTAACCTGGGGCATAACAGACTGCACATGTGCTATAAAATATGGCTCTTAAAGAAATTCCTTTAAACAGTTTTGTTTGGGCACGGGAGAAAAATGTGATTGACAAGCAGTTAACAGTCTTCCAAGAGCCTATTCCCATTCTGTTAGTTGGGGGAAGATGTTACATGTTGGATGACTGATGATGTGTGTGTGTGTGTGTGTGTGTGTGTGTACGCGCGTGCGTATATGTATGTGTGAGACAGTTAGAATGTGTGCATGTGTGTATGTGTGTCTGTGTCAGAGAGAATTAAAGAGTGTGTGTGTGTGTGTGTGTGTGTGTGTGGGAAATTTAGGGAGGAAGTGCAGGCGGTCATGTAACAACACTTGCAATAAAATCACCATCCAAACAGTGTTGGTACATTTTTTGATCAGCCTATTGGATTTGTAGTGATTGTAATGAGGTCAGCCAGATGAACCTCATAGAAAATGAGTTCCCTAATTTGATCCAATCAGGGAACCCTGGCTGACAGGTAAAAGCAGGCAAAACTGAATTCTGCGTCAGACATCCTGACACTCTGAGAGCTGGCTCTGAAGGATCTGGATCAGTGTTAACGAATTTCTATCTGTACATAAAGGGTGACTTAGTGAGGGGGTACCAACCTCTGTGGAGTTCTTTCAGATGTGTATGACACATCTGCACAGGTACCAGGGTAGACCCTCAGGGACTCAGTCACCAAGGCACAAAACTCTCAACCAGGAATGGAAAGTCATTATTTTTAATGAACCTGTTCAGACACAATGTCGCAGCTTCAGGCACGTAGGACGCTGAACCAGGGTCTCCTGTCCGAAAGACAGGTATATGACCACTGCACCATCTGAAGACCCTCAATCGGTATGAGGGATTTTTTAAATCAATCTGTTCAGACATGTTGTTATAGCACACTTCTGAAGCAGATGGGACTTGAACTCATAAGTAGGGACATTACCACTGCACCACAATAACCCCTCAACTAACCAGAGTTAAAAATTGAATGTGATCGGTTTTGTAATCGAAATCCCTGCTAATCAGAATCAATTCAAGGGGTAGGCCATGCTCCATTGAAACTTTAAATACCAAATTCGATTTTTTTTCATTTTCTGAGAAAACCATTTAACTATGAGTAATCAGCACGTGTTTCTAGCTGCACAGATCTTGAAGATCAGTTAAGCAGATTAATCTTGTTAATCACATGCAGGCTGTGGGGCTGGTGCTGCCTGGCTCTATGTCTGCAAGTTATTTGGAGGTTAGTGTAGTTTACGAATAAACTTCAATACAGAAGTCAGAGGAGCAAGCACATTGCACTCATTCCCATACCACTCACCAGACAGCCAAGACTAGATTAAAATGGTGCAATGAGTTAGACACTGGCCTGAAGCATTTAGCAAATGTGCTCAAATCCAGCCCAAGCTGTTAAGATAAGAGTCTTGCTCTTTTATAGTTATTGAGACCTTTATATGATGAGCTTGTAGACTCCATCACGCCTATACTGAATTCTGGGTCACAACATAAACCGTCACTTACGTGAAAAATCACCCTGCAAGATAAGGGAAAAATGTCAAATTTTCAGAGGGTGGTATCATGTGATTGAAGCTAGAACGCTTTGTTGGGACACCTTAAATGTGATGTTGGTGAGTTTCTAACACTGGTTTCCATGTGTTGAGTTTGATGCTGGCACTGTGATGGAATATATCCCTTTATTACAGCACTAAAATCCCAAAGATAGAAAGTTAAGAATAAACAACAATAATTTAATATCATTAAAATTACCCTAAGTGGGAAGTACCATGCACACATCCATCAGAAAGATCACATTTTCAGGAAGCTTGTTTCATGCAAGTCACACCACTTTGGGAACCTATAGCTCTTTTAACTCAAGTAATAATATTATCGTCATAAGACCATAAGACATAGGAGCAGAATTTAGGCCATTCAGCCCATCAAATCTGGTCTGCCATTCAATCATAGATGATAAGCTTCTCAAACCTATTCTCCCACTTTCTCACTGTAACCCTTGATCCCCTTGATACTCAAAAACCGTCTATCTCAGTCTTAAGCATACTCAATGACCTGGCTTCCAAAGTCTTCTGTGGCAATGAATTCCATAGACTCACCACTCTCTGGCTGAAGAAGTTTCTCCTTACCTCCATTCTAAAAGGTTCTCCCTTTACTCTAAGGCTGTGCCCTCGGATCCTATTCTCTCTGACCAATGGAATTGAACTGAATTGAATTGAATTTATTGTCACTTGTACCAAGGCACAGTGAAAAGCCTTGACTTTGGAAATATCTTTCCAACATCTTTCCTGTCTAGGCCATTCAGTATTCTGTAAGTTTCAATTAGATCTCCCCTCATCCTTCTAACCTCTGTTGAGTATAGACCCAGAGTCCTCAAATGGTCCTCATATGTTAAGCTTTTCAATCCTGGGACTATTCTTGTGAATCTCCTCTGAACACACCGCAGGGCTAATGTATCCTTCCTGAGATAGGAGGCCCAAAAACTGCACACAATACTCCAAATGTGATCTGACCAGAGCCTTATAGAGCCTCAGAAGTACATCCCTGCTTTTATATTCAACTCCTGTCAAAATAAATACAATCATTGCATTTGCCTTCCTAACTACTGACACAACCAGTAGGTTTACCTTGAGAGAATCCTGGATTAGAACTCCCAGGTCTCTTTGCACTTCAGACTCCTGAGTTTTCTCCCCATTTAGAAAATAGTCTGTGCCTCTATTTTTCCTACCAAGTGCATGAAATCACACTTTCCCACATCATTCTCCTTCTTCCACTTCTTTTCCCACTCTCTGAAACTGTCCACATTCTTCTGCAGCCTCCCTGCCTCCTCAATGCTATCTGTCCCTCTGCCTATCTTTTGTAGCCAGAATGTCCTCAGTTCCTTCATCTAGATCATTAGTGTATAAAGTGAAAAGTTTTAGTCCCACTGTGCCTTGCAGTTCACCACTTGTCACCAGCTGCCATCCTGAGAAGGACCCTTTCATCCCCACTCTAGCCAATTAATTTGCTTCCCATTCAAAGGCTATTTCAAGCCATCTAATGAAATAAGAAGTGCGGTTTTAGGTTTGAACTCAAGATAAATGAATTTTATATTCATTAAAACTGCAGGGGTTGTGGTTCTGTTCGCCGAGCTGGGAATTTGTGTTGCAGATGTTTCGTCCCCTTTCTAGGTGACATCCTCAGTGCTTGGGAGTGTCCTGTGAAGCGCTTCTGTGATGTTTCCTCTAGCATTTATAGTGGTTTGCCAGAGGAAACATCATAGAAGCACTTCACACGAGGCTTCCAATCACTGAGGATGTCACCGAGACAGGGGACGAAACATCTGCAACACAAATTCCCAGCTCGGCAAACAGAACCACAACAACGAGCACCCGAGCTACAAATCTTCTCACAAACTTTTAACTGCAGAGGTATTAACATCATGAAATTACAGTTCTTTCTTCTAGTCTTGAATTTCTTGATATTGAGGTAATTTCACTTCCTTTGTCTAGACCATAATACATTCACTCTGCAATCACCTGCTTCTTTTTAACATCCCAGTTGCTTTCTTTAATAGCCAGTTCTTGTAAAAGTGAAGTGCTTCATAGAATCCCTACAGTGTGGAAGCAGGGCAGTCAGCCCATTGAATCCACACTGGCCCTCCAAAGAGCACCCCAGATCCACCCCTTGACCCTATCCCTGCATTTCCCTAACCTGCACACCTTTAGACCATGAGAGGAAACTGGAGCACCTGGAGGAAACCCATGCCGATGCAGGAAGAACATGCTAACTCCGCGCAGACGGTCACCCAAGGGTGAAATCAAACCCAGGTCCCTGGTGCTGTGAGGCAGCAGTGCTAACCACTGAGCCACCATGCTGCCCTTGATTAAATGCTTCTGTTTTCTCCATTTTGTATTTCACATCTGCAGAAGAAACATTGGCCTTTATTAAGCACAACTGAAGAAATTCTGAAGCACTTTACAACCAATGACGTATCTTTGATGGATGTTGCTGTAATGTAGGAAATATGGCTTCCACAAACAATAATGTGAGAGTCACGAGGCTTTTTTGGGGGATGTGGGTATTGCTGGCAAGTTCAGTAATTGTTACTAATCGTAACTGACCTTCAGCAGAGGAGTTATTTGCTAAACCACTCAGAGGGAAGTAACAGGTGAAGTCACATGTCAGGAAGACCAGGTAAAGATGACAGATTTCCTTTCCTAAAGGGAAGTTTTCACTGCAAGAGGAATGTAGGCAATAGTTTTGAAATGAGAACACAAAGTTGTAGTTTACCAGTGTTCCAGTGTGTGTTGACATTTCCTCTTATCAAGATATTTTGAAATTGTAAAAGAATTGAGAAATTTGAAAGTAATCTTAAATATCCTCCATCATAGGAGCCAAATATCAAAATAGCTTATTCATTTTTGGGATAGTCACAGCAATTGGTGGAAACCTTGATTGGACAGCTTGTTTGGTACACTGTTGATTTCAGACAGTCCATTGGACGACAACTCAATAAAGTTGTGGTCTTCTCTAGTTTGTTGCCAAGAGTAATATTTTGAGCTAATGTGTCTCCTGAGAGCTAATTTCAAAAATGTTGTCACCTCTTTAGACACAAAAGGGAAGGAAGAAAGGCACCTTTCACAATCTTAAAATATCCGAAAGTACTGTAGAACTAAATATTTCTGAAGTGTAGTCAAATCACAGTTTGCAAACAGCAAACTCCTGCAAATAAATTTGGAAGACGAGCATTTCTTGTAGTGTGGATTGAAGAAAAAAAAATTGATTAGGTTTCCATGGGAAACATCCAAGGCCATCTTTGGAGTAGTGTAATGAGATATTTTACCACCGTCCTCTTGCCTCACCTTACAGCACTCGGAGAAATTATGTTTGTTTTCGGTGATTCCTTAGTTTATACCTTGCAAAGGAAATCGGCAGATATTCACCAAAAGCACCTGTAAGTCAGAAGGCCTCAGGTTGAAGGCTCACTCCAATGAATTAAGCACATAATTGAAACTCCAGTGTGGCACAAAGGGTGCACTTTTAAAATTTTGGATGAGGATTTAATCCAAAGACCTATCTACCCAATCAAGTGGATGTAAAATAAATCTCTTGGTGCTATTTGAAAGGGCATTGTGTTCTTTAATGTTCAGGGTACTCTCCATCCATTAAAGTGGATGATTTGATTTTTATGTCATTGCAATTTGTGGGATTGTGCTTTTTGTAATTTAGATGTTGAGTTTTATTTATTAAAACTGTGGCTATACTTCTGAAGCACCGAATAGGCAATACAATACTTTATGATACTGAAACAGCAGGAAAGGTGCTATGTAAATGAAAACCTTGCTTTTAATCTGTCTGTATTGACATGACATTAAAATGCAGGGTTACAAAAGACCTTTGGTTAACTTACTAGTGAGCTGAGTACACACATGAGAAAATAACAAAGGTTATTGCTTCATGGAGCTTACAGGAAATTGAAGACGCAAGGAGAACTCAAGATTTACGCACACAGGAAGCAGAGCAGTTTGATAACTTCACCGCAACACCCCATGTTTGGATTAGATAATAGCTCCTAATATTTGGGTTTTTGGACTGATCACTGCCTTTTCAATCAAGACAAAAGAAACCTTGTTGTTTAAAAAATATTTTTGTTTCTTCATACTTCACAGTGTATACTTCCTGATCGCCACTGGTGACGTACCACGTAAAGCAAGATGTTTATGTGGAAAATTTTGATGTCTGTGAGTTAACATGATTGCCTAGTGAGTGGGCTTAACCAGATGCGGTTTACAATATGGGCTGCACCATTGTTACCCCTCGATGCTGCATAGCGGCCAATGAGCAAGAGCATGAGGACTTGGTACAGATACCGAGCACAAGGTATGTAATGGGATTCTTTCAATAATCAACTACCAGCCATTGTGATCATATCATTCGGTGACTGTGACCTTGGAGATGATGCATGGCCTATTGGGGAATGAGTAGTCATTCTGGGTGGTCCAGCTACTTCAAAACAAAATCACAATCTAAATGTTCTTAATACAAATGTGAAATAAGCACCAAACTAGCCACTGCATAACTCAGTGAGTATAATCTCTGATGGTTTGGTCTGATACAAAAAGCACTGCAGATTTTCCCCTGTGGTGTGAATGTACTATCTGGTTTAGAATACCAGAGCGAGAAAATGCTATTCATGCCCCCTGGTGAATGACAAGCCAACTGATCTCAATCACAAAACTATAGAATGTAGGAGTAGAAGCAGACTATTTAGTTCAGTGAATATGTGCTGCCATTCAGTGAGATCACGGCTGATCTGATAATGCTTAACTCCATTTTCCTGCCTTTTCCTGTACCTGTTGATTCTCTCAGTGATTAAAACTCAGCATCAGTCTTGAAGACACTTAATGAAACATCCTCCACTGCCATCTGCTATGAAGAATAATGCAGATTAACTCACCTCCGAGAGAAGAAATTCCTCCATGTGATAACCCCTGCAAGGCCCTTGGGAATCACTCTTGTTGAGTATAATCTCCCTTGGTACCAGGCAATGGCCTGTCCAATTGAGCCCTTTATGAAGCAGATGCAGGAATGTGTTTGCAGATCTGTCTGTCCCTAGGTGGGCCAAGCCTAATAATGTCATGAGTAGTTGCTCTATTTTGGTGTCTGTAGTGATTGCAATGAGGCCAGCCAGGTGGATCACATAGAAAATTATTTCCCTAATTTTACTGTTAACTTGGTCCCAATCAGTGAGTCCTGGCTGACAGATATAAACTGAGACATCCAGGGGTTCTGCTCACTCTAGGAGCCAGGTCTGAGTGAGCTGGGACAGTGTTATATACAAAGCACATATAAATAAAGGGTGATCTGGTGACAGGACACTGGTCTCCATGGAGTTATTTCAGTGACAACAGAGAAACACATGCGCCAGAAGCAAAATACTCACAACAATCTTCTTTAGACAATAAGACCATAAGACGTAGGAGCAAACATTAGGTCATTCAGGCTATTGGGTCTGCTCTGCCATTCAATCATGGCTAATATATTTCTCAACCTCATTCTCCCTTTCTTCCCTTAACCTTTGATCCCTCAGCAATCAAGAACCTATCTATCTCGGTTTTAAATATACTCAATGACCTGGCCTCCACAGCCTCTGTGGCAGTGAATTCCATAGATTCACCACTCTCTGGCTGGAGAAGTTTGTCCTCATATCTGTTCTAAAGGGTCTTCCCTTCACTCTGAGGCTGTCACTCTCTTCTGCTAATGGAAACCTCTTCCCAACCTCCACTCTATCCAGGCTATTCAGTATTCTGTAAGTTTCAATTACTTCCCCCTCATGCTTCTAAACTCCATCGAGTATAGACCCAGAGTCCTCAAACATTCCTCTTATGTTAAGCCTTTAATTCCTGGGACCTTTCTCATGAACTTCCTCTGGACCCACTCAGGGCCAGTATATCCTTCCTGAGGTATGGGACTCAAAATTGCTCACAATATTCTAAATGAGGGTCTGACCAGAACCTTATAAAGTCTCAGAAGTATGTCCCTGCTTTTATATTAAAGTCCTCTCAAAACAAATGCCAAAATTGTATTTGCCTTCCTACCTACTGACTCAATGTGCAAGTTAACATTCAAAGAATCCTGGACTAGGACTCCCAAGTCTCTTTGCACTTCAGATTTCTGAAATTTCTCCTCATTTAGAAAATAGTCCATGCCTCTTGCCTCTATTCTTCCTATCAAATTGCATGACCTCACACTTTCCAATGTTGTATTTCATCTGCCACTTCTTGTCCCACTCGCCTAACCTATCTAAATCCTTCTGCAGCCTCCTCGCCTCTTCAGCAATCTTTGAGTTGGAGTGAGCATTTCTGGCATCATGCCGCTTTTCAGGAAGCTTGACTTGGGGATCCTGCCGTTGAACACTGGGCCAGTATGTGGAAAGAATTTTTTTTTTGCGGGCAAATGACATTGGGGCAGACAGAAAGCAACAAGTATTTCTCCTGGCATGGTGTGGACCTGCAACCTTTTCGGATATTGGGAGCCTAACTTTCCCTGAAGCACCAGATACTAAAATCTTTCAAGAGTTGACAGATTTAGCTAAGGAATATTATAACCCCCAAGCCTCCTTGATTTCTGGTTTTACTCAGCAATTCAAAAACCAGAGGAATTCGTATCAGGATTTTTGATAAAGTTAAGATAACTGGCAGAGGCATGTGATTTTGATTTGATCCTAAGCTGAGAGACTGTTCGGTATATGGGATTAATGATGTAACCATGCAACCATACTAGCTGAAGCTGAATTGGACTTTAAATGGGCACTACAACTGACTTTATCATTAGCAAGTGCAGCCAATGGAGCATATGGGTTACAGGGTATGATGAAAGTGGACACCCTTGGGGAGCACCACTTGAGTGAAGGCAATTGCACAGCCTCCCTCAGCACATACCCTAAACAGAGGGACTCTAGGTCAACCCACAGCGAAACCCCAAAACAAACCCAAGCCTCGGCCAAACGGTTAAATTTTCTCATGATCTGTGCTGGCAAGCCATTGTAGTTGCTGTCAGAATGTGGACTTGAGACTCAAAACAGTCCCACAAGGCCTGAGGTAGTAAGTGAACTCATTGGCTGGTATTCAGGACAGCGGACACCCTGGAAAGTGCACCTATAGCTGTTTTGGAACAGTTAAATTGCTTATCAATATCCAAATCTGAAACAATCACAATAAACATCTGGTTTAATGGTCACCCAGTTCTAAGGGAGGTTGATACAAACGTGGTTATCAGTGATTGCAGAACCAGTCTTTAACAAACTTCACTCTGGACTCCAACTCTTGTGGTTGCATAAGATCTCAGCCAGGCTGAGAATCTATACTGGGGGATCCCCTAGAGATTAAGGGCATAACGTCAGTTCTAGAATCATTTGAGGAGCAGCTAGTTCAGTTACCATTGATTGCAGTGAAAGGTTCGAGCCCAAACCTGACGGGGCGATAATTGAGTGAGAAACGTTCAACTTGATCAAATCAACATTTTTCGATTAGAAAATAAGTGAAGTCCGAATTAAATATCCAGAAGTCTTTCAGGAAGGTCTAGGGACTATCAAAGGAACCAAGGCCACCTTGCACGTTGACCAGGAAGCAATTTCACAAGTCTACAAGGCCTGTCCAGTGCCATTTGCCTTACAGGCTAAAATAGAGCCTGGAAAGCGACGGGATCAGGAAACCAGCACAGTCTGCAGAATGGGGAGCATTGGTTGTATTGATTGTGAAGCCTGACAGGTTACTTTGTCTTTGTAGGGGTTGCATATAAATGGTGAACAATTTCTTACAGCTAGATAAATACCCATACCCTGACATCAAGGAGTTATCCGCAAAACTGTTGGGGAGTTCTTGGACTAAGGGGGACAGAACCGTGTCGAGGTATGCGGAGATGAGTTCAGTGGGGCAGGAGCAGGCTGAGACAATGGGTCGGCCGGGGCAGTCAGGTTTGTGGATTTTGGGCAGGTGATAGAAATGGGCGGTGCAGGGTTGTGGGACTATGAGGTTGGAGGCAGTGGGTTGGAGATCCCCTGAGATGATGAGGTTATGGATGGTCTGGGAGATGATGGTTTGGTGGTGGGAGGTGGGGTCATGGTCAAGGGGGCAGTAGGATGACGTGTCCGCGAGCTGGCGTTTGGCCTCAGCGGTGTAAAGGTCGGTCCGCATACCTCGACACGGTTCTGTCCCCCTTAGTCCAAGAACTCCCCACCTACGTTCGGGACACCACCCACGCCCTCCACCTCCTCTATGACTTTCGCTTCCCCGGTCACCAACGCCTTATCTTCACGATGGACATCCAGTCCCTGTACACCTCCATCCCCCATCACGAAGGACTCAAAGCCCTCCGCTTCTTCCTTTCCCGCCGTACCAACCAATACCCTTCCACTGACACCCTCCTTCGACTGACTGAACTGGTCCTCAACCTGAACAACTTCTCTTTCCAATCCTCCCACTTCCTCCAAACTAAAGGAGTTGCCATGGGCACCCGCATGGGCCCCAGCTATACCTATCTCTTCGTAGGATATGTGGAACAGTCCATCTTCCGCAACTACACTGGCACCACCCCCCACCTTTTCCTCCGCTACATCGATGACTGTATCGGCGCTGCCTCGTGCTCCCACGAGGAGGTTGAACAGTTCATTCACTTTACCAACACCTTCCACCCCGACCTCAAATTCACCTGGACCATCTCAGACTCCTCTCTCCCCTTCCTAGACCTTTCCATTTCTATCTCGGGCGACCGAATCAACACAGACATCTACTATAAACCGACTGACTCCCACAGCTACCTAGACTAACCTCGTCCCATCCTGCCCCCTGTAAACACGCCATCCCATATCCCCAATTCCTTCGTCTCTGCCGCATCTGCTCCCAGGAGGACCAGTTCCAATACCGTACAGCCCAGATGGCCTCCTTCTTCAAGGACCGCAGATTCCCACAGACGTGATCGACGATGCCCTCCACCGCATCTCCTCCACTTCCCGCTCCTCCACCCTTGAGCCCCGCCCCTCCAACTGCCACCAGGACAGAACCCCACTGGTTCTCACCTACCACCCCACCAACCTCCGTATACAGAGTATCATCTGCCGTCATTTCCGCCACCTCCAAACAGACCCCACTATCAGGGATATATTTCCCTCCCCTCCCCTATCAGCGTTCCGAAAAGACCACTCCCTCCGTGACTCCCTCGTCAGGCCCACCAACCCAACCTCCACTCCCGGCACCTTCCCCTGCAACCGCAAGAAATGCAAAACTTGCGCCCACACCTCCTTCCTTACTTCTTTCCAAGGCCCCAAGGGATCCTTCCATATCCGCCACAAATTCACCTGCACCTCCACACACATCATCTACTGCATCCGCTGCACCCGATGTGGCCTCCTCTATATTGGGGAGACAGGCCGCCTACTTGCGGAACGCTTCAGAGAACACCGCTGGGACACCCGGACCAACCAACCCAACTACCCCGTGGCTCAACACTTTAACTCCCCCTCCCACTCCACCAAGGACATGCAGGTCCTCCATCGCCAGAACATAACAACACGACGGTTGGAGGAAGAGCACCTCATCTTCCGCCTGGGAACCCTCCAACCACAAGGGATGAACTCAGATTTCTCCAGTTTCTCATTTCCCCTCCCCCCACCTTGTCTTAGTCGATTCCCTCGAACTCAGCACCGCCCTCCTAACCTGCAATCTTCTTCCTGATCTCTCCGCCTCCACCCCACTCCGGCCTATCACCCTCACCTTGACCTCCTTCCACCTATCACATCTCCATCGCCCCTCCCCCAAGTCCCTCCTCCCTACCTTTTATCTTAGCCTGCTGGACACACTTTCCTCATTCCTGATGAAGGGCTTATGCCCGAAACGTCGAATTTCCTGTTCCTTGGATGCTGCCTGACCTGCTGCACTTTTCCAGCAACACATTTTCAGCTCTGATCTCCAGCATCTGCAGACCTCACTTTCCCCTCCATCTTGGTACACCTGCTATTGAAAAAGATCTACCTTGGAAATGGTCTCATAGCCGAGATGTAGCCTTTAGGGAAGTGATGAGGCAACTGTCGTCACCTGAGGTGTCGTCACACTACGATCCGAAGCGAGATGTGATGCTGACATGCAATGCCTCCCTGTGCAGTATCAGGGTAGTGATGGCTCACTGGTGGCCCAGTGGAAATGAACACCAATAGCATTTGCTTCCTGAACTTTGGCTGATGCTGATTGCAAATAAGCCAAGGTAGAGAAGGAAGGTTTCCTTCCCAGCTTTGGTCACCTTATAACCATGTCTCTGTACCATCATAACTATTAACCCTTATTTGTACTGCTTTTTCACTTATTTTAATCTGAATTCTATGTGCATTAAAGTGAAAAGCCATTCATTTTGGTTTAATACATTTTTCCTTTTTGACCTATTAGCTGCTTATTTTCTGTGTGTTATGTGCACTGTCTATTCCTCTCCCACTCCAGGGGTTGCTATCCGAATAGCTGGCTGCAATACTGCCTTTTGCTTTGAAAGCCTCTCTCAAACCCATCCTCTCTCTAAGTCCTAGTTATTCAATTTGCCAGGACACTGGTCCCATAACGGTTCAACTGAAGACTGTCCCACCAGAACCTTTGGTCTCCTCTGCCCAGGTACTGGTGCCAGTGTCCCAAGAACTGAAGCTCATCCCTCTGAAACAATCTATGAGCTATACATTTAACTGGTTATTAGTCTATACCAATGTGCCCAGGATTGGATAGTAATCCTGAGGTTATTATCTTTGGCTTTATAGTTCAGGTCCTAACTGTTCAAATTCTTTTGATAGAACCTCCTTTCCTAGGCCTGTCAATGTCATTGGTACCAACAAGGATGATGAGGACTGGATCCCTCCCACCTCTCTCTTCAGGATCTTCTCCAGCCACAAGGAGATGTCCCTAACCCTGGCACCAGGCAGGCAATGCAGCCTTCAGGGCTTGCAATCCCCACACTTATACTGTCTCCTAGCATGACCATATCCCTATTTCAGCCCTGCACTTCGATGGTTCCCTGTACCATGGTACTGTGATCAATGCACTCATCCTCCTTGCAGTCCCCACTCTTCTCCACATAGCTTGCAAGAACCTGGTAACTGTTGGACAATTGTAGGGGCCAAGGTTCCTCAATTGCAATCCCCTGCATCCTCATACCTGCCTCATCTTCAGTTACAGTTGCACCCTCCTGTCCCTGATCAGCATGATGTTCAGAAGCATCTCCATATTACAGCAACAACACTTCACCTCTCCTACCATCAGTATCATATTTGATTTAATTTATTAATCAATTGATCTAGACTCCCTGCTCTTAACACTTGATTCTTATAATTTTAAAATACCAGCAGTATCATCTTGTACTTAAAAGGCTATTTTTAAGAAAAAGGGGGAACAAAAAGATGAAAGAAACTGAAACCGAATGAACCAATCTTACTTGGTGGCTTTCCCTGCACCCACATCATGCTGTGGTTTGTGATGCCTTAGGCACCCCAAGTGACCCTCGTGGGGAGAGGGAAAGAAAGAGAGGGTTTTGTTATTTTAGGTCCTGGCAACGAAGAAGAGAATGTGGGACAGCACATGTGGAAAGGAAGGCATTTGAGATTTTGGATGGTGAAATGTCGTCACAACTGGCACCATTTTACGTGAAAATAAACACGTAGAGGGAGGGAGGAGGTGGTGCTGAGGAGCTGGCAACAATGACAAGTGTGTAAACTCATTTTAAGGAAGTACTCAGAACAGTTTAATGACCTGGACCATGTAAAGCAAGAGTTTCTATTGGTTCCAACTATGTGAATACTCTCACTGCAATGTTAGCCTGCTTCCCCATCTCTATTAAATGCCAAGATATCCACTATGTATCTCTGTATTGGCCGTCAATTGAACATCTTTCTGCATTTTCTTTCCTTTTGCAACACATTAAGCAAAACTTATCAATTACAAATGCAGCAAAACCAACACAACTGATCAATGACTTTATTCATGTCTACTTACCACTAGCAAGTAGTAAGATCTTGCTACTTACAGGGTGATTGCTTAAGTAGCATCAGTGGCCACTTCCGTGGTCTGTGGAGTTGATGAGAAATGTGACCAGCTGCCTTTAGCAGTAGATCAAGGAAAGGGACCTCAGCTCACATAGTGGCTGTTGAGCACAGATTACCGGCACACTTCTGAATCGTTCTATGCTCAATTACCCACAGTCTGACATCTGGAAGTTAAATTCTCATCCGAGTGTTCAAATCCCTCCTTATCATTGTAACCTCCTCCGACCCATAACAGTCAGCTCATGGTGCTCTTCAATTCTGACAGCCTGTGCTTCCCCAGCTTCCCATCGCTTCACAATGAGTATCCCTAAGCTTAACTGCTTAGACCCCAACATTAGGAATCCCCTCTTTAGCACTTTCTCTTTCTTCAAAAGCAACTCTTTGATCAATGTTTTGTTCACTTGTCCCTTTTTAGGACTCAGAATCAAATTTAGTTTAACAATCTTTATATATGATGTAGAGGTGCTGGTGTTCGACTGGGGTGGACAAAGTTAAAAGTCACACAACACCAGGTTATAGTCCAACAGGTTTATTTGGAAGTACAAGCTTTCAAAGCACTGAGCACCTGAAGATGTGCACGTTTGGTGAATTGGCCATGCTAAATTGTCCATCGTGTTCAGGAATGTGTAGGTGAGATGCATTAGTCAGGCATATATGTAGAGTAATAGGGTGGGAGATAGGGAAATGAGTCAGGGTGGGTTACTGTTCAGATGGTCAGTGTGGACTTGTTGGGCCAAATGGCCTGTTTCCACACTGTAGGGATTCTATGATTCTGTAATAACCAGGTGTTATGTAATCTTTATATACTTACAATATTAAAGGTGTTATGTAAATACATGCACGTTTTCATAACATCTGTAATTTACTGGATTTAAAGAACCTCCTGAGGATCTGATATTGCATTTTACAAACGAAAGGTACTTTTTTTAACCCTTGCTATTATTCCCGTATGCCTCTATTTACTTCCCCTTCTTTCTTAAGTATAAGCATACTTAGCTGAATTAATAATCTGTGTGACTGTATTTAAGTATCGGTCATCACTTTGCGGAAAATGCATTAAAATATTTCTTTGTGAAGGATCTTCCTTTCCTGGGAAGAAGTGATAATCATTGGATGGGTTGAGTTTTGATATTGAGGGGAGGGGTTCAGACTCTATCAGGTCAACTCCAAATGACAGGCTGATGGACCAGCAGCAGAGTCCACTTTCCAAGACCTACTGGAGCACTTTGCATGGAATTAGTTTTAATAAAATCCACAGTTGGAGTTGTTGTTGCAGTGGTTTGGTCGCAGAATTAAGGTAGAGTCGAAAAGGGTGGCGCTGGAAAAGCACAGCAGGTCAGGTAGCCTCCGAGGAGCAGGAAAATCCCGATGAAGGGCTTATGCCTGAAACGCCAATTCTCCTGCTCCTTGGATGCGCCCTAGTTTGCTATGCTTTTCCACCCTTTTCAACTCGGATCTCCAGCATCTGCAGTCCTCATTTTCTTGCAGCAAGATTAGGAATGCTACCCTGGGGATTTGCTTATGTTAATCAATGGTGATGGTCTTGACACCATTTCAACTGATAGATTGAATTATTGCTTTGGGCTGAATGGTCAGTCACCTTTCAAACTCAGTGCCTTCCTCCAGGCCCTATGTTAATTTTAGTCCTATCTCTCCCCCTGTCTTTGTCTAGAATTCTGTTGAGCACTTACATTGCTTTACCTGGTTCCTCTCACCTTGTGTGTGATATCAGATTGTGCTGGCTATTCGACTGGGATAAGCATTACATCTGACTCATATGTTCCCTCACTCAACATCTACTCACTCAACAGCAGATGTGGCTGAATTATGGTTGGAATGCGAACAGTTCTTGATCTTTAGATATGAATTCAGTCCCTCAAGCCTGTTCTATTGTTCAATAAGATTATGGTTACGTTTTGAATTCCACATTCCCACCTACCCCTGACAACCTTTAATTTCCTGCCTGAAGTGGGTCAATCTTCATTTGCCCTAACAATTATTTCATGATGCATGCCTGTAAAAGGGTTGGGGTGGGGAAGGGGGTAATGAGGAAGCCAATGACTGCAGGGGGAAGGGAAGGAGGCTACCACTGGGAGCCTGTGAACAAAGGAGCAATTAGCTTACTTGGAGCCACAAAAACTGAACTTACTGGGAATGAATTTATAGAATCCATACAGTGTGGAAGCAGGTCATTAGGCCTATCAAGTCCACTCTAACCCTCTGAAGAACATCCCACCCAGACCCACCCTTGCATTTCATCATGGAATCATCATAGAATCCCTAGAGTGTGGAAAAAGGCCCTTCAGCCTACCAAGTCCACACCGACCCTCAGAGTAACCCACCCAGACATATTCCCCTACCCTAGATTTACCTCTGACTAATGCACCTAGTGTTCAGGGATGTGTACATTATGGGCAATTTAGCATGGCCAACTCACCTATCCCACATATCTTTGGACAGTTGGAGGAAACTGGAGCAGCTAAAGGAAACCCCACGCAGACCCCACGGAGAATGTGCAAATTCTACACAGACAGAGGCTGGAATAAAGCCCAGGTCCCTGCCACTGTAAAGCAGCAGAGCTAATCACTGAGCCATCCTTGCAAATGCCTAGTAAATTAATCTGAGTCACTTATTGAAAAATTCATTTACTGCTAACTAATTCCTGTTGTCTTCTGCACATTTAGATACTGTGGGTCCAGGACAATTAAGCTTTCCTTGTTTGTTGAGGCTTTAAGTTTAATCAAACATTAGTAATTATTTGAGTATATTGATGGATTATTCCAGTTCTTGGATCACACAGTTTCCTTTTCAACAATTAACAAGAATGGAGATTGGACACTGGTATTACAAAATAACAGGAGAGATTTATAACTTGAGCAACAAGATATGTACATTTTTGGCTGTGCAAGACTGGTGCCTTTGGAGCAGTGGGGTTCTGACACTCCTGAGACAGACAGATACCAGGAGTCTTTGAGTTAAAATAAAACTGCCTGACGACAGCACTCAGATTGGTTCAGTTTGCTACGAACCTGTGAGGGAAGTTCAGCCAGAAATGCACAGACCTAGCAAACTGAAAACATCTCTCTTCATTCTCTCTGTTTGAGTGGAAAGACAAAAAACACCCAGAAACTTAACAGAAAGAATTCTAATCCAAGAAAAGTCCTAGGTCCATCTGATCAGCTGTCCAATCAAAGAATGGTCTGCAAACAGCAAGTATCATCATTGGCAAAACCAAATGACTGTAATAAATAAACCTCCACTTTGTGATCAGGACTTTTAATCTACAGAAATCATTTTCCCAGTATGTACTCCACCCATAATATTTGTATTAAATTGTCTGCCTTTTGTCTGACTTATTCATGAATGAATGTATATGTATTTGGGGTTTTAAAGGGATACAGACTAAGTTGCAGGGTAGCAAAGTAATGATCGTTTTATCTCTGCTATTTGTTAAAGATTAAGTTTGTTTACAATAAATAGGGTTACTTCCCTGTTACTAGTGTGAATTGGTTTTGTTCTGAATAACAGTTGATCAGGCATACTGTATTCTCTGGTTGTCTAAGTGGGTAGTTACACATTTGTGATGGTTTATGGAGTATTAGGCCTCGATTATTGGGGCCCTTGATCCAACTAAGTTGAAACAGAGCCCAAAAAGTCAATCTGTGATCACAAAAAGTCAATCTGTGATCATAAATACAGAAAGTAATGATACTATATGACTGCATTCCTCAGTAAAGGAATTTGTGAGAATGGAGAATGGAATTCCTGAGGTGGCTCTTAAGAAATCTTGAGAAAAGCTCTAAAAAGTTATTACTATGGCCTCTGTTCCTCTCCCTCCTAGGAGACACTCTGCACCTCCAGTATGTGGAGGAGAAGTTGCCACTCAGCAGGAGCTGGATAAATTGATACAACCTGGGGAGGTAAGTGGTCATTATCTTTTACCTTTGGTTATGAAACTACCATGAGTCTGATGTTATCTACTGCCTCTATCTGTATTAGAAAAGGCAGCACGAGTTTATTAGAAGCAGAGTTCAAATCGAGGCACAGATTCTGCCACAAGTATAAATCTTTATTGTCTTTCCACAGCGTTGCCTATGTAAGCCTGTCAGCACCTGATTTTCATTTGAATACAAATCCAGATCAATACAAATCTTAACATTAGCCCTTAAATTTAGCTGAATAGTTTTCTTCACTTTTCACATTTCTGTCTGCTGCCAACTTTACTCAATTAGATACACCACTTCTTCTCAGACAGGAAGTTGTGGGTCTAAGTAAAGGGACTTCTGTGTTCGATACATCAATGACGGCACATTACAATGTTAGAGGAGCCATCTTTTGAACCAGGCTATAGTCTTCTTGTGTGGTTTTAGTGGATGCAAAAGCTCATAAACCGTATTCCAAGAAAAACAGGGCATTTTCCTGGTTGTCATTTCTCCTGTCAGCTACACTAGAAAAATAAACATAATTTAACTGAGTACCCATTTCCTGTGTTGTTTGTGGGATCTTACTTGGGAAAATTGTTTTTATAATTTCAAAGAGACCTGGGTTCAATTCCCATCTCAGGCGACTCTCTGTGTGGAGTTTGCACATTCTCCCTGTGTCTGCGTGGGTTTCCTCCGGGTGCTCCGGTTTCCTCCCACAATCCAAAAATGTGCAGATTAGGTGAATTGGCCATGCTAAATTGCCCGTAGCGTTAGCTGAAGAGGGTCTGGGTGGGTTGTGCTTCAGTAGGTCAGTGTGGAATTGCTGGGCCGAAGGGCCTGTTTCCACACTGAGTAATCTAATCTAATATTTAGAACCAAAAAGCCCAAGGCATTTCTTACTTCTACAAGATACATTTATATTCACTTGAGGTACTGGGAGGGCCGGATAACTGAATGGACCCCCGTTTAACTTCTGCAGGAAGACCTCAGATGGTGGTCTTTCCCCATCGCACCTTGACGGCAGCTGCCCCAGGCTTTACTATGTCCCTCAGCATGTAGTCCTGACTTTGAAATGTGCCAGTCTGCAACACTGTGTCAAAGTCAACAGCTTGCTCTTGAAGATTAACAAATTTGGACAGACCAAAGAGCATCTTTCTTTGTGTTGTTGATAGACTGCGCCTGGAGGACAGAGCTGCTCGGGACAAACCTCAACAAAATCCACTGCATCTCTCTCCAGATTTCCTTTGCAAAGGCACGTTCCAGAGGTGACAGTCTCTACCCGCACCTCCCCACAGCTGTTTCGAGGGCAGCGTGTGGTGGTGCAGAGTCCAGGTGTACATGAAGGATCTCATGGGTAGTGCCCTTCTCACCATCAGCCAAGTGATGTCTTGGTGCGTGTCGGAAAGCTCTGGTGATAAGGCATTCTGCCAAATGACTTTGACGGCGTACTCAGGAAACAACTCAAGAGGATCCACCTTCTCGTTTTCTGCAGGGTCTTGAGGATGCTACATGCTGACCACTTCCTGATGGACCTGTGGTCAAGGGTCTTTTCTTGGCAAATTTCTTCACAAAGCTGGTATGGAATTGTCCAACTATTTGGAGTGTTCTGTGGCACCAAGGTCGGTCCCATCCTTCGCAACACCAGGGACAGGTAGAACCTCAGTACATCGTATCTCTTGCTGCTTGCATACTGAGGGTTTACCCACAACTTGATGCAGCCACATACAATGGTGGCCTTTCTCCACCCCATTCACCACCCCCCCCCCCCCCCCATTATCCAGAGCTTTGTAAACATCGTCTATAAGGACACGGTCCATCTTTGACCTCCAGATGAAGTTGAAAATGGCGCAGGTGACAACAATGGTGCAGGTTCAGGGAATGGCCCAGACTTGAGCCGCATACAACACCAAGAGTACGTCACAACCTGAAGACGAGTTTTTGCCTCTCCTTGGAGAAATGCAACTCCCATGTTTTTGCACATGCCACGGCCCATCTGAACCATATTGTCAGCATCTTCAGGTAATCTGTCCTGGCGATGAAGGGGATAAAGATTGGTCAGTCTAGTTCTCAAAGAACATGGTCTCACTCTTGCCTCGATTCACTTTGGCTCCTGAAGCCAGTTCGAACTGTTCACAGACGCTCATGAGTCTGGCCACTGACATTGGATCTCAACAGACAACGATGACATCATCCATGTACAAGGAGGTTTTGACTTGTTGACTTCGGGTGCCTGGATTAGCCACCTTCCCAGGCTCACAACCTTTCTGATTTAGAAATATTACTGGGACTGGAGCATTTGAGTTGTAAGGGTTGGTACTTGTTTCACTGGAGCTTAGAAGGTTGAGGAGTGATGTTATGGAGGTTTATAAGATCATGAGGTGTGTGAATATGGTGAATAGCAAGGGCCTATACCCCAAGGTGGGGGAGTTCAAATCAAAGGGGTATATTTTTAAGGTGAGAGGAGAAAAGTTTAAAAAGGACATGAGGGGCAACTTTTCAACACTACGGTTTGTGTGTGGAATGAACTGCCAGAGGAAGTGGTCGATGCGGGTACAGTTACAACGTTTGAAAGACATTTTGATAAGTCCATGATTAGGAAAGAGTTGGAGGGATATGCGCCAAATGCAGGAAGGTGGGATTAGTTTAGTTTAGTTTGAGAGCATGGTTGGACTGAAGGATCTGTTTCTGGGCTGTATGACTTTATGAATGTATAAATCCCACACAGCTGGATACAACTCGGCCAGTAAGTCATCGCTTTCGGGAGTTTCATTCCTTTTAAAAGGGCCCTGATCAGCTCATCCAGAGATAACGGCTGGTCCAGCCTCTCCCTCACTCTCCATCTGTCTAAGATCTCCATGATAGAGGACAGGAATGGCTGGGAGACCACACTGTCTATGTGCTTCATGTCATTGTGTCTGGCATAAAAGGATTTACTGATCCTGAGGATGTCAGATTGAGATGACATAACTAAGATGTTTTCTTCCTTCAGGCTGCTGAGCAAGAGCTCTCCATGTGCATCTTCTGGATGAAGAAATGCGAGCACATCTCATCCTGCCCCACAGTGCGGACCCTGGACCAGAAGATTATCTTGGAAGCCTCCAATGCAAACAGCAAGGCTTGCTGGCCCTTCACTTCCTGGGGATCCTCCATGGCATTGACCTCCATCATCTGCAGCAGGTGGAGGTTCTGGACACTGTTCTGGAGTTTGGACAGTTTCCCTCTCTCTCTCTTGTCTTCAACACCTTTGAGGATAAAGAACCTCTTGATGCTCCCCTTGACTACTTCCCACCAGTCCATTGGAAGCTCAAGAGGGGCTTTTTGTTGTCCAACCTGTATAATCCCTTTTGTGCTCCTTAATGTTTTCTGGGGTCAACAGTTTCACATTCAGCTTCCACATTTCCTTGCTAGACACCGGACATGCTGTAGGTGACAGTTGACCTGCAGGAGGCAGTGGTCAGAGAAGAACTCCGTCTTGACATCGATGGATCTGACTGAGAATGTATATTACACAAACAGGAAATCTATCCTTGAGCTGATAGACCTGTCTGGCTGTGATCAGGTGTGTTTATGCTGCTCCCAATCTGCAGGGGTGCTGAAGACCTCATGCAGCTTAGTGGTTTCACCTGTTTCCATCAGGAAATGGGACATGGAGTCTGATTCACTGTCAGCCCCTCCAAAATATCCATCTGCATCGATGAAAACATTGAAGTCTCCAGTCAGAATGACCGGCCTGGACATTGCCGACAGCAGTGGGAGCTGCTGCAGGACGGCCAGCTGCTCACTGTTTACCACAAGGACGTACATGGTAATTAGCCTCAGGGGAATATTTCTGTAAGTAACTTCTGCTTTGAGGAGATGCCGGCCCCCTCTCCTTAACCTCAGAGATGGTGAATATGCCTCCTCACAGCAAAATACCCAGGCCGGAGCCACAGTTATCATTTCCCCCCTGACCAAATCGAAGGCCCATGGGCCCACAAGCTTAACCATGTAGCTGCTGAGATGTGGTGTCCCACAATCCTCCAGAAACAGGAGGTCCGCTTTGATGTTGGTCGTGTAAGTCAATGTGGTGATGCATCAAGAAGTAGATTGAAGGCTATGCACATTAATGTTGGCAATTTAAAAACCCATTTAGAGAGTTTATAGAATTAGCCATAGACCCCAATGTCTGTTTACCCACAGTCTTATCATTGGAGGAGCGCTCGCAACCCCATGGTGTGGGCAAACTCTCAGCACTAAGATAACTATCCTGTTCCTCCCTCAGTATCCTGTTCTGGTGTCATTGGACGAGAACAAAGCCAGGAAGGTCCTTCTTTTTATATCAAAATTATACTTTATTCATTAAAAATCTATGTGTGTATAATATATATATATTGTCACAAACGCAGTTGGGATCTGTACGGTTCCCTATCAATTAAACAAACAAAACACTGAACTTTGACTCCATCCATTAAGCCAAAGACCTCTCTTATAATCCAATATTAATATTTACATATACTTGAGACAATGGGAGGGTTCCAAAACTGAAAAGACCCCAACTTACCTTCAGCAGGAAGAACTCGGATAGTGGACCTTAGCAACATCTACCCCAAACTTCAGTGCATCATTCAGCACCTGGTCTTGGATCTTGGAATGTACCAGTCTGCAGCACTTAGTCAGGGTCAACACCTTATTCTGGAAGACCAACAAGTTTTAGGTAGACTAAAGAGAAGGTCCAGTTCAAAGTCTGAAATGCACTGTGTGGTATGAGACTCCTTGCCTTCAGAAGACTTTCTTTAAGACACAGTTTACACACGATTACTATTGCTATCAGCTTGGCTCAGTTGGTTGCACTCTTACCTTTGAGTTAGTAGATTTTGGGTTTCATTCCACATAGCCAATAAAGAGTTCATGAGTCAGAGAATGCTAGGTCCAAACTGTACCTCACCACATCAATTCAAGTAATTTTTCAAGAGAGGTTGCTGTAACCTGCAATGAGAATTTTGATGAAACCACGCTATAAAAATAAATAGTAGATTTGTGTGCTTTCAGACTCAGAATGGTGCATTAAGATTTCTGTACAAGCACAGACATGTCTACAGATATTGTTTCTCACACATGCACACACATACTGAATTAAATTAACTGCAGAATTGGTTCATTACTCAAACCCTTTAATTGGATTATTCTTCCAATCTGTTTGTCTTCTAGAATCAATTTTCCGCAAATGACCATTTATTAGAGAGCCAATTAGAGGAATTATCTAAGGTAAGATCTTAAAAAGGTTCTGCCTCACTTTGTTATTTATGTCTGAAACATTTATTGTGAATAATCCTAAAATCTTATTTTGAAGTCCCTTCAAAGTGCCTGAGATGAATTCCCTCTCTGATCTGACAGCTTGGCTTTAGTGCTGTGGTTTGAAAGGTTTGGATTAGATTTCATTTTCTGACAGCCTTCCTCTCTGGGGAGGACACTTGAAAAGGAGAAATTTGACAAGTTGCAGACACAGAATAATTTTGAAGTCTTAGTTTTTTTTGAAAGACTTTATGCTGTTTATCAGCAAATTACTTGAAGAACCAATCTGGGATAGATTAGCATTGAAACATTTCCGATAACGAAAGTAAAAGTGTTTGAAATTTAAGAGAATAATCACGAATGCAGATGGTCATCTTGTCTTATTGTATTGTATTCTGTCACTGTGTACTCCATCTAATGAACATTAATTCTAGTGATAAAGTGTCAGATAACAAACTTGCCAATGAAGCCGAACGTCCTTGATTTGCAGGGAAATGAGCAGCATGAGTACAAATTTGGCTGAGTGACAGGAAATGGAAAGTGGTGATGCATGTTTATTCTTCAGGCGAAAGTGAGGACTGCAGATGCTGGCGATTAAAGTCAAGATTAGAATAGTGCTGGAAAAGCACAGCAGGTCAGGCAGCATCCAAGGAGCAGGAAGATCGACGTTTCGGGCAAAACGTTCGTCCTAATGAAGGGCTTTTACCAGAAAAGTCGATTTTTTCTGCTCCTTGGATGCTGCCTGACGTGCTGTGCTTTTCCAGCACTACTTTGATGTTTATTCTTCAGTCCAGTAGAAGGTATCTATTGACCAAGGGTTTTTTTGTTAACGATTTACATCAATGACCTCAGTTCTTGCGGGTACTTCAAAATGTGCAGATGACACAAAACCTAGGAGCACTTTGAGTGCAAGGGGATAATGACTGACTTTACGAAGACCAACACAGCTCTTTGAATGGGGTGGCAGGTGAAATTTAGTACAGAGAAGGCTGACGATATAAATGATGGTGGAAAGACTGAGGAAAGTCAGGTTAGAAAATGGGGGTGGTTCTGAAGGGGCTGTAGGAGCAGAAGAACCTGGGGTATAGATGCACAAGTTATTGAAAATGTCAGACTGTTTTGATTAGGGTTTGAGCTATAGGGAGAGGCCGAAAAGGCTGAGGATGTTTTCCCTGTAGCGTCAGAGATCAGAGGGTGACCTTATAGAGGTTTATAAAATCATGAGGGGCATCGATAGAGTAAATAGACAGGGTGTTTTCCCTGGGGTGGGGGAGTCCAGAACTAGAGGGCATAGATTTACGGTGAGAGGGGAAAAAATTAAAAGGGACCTAAGGGGCAACGTTTTCACGCAGAGCGTGGTATAGGTATGGAATGAGTTGCCAGAGGAAGTAATGGAAGCTGGTAAAAATACACCATTTAAAAGGCATCTGGATGGGTATATGAATTGGAAAGGTTTAGAGAGATAGGGGACAAATGCTGGCAAATGGGACTAGATTAGTTCAGTATCTGTTTGGCATGGACGAGTTGGACTGAAAGGTCTGTTTCCGGGATGTACATCTCTATGACTTTCAGACTCTATGATCAGAAAGGTAAATGAGACCCTGGCCTCTTTAAGTAGAGACATAGAGTTCTAAATCAAGGATGTTATTTAGTAGTAAATGTAAAGTCGGCCCCTCTGTCAGCATAGTATACGTTAACTGGAGCCCTCTGAGAAACCTTGAGTATATTACACTCACTGTCACCACTCTTTATTATTGCTAATAGTCTAAGTAGCAATGGATGACCACATAAACACTTCAGCAGAGGATAGGTTCAATTTTGATAAACAGAATATGTTTTTTACATCGTACTTAAGAGGTACTAAAGGTGAAGTTGCCATAGACCCAGTCTTCTTACCTATACCTGAGGCACAGTGACCTTCAGGTTAAACCACCACCTGTCCTCTCCCTTTCTCTAATGAGAGAAGACTGGTGGTGGTTCAGCCTGAAGGCCACTGTGCCTCAAGTATAGGTAAGAAGGCAGAATTTTCACGGTAACCTTAGCTGGTACAGGAATTGAGCCCACGTTGTTGGTATCATTCTGCATCGCAAACCTGCCATCCAGCCAATTGAGCTAACCAGGTTTCTCCAGCGTTCTGTTTGTTTCAGATTTTCAGCATCCACAGTATTTTGCTTTGATTGAAAAATTGAAGGAGGGCACAAAAGCAGAATTCCAAAATCCATTTCTTCTGTATCTCTCTCTAACATCCTTCAACCAGCTAACACACCATAATTTCTGTAATCCTCTAACTTAGGCCTCCTTTACAGCCCTGATTCAAACTCTGCTACCAAAGGAACTGAAAATGTGTTGCTGGAAAAGCGCAGGAAGTCAGGCAGCATCCAAGGAGCAGGAGAATTGATGTTTCAGGCTCATGCCCGAAACGTCGATTCTCCTGCTCCTTGGATGCTGCCTGACCTGCTGCCCTTTTCCAGCAACACATTTTCAGCTCCAATCTCCAGCATCTTCAGTCCTCACTTTCTCCTCTGCTACCAAAGGACCCAATATTCTGGAATGTTCTCCCGAAACTTCTCCACATGTGCGTCCTCTTCTAACACTTGTTAAAACCTGCATCTTTGACTATACTTTTGGTCATATGTCCTAATTACTTCCTTACAGTGCCACTGTGTCAAATATTGTTTGCTAATCACTCCCATGAAGCACTTTTGGACTTATATCTATGTTAAAGATGCTAGACCAATGCAAGTTGTTGTTGTTATTAGAGTCATAGACATATACAGAATGAAAGCAGACCCTTTTCTGAACCCTTTCAAGTTTCACAACATCCTTCTTATAGTAGGGACACCAGAATTGCACACAGTACTCCAAAAGTGCCCTAAGCAAATGTCTTGTACAGCAGCAACATGACTTCCCAACTCCTATATTCAATGCACTGACTAATAAAGGTAAGCATACCAAACGCCACCTTCACTATTCTACCAACCTGTGACTCCATTTTCAAGGAACTATGAACCTGCACTCGAAGGTCTGGTTGTTCAACAACTCTCCACAGGACCTTACTATTTAAGAACAAGTGTTGAAGAGTTTACCATCAGCTGATGGGGTATCATATTATGCCTCTGCTGCAGGATTGGTACTTTATAACAAAGTGGACTGTAAACTGCTTTTCTATATTGACCTATTCAGAAATGTTATCACAACTCTAGTGCAGGTGGAACTTGAGCGTAGGCCTCTTGGCTCAGAGGTAGAGACCTTACCACTTCACTACAAGAGTTCTTGAAAGCTGTGTGTATTTAAGTTGATTTCACTGTTTGCTGTCTTGACATGTTGTACAAGATAATGGCTCTGAAAAGGTTCGTGTTGAAAACTATGTTACTTTCTATCCAACTGGATGATTTCACAAGGAGTTGATTGGGGAAAGGCTTCTGGATATTGAAGGAGACAGACTGACCATTGAGGTCTCCTCATAATTTTGGTAACAATGTCTATCATCCAGTATAACGTGTAGCTAGTTGTTAGATGCAATAAATGACATCTTGTTCCAAGACAATGTCCTCAGAGAATCATAGAATCCCTACAGTGTGGAAGCAGGAGGGATTTCTCAAATTAGACAAAGCAACATCTGTACACCCCAACCTAAAAAGGATGATGATGGCAGTAAATCTCCCTTATGGCAACAAAGGGTCCAGCTACCTCATAAAACCTAGTGCCAGCGGTGGGTGTCTGAAGGTTCCATTTAACCACAGCATTACAACAGACACCACTTAATGTGCAGCAGCATTTTTCCACAAACAACACCATCTGCAAAAGAGATGCAGAGAAAGTTTTCATCTTTAGGCCTTCTCACAGACAATTTCTTCACACTGTTTTTTGTGGCTTCCTGTGCGGGGAAGCTGTGAATTGAAAGTCTGTCTCTGTTGCACTCCCTGGTGGTCAGTCACAGTCATTTCCAGCAGTTTACTCTCTCACCCAATGGTGAATATTATGGCCCAAATTGTCCAATGGCCAGATAATTGTTTGTGAATCATGGATGGGAGTTGTGCATGGGGACCATGCGAAATTCCCATCCTATCAGACTCTGAAGGAATTGCACAGAAATTTGAACATTCCACTGAGCAATTAATTTCCCTACACTGAAACATTCCAAAAATATCAATTTCAATCAGACACTTTGGATGGTTCCATTAGAAATTAGTGAATAATTGCTCAGGCAAAGTTGCACTATTAAATACATAGTCTGACTCCTGAGTAGCTATTCATCTGACACCCTCGAATTACTGCACACCCCTGCAGCTAACCACCCCCAGACCACGTTTAGCCCCCAATCCAACACCACCCTAACCCCACCCCAACCTCGCCACTGGACCTGATACTCTCCCTGTTCTAACATCTTTCCCATCCCCCCATCCTCCGGCGACTACCTTTGCTTCAGCCTTCTCCCCCTGCTCCCCCCCCAACCCAATACCACACATCCCCCACCACCACCACCTGGGCCAACACCAGTTCCTGACTCTACCCCTTTCCTTTAAGACCGGGCCCCACCTCAGCAGGACCTAACCCTTCCTGCTGTCTTAGAACATAACCCAGTCCCCACTGTTGAATTTGAATACCCATTCCTAATCTCAGCAACCTAACTCTATTGCCCCAATCTGCCATTGGACTCAATATCCCCAGCTTCCTGTGAACAACCCTAAACACTCCTTGACTATTTGACTTCTTGGTAACTGACCCCTGGCACCCTACCTACCAGGCACCTTATTCACTTGTCACGTTACCCAGTGCAACCATGCACCTTATCTATTTAGCAACCATCCCTGACACCCTAATCCCAAACCACTTGCAGCCTACCCACCTACCTCTCTGCATACCACTTAAACTACCCCCAACCAACCGGCACTTTACCTACCTCATATCCTAACCCCAACTACTTAGCAATCCTGACACTGTAACCTCACACTTACTTGAAGTGCTTAATGGTTCACAAGAGTTGGCGGAATGGCTGTGAAATAAAATAAAAAACTGCGGATACTGGAAATCTGAATCAGAAACAGACGTTGCTGGATCTGCTGTGTTTTTCCAGTGATTTGTGTTTTTGTGGTGATCTGTGAACCTGGGCTGTTAAATTATAGAACACAGCAACTGAATGCTATCAACAAAGGGGCCATGATTTACTCTCCCTCAGCCACTCCACTCAATGTCAGAATGGAGTGTGGCTCCGCATTTCTGAAGGAGCCCTGATTAGAATCTTTTGTCAGAAATGTGGCAATCTTTTGTTCTGTAAAAAGGAGTAACAGGTTGTCACTCCTTCGAAAACTCAGCTGTATGAGTCACTCACACTTACAAAGGAGGGAGCTACAGCATTGGGATTGTGTTTTTGGACCAGCCATCGAAAGACCTGGGCTAATGCCAAGTCGACATGAGTTCAAATCTTGCCATTGTGTCTGTGGGAATTTAAATTAAATTAGTTTTTTAGATTTAGGTTTTATTGTCATATGTACTCCAGTATGGGGTACAAGAATACGGTGAAAAGTTTACAACATTGCCACGGATGGCGCCATCTTCGGTACAAAATACTTATGTACACAACCTTAGTCACAGAAATGGAGAAGTAAAGAACTAAATTTAAAAAGTTCAGCACTACAGTCTTCTGAGCATAACAGTAGAAAAATAAAGTTCAAAAAGTCAAACATCACAGTCCTTTCTTGAGCCATGGGCCTACAGATGCTCCAACTTGGGCTTCCCCAGGAGAGCTCACTCTTCCTGCTATGCTGGGCTCACTCTCCCCTGCAGTGGGCTCACTCTCCCACCTACTCTGGGCTCACTCTCCCTCCTACTCTGGGCTCACTCTCCCCTGCACTGGGCTCACTCTCCCCCTGCGCTGGGCAAAGACTCCCTGCTGCTTGCAAGGCTTCGGCCTGGACTGCCACATCACAATGATATCGTAAATCTGGGATTAAAATCCTAGTTTGATCATGAAACCCCACCATGTTAGCATCCATACTGACTGCACTGACATGCCAATCAGTTGTATCAAAAAAATTACAGGTGGAATAACAGTGAAATACAGTGACTGCAGCAGTCCAAGATAATTGCTCATCACCCTTTTCGCGAGGGCAATTTGATAGCCATAAATGTTAATCAGGTCAGTGATTCCCAGAAGTGATGTTTTTCTTTGAAAAAAATGAAGGGGAGGGGAAGCATGAAAAAATATTCCTAAAGGGGAAATCCACATTGTGACTAAGTGTGGGTGCTTTGCAAATTATCATGAAATGTTTGCAGTGATTCCACTTCTGGGCCCTTTTATTATTCATACACAGGATGTGGGTGTTGCTGGCTAGACCAGCCATTTACTGCCCATCCCTAATTGCTCAGAAGCCTATTAAGAGTCCAGAACATTGCTGTGGCTCTGAAATCACATATTGGCCAGACCAGATGAAGTTGGCTGTTTCCCTCCCTAAAGGACATTACTGAAGGGTTTCTCTCAACAATTGGCGATGGTTTCATGGTCATCAAAAATTTTTAATTCCAGATTTTTATTGAATTCAAACTTCATCATCTGCCGTGGTGGGATTTGAACCCAGGCCTCCAGAACATTAGATGGGATTATTAGTCTAGCAATAATACTACCAGGCCACTTGTGCGGGTATAAACAAAAAGGAATCACCAGCAACAGCCCTCACAGACTCAGTTCAGTTCATATTTAATCTCATCGAGTCATTTTAAAGATCCAAGGTAGAAATTCCCTCAAGCTGGCTGAAGGAAGTTCAGAGTCGAAAAGTGCGGTGCTGGAAAAGCACAGCCGGTCAGACAGCATCCAAGGAGCAGGAGAATCAACATTTCAAGCATGAGCTCTTCATCAGGAATCCTGATGGGGAATCCAAGCTCAAAACATTGACTCTCTAGCTCCTTGGATGCTGCCTGACCGACTGTGCTTTTCCAGCACCGCACTTTTCGACTCTGATCTCCAGCATCTGTGGTCCTCACTTTTACCTGCAGGGAGATCAATCTGACTTCATGAATTCTGCCAAGTGTCCTATTGACTGCCTATAACCCTACAGCATGAAAACCCACCTAACACCAAACAACCCTTTGTATAGCACCTTTCGCAATCTCAGCATCTCCTGTACCATTTTACACTTTTTGGAGTGCAGTCTCTGTCCTAATATACTGACCGGCTGTGCTTTTCCAGCACCACACTCTTTGAATCTGATCTCCAGCATCTGCAGCCCTCACTTTCTCCTCCTTAAAATAAACCATGTCAACCAATTTGAAAACAACAAACTCCCACTAAGTGATAATGACCAAATCATCTAGTTTATTTTCTCAGTAATGTTGGTTAAGGGGTCAAGATTGACCAAGTTTCCAGAGCGGACCCCCCTGCTGTTCTTTATATAAATGCCATGGGATCTTTTATATCCATCTGAGAGGACAACTGAACATTTAGTATCTCATCTGAAGTAAGGCATCTCATTCAGTACAACACTGGAGCATTTTCCAGGACATTGTGTTCAGGTCTCTGGAGTGGAGTTGGAAGCCTCAAACCTTCCAACTCAGAGGGAAGAGCACAACCTACGAATACCACAATAGCTGTACTCCTTGTTGTTGAATAGCGACAGTTGATCTGATATGGCACTCAGGATGGGGCCTGTTGTGATTGGAACAAGATGGGCCTAGTGGGCCTAAAAGAGTATGAGATCCCTGATTGGGGCTGTTAACCTGAACCAATCAGGGATCCCTGGCTGACTGATATAAATAGGAATCTCAGGGAGTCTCCTCACCCTCGGAACTGTCTCTGAGCTGGCTGGAAAGGAGAAAGTGAGGTCTGCAGATGCTGGAGATCAGAGCTGAAAATGTGTTGCTGGAAAAGCGCAGCAGGTCAGGCAGCATCCAAGGAACAGGAAATTCGACGTTTCGGGCACAAGCCCTTCATCAGCATTCCTGATGAAGGGCTTATGCCCGAAACGTAGAATTTCCTGTTCCTTGGATGCTGCCTGACCTGCTGCACTTTTCCAGCAACACATTTTCAGCTCTGAGCTGGCTGGCCAGAGCCCATGTACTGTGCACGTGTAAATTAAGGGTGACTTGGTGATAGGGTACGGGTCTCTGTGTGAGATATTTCAGGACCAATATTTTAAATCTATTTTTGTTTTGTCAATTCTGCACACAATAAAGTGAGGACTTCTTTAGGTTAGTTGCTGAAGAAGAACTATTGTGGCTCAGTAGTCCAATCCCTATCTCTGAGTGGTTCAAATCTCACCTGCTCCAGAGGTACGTATTAACATCACTGAACAGGTTGATTTAGGGGAAAAGAAATTAAGCCATCTGTTGATTGTATAGCAAAATGCTTTCTACTTAGCCTCAACTCTGTTCCTCAACCATTAACTTTCCTTGCATCAGTACAACAGGTTTCTCCTATTCAACATCAGTCCATCCTGTCACTTATCTAACGGTGAAGGCCAATTTAGCGCCAATTAATACTAAGAAGGTATACACCATCACCACCGCTGCCTTGAATATTCAATCCCTCCATCCTGATTATGGTGGCAATAGTGGAAGCGATCTATAAGATGCACAGCAGCAGCTCACCAAGGCTCCTTCAACAGCACCCTCCAAAGCTACAACTTTGACCAACCAAAAGGAGAGGGACAGCAGATACATGGTGACACCACTCCCTACAGGTTCCCCTCCAAGCTGTCCATCCTGACTTGAAACCATTCTTTCACCAATGGAAGGGTCAAAATCCTGGAACTGTCATCCTAAAGGACTGTTGGTGCATGTCACATGGATTGTGGCAGTTGAAGAAGACAGCTCTCATCACCTTCTCAAGATCAATTAGGAATGGGCTATCATGGCCCAGTTGGTGACACTCACATTCTGTTGAATGAGAAACAAAAAGATAGCGGAGCTCCTCCAAATACAAGCAGCTCCGAATTTCCACACTCCCATTGTTGGTGGCCACGCCTTCATCTGCCAGGACCTCAAAGTTCCACGCTTCCTTCCTACGTGCCAATTCCTACTTCCACCTTTGAGACACTCTTAGAGTCATAGAGTCATAGAGGTGTACAGCACGGAAACAGGCCTTTTGGTCCAACTCTTCCATGCCGACCAGATATCCCAAACCAATCTAGTCCCACCTGCCAGCACCCGGCCCATATCCCTGCAAAACCTTCCTATTCATATACCTATCCAGATGCCTCTTAAATGTTCTAATTGTACCAGCCTCCGCCACTTCCTCTGGCAGCTCATTCCATACACGCACCACCCTCTGCATGGAAAAGTTGCCCCATAAGTCTCTTTTACATCTTTCCCTCTTGTTCTGAACTCCCACAACCCAAGGAAAAGACCTTGTCTATTTAACCTGTCCACGCCCGTCATGATTTAATAAACTTCTATAATGTCACCCCTCAGCCTCTGACGCTCCAGGGAAAACGGTCTGACCCTATTTAGCCTCTCCCTATAGCTCAAACCGTCCAACCCTGGCAACATCCTTGAAAATCTTAACACCTATCTTTAACCCAGCTTTTTGTCACCTATGCCAATATCTGTTTACGTAGCTCAATGTTAAATTTTGTCCGATAAGTATCCTCTGATTAACCTTGTGACATATTACAACATTAAAGGCACAATAGACACAAGTTGTAGTTGGTGCTGCTTTGAATGCTCACTGACAATGAACTCCCAGGCTGAATGACACTGCCACCTGTAGGCTGTTTGATGTCATGGTACCCTGGGCCTCAGACTGAATTTAAAAATCAAAAGTTGCCAGAAAAGATTACGTTCCCCACAGTGTGGAAACAGGCCCTTTGGCCCAATAAGTCCACACCAACCCTCCAAAGAGCAACCCACCCAGACCCATTCCCTGACATTCACCCCTGACTAATGCACCTAATGCTATGAGCAATTTAGCATGGCCAATTCACCTAAACTGCATATCTTTGGACTGTGGGAGGGAACCAGAGCACCCAGAGAAAACCCACGCAGACACGGGGAGGATGTGCAAACTCCACACAGACAGTCGCCCGGGGCAGAAATTGAACCCAGGTCCCTGGCGCTGTGAGGCAGCAATGCTTACCACTGAGCCACCGTGCTGCCCAGCATCTGTGAAGAGAAATCAAAGTCAACGTTTCAGGTCCAGTAACTCTTCCTCAGAAGTGACTGGATTCAGCCTGTGCCAACACCGCGACTTCAATACTGTGAAGTACCTAATTTTGCAGCAAACCACAGCTTTTGTCTGACTCTGGAGACTATAACTAAAAATCCTGTTGGAAGAATTGTCTGAAACAGTTTCTTATGGGGCCAGGGAGCAGATCTCTCACAGAGTTTTTGAACAAAGTAAGAGCAGAAGAATGTTGGCCACTCAGCTCTCCAATCCTGCTCAGCCATTCAATAAGATTATGGTTGATCTGTTTGTGTTTTGAATTCCATGTTCCTATCTACCCCTCATAACCTTTGACAGCCTTGACAAACAAGAATGTATCTACCACTGCCTTAAAAATATTCAATTATCCCACCTTCAATGCCTTCTGAGGCAAAGTTCCAAAGATGCACAACCCTCTGACTGAAAAAAGTTCCCTCATCTCTGGCTAAAAGGAAAACACCTAATATTAAAACAATGTGATGCAGTACGAGATCCATCCAGACAAGTAAACATCCTGTGCATTTCCACTTTGTCAAGACCCCTCAGGATCTTATAATTTTCAACCAAATCAGTCCACACTCTTCAGACACCAGTGTAAACAAGCTCAGACCATCTAACCATTCCTCATAAACAATTGGCTCATTCCCTTGTCAGTCCAGTAATCCTTTTGCAGAATTACCCCCGCATATAATTAAATCATTGAATTATATTGGGCTTGCATGAAGGCAAAGAATATTATCAACAAAATAAAGGCATGAAGAGTTTGTGCTTAGTACATCATTTTATTTGTAATACATTATTGGTGGTACGGTGACTCAGTGGTCAGTACTGCTGCCTCACAGTGCCAGGGACCCAGGTTTGGTTCCAGCCTTGGGTGACTGTCTGTGTGGAATTTGCACATTTCCCTATGTCTGTGTTGGTTTCCTCTGGGTACACTGGTTTCCTCCCATAATCCAAAGATGTGCAGGTTAGGTGAATGGGCCAAGCTAAATTGCCCATAGTGTTCAGGGATGTGTAGGTTTGGTTCATTAGTCAGAAGTAAATGTAGAGTAATAGGGTAGGGGAATGGGTCTGAGTGGAATACTCTTTGGAGGGTTGGTGTGGACTTATGGGGCCAAATGGCCTGTTTCCACACTGCAGGGATTCTGTGATAGCAAGATATGTCATGATCTAATGCATGTTTGAATGATTTGTTGACAATGGGGATGAAAATATACAAATTCTTGCCCAAAAGGTTAACTGGCCTGACCAATGAGCTGAAGATGGCCTCTGACACATAATTTGGTTGTGCAGAGTTGGTTGATTGAAGGCAGAGTGGTAGGCATTGTTTATACGGACTTCAACAAGGCACTCAACAAGGTTACGCAAGGTTACATCACATGGAATCCTGGAGGTACTAGCCAATAGAATACAACATTGGTTCAAAAGTAGGAGACAGAAGGTGTTGGCAATAGAGGGTTACTTTTTAGACTGGAGGCCTGTGACCAGTGGTGTGCCACAAGGATTGGTGCCAGATCCACTACTTTTTCTCATTCATATAAATGATTTCAATGTGAATATAGGAGGTATGGTTAGTAAGTTTACAGATTACACCAAAATGGGTGGTGTAGTGGAGAGTGATGAAGATGATCTTAGAGTACAACAACACCTTAATCAGCTGGGTCAGTGGACCAAGGCGTGGCAGATGGCGTTTAGTTTGAGTAAATGTGAGGTGTTGTATTTTGGTAAGGCAACCAGGGCAGGACTTATATACTTAATGGTAGGAACCTGGGGAGTGTGGCTGAGCAGAGACCTCGGGGTAAGGTGCATAGTTCCTTGAAAGTGGAGTGAAAGGTAGAGGCAGTGGTGAAGAAGGCATTTGGTGGGCTTGCCTTTAATGGTCAGTAGGAGTTGCGATGTCATGGTGCGACTGTGCAGGACATTGGTGAGGCTACTTTTAGAATACTGTGTTCACAGATTTACAAGGAAGCTACCAGGATTAGAGGTATTGAGCTATAAGAAGAGGCTGATGTGTTTTTCCCTGGAGTGCAGAGGTTGAGGGGATCTTATAGTGGTTTATAAAATCATGAGGAGCATGGACAAGGTGAACAGCCAAGGTCTTTTTCCCAGGGTAAGGAGGTCCAAAAATAGGGTGCCTAGGTTTAAGGTGAGAGGGAAAAGATTTAAAAGGGACCTGGGTAGCAACTTTTTCACGCAGAGGGTGGTGCGTGTATGGAATGAGCTGCCAGAGGAAGTGGTGGAGGTTGGTATGATTGCAACATTTAGGAGTCATCTGGATGGGTATACGAATAAGAAGGGTTTAGAGCGATATGGCACAAATGCTGACAAATGGGACTAGATCACTTTAGGATATCTGATCAGCATGGATGAGTTGGACTGAAGAGTCCATTTCTGGGCTAGAAACTCCATAACTCTATGACTCTATCTATCCTTTAATCAGGAGACCACAACTGCACACAGTATTTAAGTTGTGGTCTCATCAATGTCGTGTATAACTGAAGTATAAAGTCCTTACTTCTATGTTCAATTTGTCTCACTGTAGCACCTTTCATCAGGGTAACTGCACAACAACAATTTTTATTTTTGTAGCAATTTTGACATAGTAATACTTTCTAAAGCGCTTTAAAGTAATTGAATTAGTTGTATGCTAAGTCTGAATCGTTCGGAGAGATGGGGCAGATTGGTATGTTACTGGGTCAGCAATCCAGAGGTCTAGACTGAGGGGAAATGTGTTCAAATCTCAGCACTGTGGCAGCTGGTGAGATTTAAACTTTGCCCAGTAGACACATGGCTAAATGGATAAACAGGCTAGCATTGGGGTGGGATAAGGAGTCTGGCATTGGGATGGGATAAGGAGTCTGGCATTGGGATGGGATAAGGAGGCTAGCATTGGGGTACTCTGAGAAAATTGAAAGCCAAGCATTTTGTTCAACTTTTATGGTGTAATGCAGTGTGTTTATCTTTGATCCTGAAACCCAGGTTCAAATCCCACCTGCTATGGAAGTGTATCATAACATCTCTGAAACAGCTGATTTAAGATAATGTCTTAAATACGACCCAAGCAAAAAAAGAAAATACCAACAAAGAGCTGAATATTGAGTTGGTCCTTCAGAAGGCAAGTGATTGGAAAGCGTTTAGGGAGGGTCTTTCGAAAGCGTGGGTCTAAGTGGCTGACGGGTGGCACAACTGACATGGTGAAACAAAAGTGGCCAGAATCAGAGGGACAGTAAGTTTAGGGGAAGAGATAGGCTGATTAGGGTGGCACGGTGGCTCAGTGATTAGCACTGCTACCTCACAGCATCAGAGACCAGGGTTTGATTCCAGCCTCGGGTGACTGTCTGTGTGAAGATTGCATATTCTCCCCATGGCTGCATGGGTTTCCTCTGGGTGCTCCGGTTTCCTCCCACAATCCAAAGATGTGCAGGCTAGGTGAATTGGCCATGCTAAATTACCAATACGGTTCAGGGATGTGTAGGTTAGGTGCATTAGTCAGGGAAAATGTGGAGTAATAGGGCAGTGGAATGGGTCTGGGTGGTATACCCTTTGGAGGGTCAGTGTGGACTTGTTGGTCCAACTGGCCTATTTCCACACAGTAGGGATCTTGTGATAGCAAGATAAGTCATGATCAAATGCAGCCTTGAATGATTTGTTGACAATGGGATGAAAATGCACAAGCTCTTGCCCAACAAGCTCAGTGGCCTGACCAATTAGCTGGGGAAGGAGTTGAGGATGGTTTCTGACACATTACTTGGTTGTGCAGAGTTGGTTAATCGAAGGTACAGTGGTAGGCATTGTCTATAAGGACTTCAGCAAGGCATTCAACAAGGTTTTGCATGGGTAGATTACATGGAATCCTGGGGGAGATAGCCAATAGGATACAACATTGACTCGAAGGTAGGAGATAGAAGATGTTGGCAGTAGAGGATTATTTTTCGGACTGGAGGCCTGTGACCAACAATGTGCCACAAGGATCGGTGTTAGATCCACTACTTTTTCTCATTTATATAAATTATTTGGATGTGTACAAAGGAGGTATGGTTAGTAAGTTTGCAAACTTTGTAGTGAAATGGACAGTGATGAAGATTATCTCAGAGTACAATAGCACCTTAATCAGTTGGGCCAATGGACCAAGGAGTGGCAGATGGGATTTAATTTGGATAAATGTGAGGTGTTGCATTTTGTTAAGTCAAACCAGGGCAAGATGTATACACTGAGTGTATGGATCCTGGGGAGAATTGCTGAACAAAGAGACCTACGGATATAGGTGCACAGTTCCTTGAATGTGGAGTCAAAGGTAGATGCAGTGGTGAAGAAGCATTTGGCGTGCTAACTTGAGCTGTTTAGTGTGGCACGGTGGCTCAGTAGCTAGCACTGCTGCCTCATAGTGCCAGAAACCCAGGTTCGATTCCAGCTTTGGGCAATTGTCTGGTGGTGTTTACACATTCTCCTTGTGTCTGCATGTGTTTTCTCTGGGTGGATTGGCTGTGCTAAATTGTCCAGGGATGTGCAGGCTGGGTGGATCTGGGTAAGATGCTCTTCAGAGAGTCAATGTGGACTCAATGAGCCTCAGGATCCTCCAACCACATGGAATCAATGTCAATTTCATCAGTTTCCTGATCTCCTCTCTCTCCACCTGATCCCAGGTTCAACCCTCCAACTCGGCACCGCCCTCTTGATCTGTCCTACCTGTCCATCGTCCTTCCCACCTATCCACTCCATCCTCCACTCTGACCTATCACCATTACCTCCCACCTTCATTCACCCAATGCATTCCTAGCTACCTTCTTGCCAGCCCCACCCCTCTCCCATTTATCTCTCAGCCCCCTTGGAAACCATCCTCTATATTCCTGATGAAGATATTATGATTGAAACGTCGATTCTCCTGCTCCTCGGATGCTGCATGACCAGCTGTGCTTTTCCAGTGCCTCATTCTATGACACTCCTCAATAAGCAGAATGGTCTGCTTCCACACTGTAGGGATGCTAGCATTCAAGAAGATTGTATGGGAGGAAGAGCTGGATTATGAAGCCATTTTGAACATAGTGGTCATCATTTTAAATTGGAGGAGTTAAGATGTGTATAGTTTGTACATTTACCTCATTATGCAATTAATTGTTTGCAGACGGAATTGCTTTGGGGGAAGTCACGCAGAGAACTGGAGGAGATCATCCGCACTGAGCCTGTAATAGGCTGGGAAGGAGAAGACATCGGGTCTCTTGGTGAAATTGTGTGGTCCTCCTCTGTTGTCCTTCATGAACAATACAATAAGGTAACCGATCTTCAGTGCATCCATGTCAGATTACAATCCACTTAAAATGACCACTTCTTTGGACATTTTGCTAATTTAACGTGAACACTCTCTTCTTCCCAGCCAGTCTGAGCATATATCATGATTGCTGTGACAGAGTGGTATAAGGCAGTGTAATGAGAAATTAATTGTTCAGAAGTTACGTGTCCAAATCCCGCCATTGTTGACCTTTAGTGGGTTGGTGTGGTGCAGTGGTAGCGTCCCTGCCTCCAAGCCAGGAGGCCTAGGTTCAAGTCCTGCCTAATCCAGTGGTATGTAATGACATCACTGAGAAGATTGATTAGAAGATGAATAAGTGTTATTAACACAGTGTCTGCTGCAAGCTCAGCAGTGCCCCCTAAAGGATTGTTTGAAATCTTTGAAGACCTGCATTTATATAGCACAACAAGGCCACCATGTTCCAGCTACAACACAGTAACAACAACCAGGACCAGGAAGAGAGATCTGAAGTTATGATTCCCACTACATGCCTTTTTTTTAAGAAACAGCTCTTTCTGTATTTTTCCATAATGGGAGAGACAGTTGTGGAATGGTGATGTCACTGGGTTAATAAACTAGAAAGAAACGCGTTTAAAACCCAATGGCAAATGTTTAAAATTTAAGTTTGATTTGTGTCACCACTGTTGCAAAAAACCCCTCTGGTTTATTAATCTCCTTAGGGAGGATATGAGCCATCCTTACCTGATCTGGTCTACATGTGATTACAGTCCCACAGCAATGAGCAATAAATACTGGTGTCGCCAGTGACATCCATGTCCCATGAACAATTGTAATTTAGCTTGGAAATGCAGGGCACATGTTGCATTATAATAGAATGCAGCAAGCTATTTAAAGAGCAGTGACTGTAAGTAAAATGGCATTTTAAAAAATTACATTCAAAAGTGTAGTCATAGAGGTTGCACAGCATTCAAAGTTTGGGAGAAGATTTGTAGCTCGGGTGCTCGTTGGTGTGGTTCTGTTCGCTGAGCTGGGAATTTGTGTTGCAAACATTTCGTCCCATGTCTAGGTGACATCCTCAGTGCTTGGGAGCCTCCTGTGAAGCACTTCTGTGATCTTTCCTCCGGTATTTGTAGTGGTTTGAATCTGCCGCTTCCAGTTGTCAGTTCCAGCTGTCCATTGCAGTGGTCGGTATATTGGGTCCAGATCGATGTGCTTATTGATTGAATCTGTGGATGAGTGCCATGCCTCTAGGAATTCCCTGGCTGTTCTCTGTTTGGCTTGCCCTATAATAGGCGAACAGAACCACAACAAGTTTGCACAGCATAGAAACGGACCCTTTGGTCCAACTCATCCATGCTGACTAGATATCCTAAATTAATCTAGTTCTATTTGCCAGCATTTGTCCGATAAATATGTTTATTTTCCTTGTGCACACTTTCTGTTTTTCAAAAAAGACCAAGTATGGGTGATGGATATATCAATAAAATGAGTCAATGATTTGTGATTATATTTCGTAGTTTTGGAATGTTGCTGAACAAAGTGACCTTGGAGTGCAGGTTCATAGTTCCTTGAAAGTGGAGTCACAGGTAGATAGGATAGTGAAGAAGGGGTTTGGTATGCTTTCCTTTATTGGTCAGACTATTGTGTACAGGTGTTGGGAGATCATGTTGCAGTTGTACAGGACATTGGTCAGGCCACATTTGGAATATTGTGACACTTCTGGTCTCCTTTCCATCGAAAGAATGTTGTGAAACTTGAAAGGGTTCAGAAAAGATTTAAATGATGTTGTCAGGGTTGGAGGATTTGAGCTATAGGGAGAGGCTGAATAGGGTGGGCCTGTTTCCCTGGAGTGTCAGAGGCTGAGGGGTGACCTTTTGGAGGTTTATAAAATCATGTGAGGCATGGATAGGAAAAATAGATGAGGTCTTTTCCCTTGAGTGGGGAGTCCAGAACAAGAGGGCATAGGTTTAGGGCGAGAGGGGAAAGATATAAAAGGGACCGAAGGGGCAACTTCTTACCATAGAGGGTTGTATGTGTATGGAATGAGCTGCCAGAGGAAGAGGTGGAGGCTGCAACAATTACAACATTTAATAGGCATCTGGATGCGGATATTAACAGGAAGGGTTTTGAAGGGATATGGGACTAGATAAGGTTGGGATATCTGGTTGGCATGGAAGAGTCAGACTGAAGGGTCTGTTTCCATGCTGTTACATCTCTATGACTCTATGATCCTGTATTCTGGAAGAAGAATTACCAAGAGTGTGAATTGACTTGGATACTTCTCTAAAGGTAGTTGGCAGGGCAATAGTTAATGTTTGACAAGCACAGGACCCCTGGTGATTTCCTACTCTGAGTTTGTGCATGGGCACACAATACTCCCCTAATGGAGACATGAGCCACAATTGCAGACTTTATTTTGTGTTTTTGACACCCTCAATATCAGCCTAAAGCACTCTGTAGGGAGATAACTACTTGTAGCTAGACAAGCAAATTTGCAATGTGGAGGGTTGCCACTACCATAGGTTCAATTCCTATTCCAGTTGAAGTTCCTGTGAAGGACTCTCCTTCTCAACATGTCCCCTCACCTGAGGCATGGTGACCCTCAGGTAACCAGCATCACTATCTAATATGAGAGAGCAGCCCTATGGTCAGGTAGGACTTTGGTGACTTATTAAAAAAATCAGAGAATCCATCTTCTTATGCAGAAATGACAAGAAATGATTTGCACCTCTCAGTTCTACAAACAGCAAGATAATACCCCTGCCCTACTTTACAATTATGCGAGATCTCAGATTGGGCTCCAGTCTGACATGTCAGTTGAACAATAGCATTTCTCAGAACTGCACAGAAGTTTCAACCTAGATATTTTTCTTCCCATTTTTTGAGTGGGTCTCAAGTTCATTAGCGCTGTGACTCAGAGCATCCTACCACTGAGCCATTACTGACAAACATTAAAAGGAACTGATCTTCCATCGCTCTGAGGTGCAATTTTGGAACTGCTCACAGTCTGCAGTGTTAAATCTTAACAAGCTCTTGTTTGTTGCTGCTTTAAGGCATTGAAAATGTCTGCTGTCTGTGAGCAGGAACCTGAGTGCTGTCAATGTCTGAGTAAGAGCTATGTGTAGGTGGATGATGAATAGAACACCAACGCCAACTGGAGACAAGGGTGGTTGGAATGGAATTTGGATTGCTAAGAGTGATTTAGGATAGTGGGGGTGAGAGTGTCTTCTTACACCTTTGAGTGTGAATGCTGAACAAGGTTTGAGGGACTGACCTGTGATGCTATGGGAATGATTAAATTGTTATGCTGCAGATTGGGTTCTGGGTTGCCTGTGGAATTGCCCCATCATCCCTTGCCAGCTCACATCTCCCTTCCTACTTGTTTGCCCATAACCCAACAAGTCCAACTTGCTCCCAGCCTCAGTAACATCCTTCAGGCATTAGAAAAATCAGATATTTCCAAGGCATGGAGTTCAGGATTGTAACCGGGTGAGTGGGAGGTGTGTGCAAGTGTTAAAGAGCAGAAATGAACACTGACAGAGGCCTGAGTGAAGAAACTGTTACTTAATTCTTTGATTGTGAGTGTTGCCTCTAGTTAATGCCCAACTACAACAACTCTTGGGAAAGTGTAATGAGCTGTTTTTCTGATTCACTGTCAGCCATGTGCACAGGTACTCCCAGGATGCTTTTTCCTGTAGTGGTTTGGTATAGCTCTGTGGCTTGTTTGGTTATTTCAGAAGGCAGTTAAGAGTCAACAATATTATTGTGGGTCTGCAGTCACATATAATTCAGACTGTTTAAGGCTGATCGATTTCTTTCCTGGAGGGAATGAGTGCATCGACTCAGTGGTTACAATAATCCAGGTGGTTTCATGATCATTATGAGAGGAATGCTTTATTTCAGAATTATTAACTAATGGAGTTGAAATAATCTCTGCTGCTAAAATGGGCTGTTAATCCCAGAGGAAAAAGTGAGGTCTGCAGATGCTGGAGAGCAGAGCTGAAAATGTGTTGCTGGAAAAGCGCAGCAGGTCAGGCAGCATCCAAGGAACAGGAAAAGGGCTGAAGAAGGGCTTATGCCCAAAACGTTGAATTTCCTGTTCCTTGGATGCTGCCTGACCTGCTGCACTTTTCCAGCAACACATTTTCAGCTGTTAATCCCAGAGCATTGGAAGACACTCTGGATTCCTAATCCAGTAACATTGAGCTACTCCAGTCAAGAGTCCACTGAACCAGACACTCAAAAATGAGACAAAACCTTCCTGGGAATTGCATCTGCTCAATTCCACTTCCTGTATCAAAAGTTGATGTAGAAATTTCAATGCCTGGAGATTAGTCGGATGTATTACGGAACAATGGCATTAACTCATATTTGCTGTTTGTGAGGGGAGCATCCCAATTATTTACAATAGCATGTTCATCACCTATTAGTTTCAGCCCAAAAGACAGGTAATAAATAGTTTTTTTAATGGCATGATCATGACTAATGCAATGCCAACCAGTAATAAGATTGAATATTTTAACCATGCACCTTTTGTTTTGGTAATTTCCACAGGAAGAGAGTAAAAGGCACCTCGTTCTCTTTCCATTGCATTTGTTACTTCTGGCCGTAGATGATGAGAAAAACAAGTTCATTTATCAGGTGAAAATATCTGTGTTGTCTTCATTTTAAATCAGATTACAGAATTGTCTGCCCTCTACTCTGTCACTTGGGCAGACATGTACCTTTCTATGATTTCAATGATCTGAATATGAAATGGGCTGTCGAACTGCTTTTGTTATATTATGCCTTTTCATCCTCTCCCCTTGCCTGAGGAATGGTGAGCCTCAGGTTAAACTTACTACCACTCATCTCTTTCTAACAAGAGAGCAACCCAGTCGTAGATTGACAAGTACTTGGTTAGTTCAGTTGGCTTTTTTTTCCTTTATTCATTTATGGGATGAGGACATCACTGGCTAGGTAGCATTTATTGCCCATCCCTAATTGCCCAGAGGGCAGTTAAGAGTCTACCAGATTGCTGTGTGTCTTGAGTCGTATATACGCCAGACCAGGTAAGGATGGCAGTTTCTTTCTCTAAAGGACATTAGTGAACCAGATGTTTTTCCCAAAAACCAACAATTGATTCATAGTCATCGTTAGATTCTTAATTCCAGATACTTATTGAATTCAGATTCCACCATCTGCCATTGCAGGATTCAATCCCAAGTCCCCAGAACATTATCTGGGTCTCTGGAGTAACAGTTCAATGATAATATCACTAGGCCATCACTTCCCCTCAGGGTGGACAGCTGGTATGTGATGCCAACAGCACAAGGTTCATAGTAAATTGACTGAGTTTACTATTAAGGATTCTCCTTCTCAACCTCATCGCAAGTATGATGCTCCTCAGATTAAACCACCACCAGTTGTCTCTCTCTCTCTCTATGTCTATGAGAAAGTGGCTCTCTGGGACTATTACTTACTTTTTATCGCTGACATCCAATTTAACTGAATAAAACCTATCAGTGTGACCAAAGCCTCCACCAGTGTCTTTCTCCATTGCATTGATGTAAACAGCCAGCCTGGTCAGTGCTATTGGGAAGGATAGTGTCACCATTGGGAATAGATGGAAGTTCACTTCCTTCACTGCTTACCTTTTCTAGGTGTTACCTGAATCCCAGATCAGTGTTTCCAAGACCACAGATGAAACTCCTGATTCCTCTAGGCAGGGATAAACCTGAGAATATAAAAGGAAAGATTTTCAATCTTTCACAACCACATCACTTTACAACTGAATGCTTTTGCAATGGAATCTCTGTTGAAATCTAGAAAAAACAATTTTGCTCACAAAAGTGATCCCACAAAAAAAAACAATGTGATAAATGCAGACAACCTGCTTGTGCAGCATTGATTCAAGGATAATTGTTTGCTTCTCTTCAAAACAGGATCAGCTTAGAAGGAAAATAGAGCCTTGATTTAGCATTCCCTCCAATAGACTGCTCCATTGATAGTCCCCTCACTATTGCATAGGAGTCTCAGCTCCAATTTGTGCTGGAGTGGGTCTTGAACCTTCAGAGACAAAAGTGATGAAGCTGCATTGTCCTCCCAATCCCCTGAGAATGAAAGCCAGGTGATTTCCTAAAGTTCAAATTCAGCCCATTGAGTCTAGTCTGTCATTCAATGAGGTCAAGACTGATCTGATAACCATCTTAATACCATTTTCCTGCCTTTTCACCATAATCCTTGACTCCCTTAATCATTAAAACATTGTCTACCTCATTCTTGAATAGACATAATGATCCAATCACTACTGCCTTGCACAGTAAAGAATTTGAGAGTGAAACCAAGGGAGAAAATATCCTCGACAAGGAAATCGTAATACCGTAAATAAGAGTTTTTGTACAAGGGATACATATTTAAATGGTACTTATTGCTTTTCTCGATTAGATTACTTACAGTGTGGAAACAGGCCCTTCGGCCCAGCAAGTCCACACCGACGTGCAACCCACCCATACCCCTACATTTACCCCCTACCTAACACTATGGGCAATTTAGCATGGCCAATTCACCTGGCCCACACATCTTTGGACTGTGGGAGGAAACCCACACAGACACGGGAAGAACGTGCAAACTCCACACAGTCAGTTGCCTGAGTCGGGAATTGAACCCGGATCTCTGATACTATGAGGTAGCAGTGCTAACCACTGTGCCACCGTGCCACCCATGTAAGGGATACATATTTAATAGGGATACATAGTGTAAATGGTGCATAAATAATTGCCTTTGTGTAAAGGATGGGTGTGTGTAGGAAAGCTGTGTGCACCAAATGCAAGTTTGAGTAACAATTGTACAAGAGACATCGTTCTAACATTGTTGTAAAATGATTTGAGGGCATGCTGAGACTGGAGAGAGAGGTTTCGTGTGAAGTGTTTGGTGAATAGCTAAAGTGTATCAAAAAAACTTTGAAGATAACTTGTGAGTCTTAAAGCCACACCTATACCAAGCCCTGAATGTAGCTGAGGAAATGCTGACAATTCATTGACACCCTCTTCATTTTCCAGGGATTGTTGCCTCTGTCAGGAATTTCAGTCAGAACGTTGATGGAAAATACTTTTGAAATTACTGGTAAGAGCAAACAACACACATTTTCTTCAATGGAATTCTGCATTAAATGGCTGATTTCCAAGGTCTCCTCAACAATTAAAGCTGTTTGTAGGAGCAAACAGGCTTTGAGTCTTACATTACAATGAACTACACTGCAAAAACACTTCATTAGTTATAAAATGCTTAACAACCTTCTGAAGCTGAGAGAGGTGCTACGTAATTGTGCTTCTTTCTTTCTCAGAGCGACACTTAATTGGGTCAGACGTTCAAAAGCTTTCAAATACCAAGGAAGTTTGCAGAGAAACTTAATTTGCAATTTCATTTGGAGCTTTTTACGTTGAAACCTGTCCAGATATTTGCCTGAGATTGTGTTGGACTAGATGACATTAAATGGCCACCTTAACATTTTAAAACATTTTATCCAATTGAACATGTAACAGAAGCATACAAATGGTATGCAGAGTATCTATCATTTGTATTCACTGTATCTTGAGAAATCAGCTAACTGCAGGTAATTACAACCTTGAGTATGCAGTGCAAATAAATAATTCACTTTAGACAAAAAGGCTTAACTTCTGTCACATTTCCTGAGGTTATTCTCTACATAGCAGTTGTATCTGTCCCAAGCACTTTGAGATCATATTTAAAAGAAAACGAATCTCCATAGATGTTGCACCTTCCACAGCTTATCCAAAAGATCTTTGAAACCAATTTGTTATTTTTAAAACATTTTGAATTGAATTAATTCAAGTAAATGTAACTACTATTGCATGGCACAATAAGGCCGCAGAACAGTCAGGCAAATGAACATTTAATTGTTTTTAATCAATAAAATGCGGAGCTGGAAGGTCACAGCAGGTCAGCCAGCATCAGAGGAGCAGGAAAATCAAGGTTTCCGGTCAGGACCCATTATCAGGACTTCAGTGAGTCCTGAGTAAGGGTCCTGAACAGAAACCTTGACTTCCCTGTTCCTCCGATGCTGCCTGACCTACAGTGCCTTTCCAGCAACACATGTCATCAACTCTGACTTCCAGCATCTGCAGTCTTCACTATCTCCATCTAAATTTTTTTTGTTGGTATGGAATGAGGGAGGAATGAATGCTCTCCAGGACAGCCTATTCTTCTTCAAATAGCATCTTTCGGACCCCTGAACTAACTTGAAAGATGGACCCTCCAACAATGCAGCAGTTCCTTGGTAGTCAGACTGAGATGTGTTTTCAAGTCTGTGGAGTGAGACTTCAACCCACAACCTTTTGACTCAAAGCTTGAAATGTCACCTGGCACCAAGGTGGCCTTTTGACTGAGCGATGCCGAGTGCTCACATCACAGCTGCAAACCAGTTGTGGTTTCCCTTTAAAGAGCAGCAATAACAGTCATAGTGTCTCCACGTCTGAGTTTGCCCTGGTCTGCAAAGTATTGACATTATTTTCATAATTCACTTCAGGTGTCTGTGTATTCATCCCCCAAAGCAGGTGAAATTCACCCTTGGGACTCGGCATCTCATCCAAGTCAGATTAAATCACCAACAAACTGTAACGAGTCAGTTAATTCAAATGTCCGCTTTGTGACGCAGCGTGATGCCAACAGCATTTGTTCAATTCCCAGACCTGGTTGAGGTTATCTTGAAGATTCTCCTTTCCCAATCTTTCCCTTGTCTGAGGCATGGTGACTCTTGGGTTAAACCAGCACCCTTGTGCTGGTTGACCCAATCACCCAAATGATAGTGCAGCCCTCTGGTCCAGTAGGACTATGGTGATATTATTAGCGGAGAGGTGTTCCACATGCTTACTCGAATTAGGCCTCTGGGCAAGCCTTTCAAAAGCAATGTGAAGGTGCTATATAAATGTTACATCTTTTATGATGACAGGACACTCCAAAGCACTTTGCAACTAATTACAACTCTGCCTATTCTTCAGAAATATTTAATGAACAAAATACAACTGGAAATTTGAATGTGACAAGCTCCCATAAAGTGGGACAATGACCAGGTCATCTCTCTCCTAGGTTAAGGGATAAATATCCACAGAGACACTAGTGAGACCTTCCTGCCCTTTCTTCAAAAGGTGCTGCATTAGTTCATAACTTTCAACTGAGATGATAAACAGCATCTCTATTTAATATCTCATCTAAAAGACAGCACCTCTGAGAGCATAGCAGTCCTCCAGTACTGCACTGGAACATCAGCATTGAGTTTTTCGCTGCACTTCTGCAGGAATTTTAAAGCTATAACTTATCAAAGGTACTTCTAATGCCCAGTAAAATGTGCTGACACTTCATAAGTATAGTCATTGTTGTAATGCAGATGCAAAGTAAAAGTTTATCCATCACAAAATGCAAATATGTTTACTGCTGACAATGAACATGGAACATGTACTTGGCTTTTTAAGAAAAAAATGAGCGGGATGTGGGCATTGTTGACATCAAATTGTCCATCCCTAATTGTCTGACAATGTTGCCCCACACCCAAGTGCAAATGTTTATGAGGTGCATAACAGAATCTCTCAAGTTTCTGGTCACAGCTTCCAATCAGTCACATATGAATTCCAGCATAGCTCTGAATCACTCTGTTAATGGTTTTGTCAGGTCATTGCATGGATAAATAGAATAGGCAAAGTTGCAACTCTTGTTCCCAGTCCAGTATTAACAGGACAGCCAAACAAACAGTGAGATGAAGAAGGACACATTATGAGGATTGACCACTCCCATACAATGTAAACCAAGAAACAATCTTTCCTCATGATTAGTGTCAATATTGAACAATTTAGTTAGTCTATTCTCTGGATAAGTGCAGAACAGAGAATGAGGTAATTTATACTTGTCTCAACTGTTTGAAAGAGCTACCAGTAATTCAACTCTCCAGCTGTTTTTCCACAACCCTGCAATGTATTTTTCCTTTCAAAAATATATACGCAATTCCCTTGTGAAAGATTATACACTATTGCGACATTGCTCTATTAGAGGGGAGGCTGAGTACAAGACCAATTGCCAAGGCTGATATGGGCAGGGGACCTTCTCCAACACAATGTAAAAGCTGGAACAAATCCAAATTCACAAAGCTGCCAACTGGAGAAGAATTGGTGAGTTATGCCAGAGAAATGAGTGATGATATAAGGCTAGGAAGGAAGAATCCATTGATAAAGACATTGTGATACTCATGCTCTTCATTAGAGCAATGATAATTTTGTATCTTCAATAATTTTTGACCCTAGATCATTTGGGAGATAATATAGAGGTTAAAGCAAATGAACCTGAGTGTATAAGATACTAAATAGAGGCTGACAGACCGACATTACATTGTATGCTCTAAGGGCAAGTGAATTGTTTTTATAGTACACATATATACACACCTCTGTAATGGAATAACTTTCAATTGTCCCAATATTTTCTTCTCATTAGGTTCAATGTTCGATTCTAGGATAATCACCTGTCCAGATACAGAAGAGTTTAGAATATGGATGGCCCATTTGCCAAGAAGAGTGAAGAAGGCCTCCATCTATCGTCCACATAAAGAGCAAAAGCTGTCTGTGCTGGTAGGCAATGTTCCTTTTTTTTCAGACTTCACCGCATCAATCGTTGATGTGAAGGAGGGTGGCAAACTTCAAGGTTTAATATTTAATGAGAAATTGAATGACACTGCTTAAGCATGATCCAGGATCAATCACAAATCTACATTAAGGCAAAAACAAAAAATGCTGAAGAATATTTAGCAGGTCTGCTAGCACCCGTGGAGAGAGAATTAAAATTATGAGCTTGCTTCTTCTTCAGAATGGAATGAAGATGGAGAAAGCATTAAGTCAACCTGTGTTACCCCAGCATAGTACTTGGGGTTCTGCCATTGGTCTCAATGATTGTGGCACCCTGGAAATCATTTAGGGTCCTGCTCCTGGATGATTATCCTATGGATTTTATTGTAAACTAGTATGTATCTCAATGTCCCGTGATTCCAAGGTTAGGCTCTTCTTTGCTGCTCGCATGTTGGAGTAGACAGCTAGCATCCAGTATCAATGCTCACTCATGAAATTCATCTTTCAGGCAAGGTAGAATTGGCAGTTAGTGATCAATGAAAGGTACCCTACAAGAATAAACACCTTCAGAAACTGAGCTGAGAAAGACATTTGGAAGGAATGTAAGGGATATTCAAAACTGCGGTAGAAACAGGAAGGGAAGCGTACTTAAACTTTAAAATAAATTCTAATGCAAAAAAAAAGAAAATTTTAATTTTAGAATGTAGTCAGAAGGGTTAGAAAGGAAAAAAAATATGCAAGCACGTAAGGAGCCTGTCATCGGTCATACATCATTGACATCAGAGACAGTCTGTTTGGCAGCTCACCATTGTAAGCACAACTCTTATCACGAAAGGGTAAATTGCATCAATTGATTCATTTCCTACTTTGAAAGTGTTTTCTTAGGAGTTAGGTAATATCAAGATTATGAATAGGGCTGTTCTAGATTAATGAAGAATGCATGGGTGATATCGTAAAGGGAGGCATAGGAAAATGTCTTCACTGAGTCATTAGCTTCACTGTGATCTAAAAAGGAACATTCAATAGAACTCTAATTCTCTGGCTGCCTTTGAAATGTAACCTGTTTCGTTGAATTTTCTGTGAAAATATATTAAGAGACAAGTTTCCCTATTAACTCTGTAAGTGCATCTGAGCCAATGAATTCTTATTAAACCAGAGAGATATGACTGGATTCTGTTATAACAGTTCTGAAGAAAGGTCCCTAGACTTGAAATCTTAACTCTTCTCCCTCTCCACAGATGCTGACAGATCCGTTGACTTTTTCCAGCAATTTCGGCTTTCGTTTCAGTTCTTCAACATCTACAATTCTTTATTTTGTCCTGTTTAATCTGTTTGTTGCTCCTGGTTATTAGATCCCTTGTGATGAGAGCTGGAAGAGGCAAGAGCTAGAGAAATACCTGCTACAGAAACCCATCAAAGGCTGGGAAGGAACTCCTATCCAACATCTGGGAGCCATCATTTACTTGTCCATGGTAAAAATCAACTTCACACAGAGTCAGGTCTGTCACTTACTCCTGTTTAAGTTAACAAATGCACCTTTACGATATGTTAAGAGTATCTCAGCAAACAGGAAATCCATAGCATATTAGGATTTCTCAAACTAGTCTTTCACTTATCAATAATGATCTTTAAAATATTGCACACTTGTTATGCAGGGAAGCGCAACAGGCAAGTGTGTGTGTGTGTGTGTGTGTGTGTGTGTGTTATCCATTTAGTCAAGTGTATACATAAAGCAGGGAACTCTTGAGCGGCCCTAACCCTGGACCCAGGAAACCTGGTTCATGTCCCACCTGCTCCAGAGGTATGTTATAAAATCTCTGCTTAAAAATACCTGCATGTAAAGAATATTCACTGAAATAAAATGACCAATCAGGATAAAAACAGAAGCTACTGGAGGAAACTCAGAAAGTCTGGCAGTATCTGTAAAAAAGAGTTATCACTCTGATATGACTCTTCTTTGGAACTGAGCAATTTGGGATCAATTCTTCCCTTAATGGTAGAATCAAGGTGAGGATGGAAGGTCCAATCAGGCCAGTTAAACTCCTCAGAATGGTTTCTTTTTGACATTGAAATTCAATATTACTGAAAAGAGAGACAAAGGAATTGGGAGGCCATGTTGCGTCTGTACAAGACATTGGTGAGGCCATTTTTGGAATATTGTGCTCAATTCTGATCTCCCTCCTATAGGAAGAGTACTGTGAAAGGGTTCAGAAAGGATATTGCCAGGGTTGGAGGTTTGAGCTAAAGGGAGAGGCTGAATATGCTGGGGCTGTTTTCCCTGGAGCGTCAGAGGCTGAGGGGTGTCCTTATTGAGGTTTATAAAATCATGAAGAGCATGGCTAGGTATTTTCCCTGAGACAGGGGGAGTCCAGAATTAAAGGGCATAGATTTAGGGTGAGAGGGGAAGTATTTGAAAGGGATCTAAGGGGCAACGTTTTCACACAGAGGGTGGTGTGTATATGGAATAAGCTGGAAAGGAAGTGATGAAGGCTGGTACAATTACAATATTGAAAGGGTATCCGGATGGGCATATGAATAGGAAGAGTTTGGAGCGATATGGACCAAGTGCTGGCAAATGGGACTAGATTAATTTAGGATATCTGGTTGGCATGGATGAATTGGACTGAAGGGTCTGTCTCCAATGCAGTACCTCTCTATAACTCTTTGACTCTAATATGTTGAAGTTTTTTGTCTTGCATTCATCAGGATATATGCAAAAATACCAAATTCTGAATGATCACAACAATTTATATAGGGTGTTGTGGTCAAGCCACTCCTCAGAGTATTAACTGACTGCTGTATAGAAGCGGGGAATTGAGTACTCTACCATTTTATTCAATGTTAGGTTAGAAAACCCTGCCACCCCAACCATTAAATGCTGCCTGAGGGATGTACTACTTGTCAGAAATGAGGAACTGATGTGGATATGAAAAACAAAGACCCTAGTTCTAAACTGTATGTTCTTTAATTGTGGTTAACACACGGTTTAGTGGTTAACACTGCTATCTGAAAACATCAGGGACCCTTGGTTTATATGGAGTTTGAACATTCTCCCCGTGACTGCATGGGTTTCCACTGGGTGCTCTGGTTTCCTCTCACAGTCCAAAAATATGCAGGTTATGTAGATTAGCCGTGGAAGACACAGTGTTACAGGGACAAGGTAACAGGGGTGGATCTGGGTGGGATGTTCTTCAGAGAATCGGTGTGGACTCAATGGGCTGATTGGCCTGTTTCCTCACTGTAGGGTGTCTATGATTCTATGGAACAGCACCAATATAGATTAACATTTCACTCATTTGTTATTTGTGTAACCTTGTTGTAGTTGACTGACTCTTTCATTTATATCACAGTTAGTGCTCTTCAAAAGCAAATTTGATTATGAATCATCATGGGACAGCCTAAAACATGATGAAACATATTTTAAATGCAAGTTCCTTTCTCTTTTCTATTTGAGTCAACAACTTTGAATATTTAGGTGCAATAAATGTACACTTTGGAGTAAGTCCATAAACAATAGGAACAGGAGTTAGTCATTCCATGCCTGAAACCTCCTCTGCTATTCAGTAGAATAATGATTGATCTGATAAAGCTCCTCATGTCCACTTTCCTGCTCTTTCCCTGTAACCCTTGATTCCCCTATTGTTCAAGAATTTATCTCAACTTTAAACATACACAAGGACTTTGCCCCTACAGCTCTCTGGAGCAAGGGGTTCCAAAGAATCACAGCCCTCTGAGAGAAGACATTATCTCCTCATCTCAGTCTTAAACTAGCATCCCTTTGTTTTGAGACAATGTCCTCTAGGCCTGGACTCTCCTATAAGGGGCAACAGCCTCTTAAAAATCCAAATGTCTCAATAAGATCATTTCTCATTCTTCTAAATTCCAATGACTAAAGTCTGAACCTGTTTAAACTTTATCCATAAGATAATCCCTCCATACCATATCCTAGTGAGCCTTTTCTGAAATGCCTCCAATTAAATGATAGCTTTCCTTTAATAAGGGGGCTAAAACTGCTCATAGTGTTCCAGATGTGGTCTCACCAGCACCTTGCACAGTTGCAGCGATACTTCCCTACTCTTATACTCCAACTCCCTTGAAATAAGGGCCAAATTTCCATGAGCATTCCTGATTATCTGCTGCACCTGTGTGCTAGCTTTCTGTGCTCCATGCACAATCACCCCAATTCCCTTTGTGTTGTAGCTTTATGCAGTTTCTCTACATTTAAATAATTCTGTTTTTGTTCTTCTTTCCAAGATGGAAACTTCACATTTTCCAACATTTAAACACCATTTGCCAACTTTTTCCTACATACTTAACCTAGCAATTCTCTCCATAAACTATTCATATCCCTCTTGCAACTTGCCTTTCAATTCATTTTTTGTGTCATCTGCAAACTTGGCTACAGTGCATTTACCTCTTTTCTGCTAGTTATTAATATATACTGTAAACAGTTGTGGTCCTAGCACTGATCTCTGTGGAGCCCCATTGGTTACAGATTGCCAACCTGAAAAACAACCACCTAGCCCCATTTGCTGATTCCTGCTGGTGAACCAATTCTCCGTGCACACCAGTATACACTTCCAACATCATCTTCTGATAGCATTTTGTGACATACCTTGTCAGGTGCCTTCTGGAAGTCCAAATCTACATTTACTAGTTCCCCTCTATCTACTCTGGTTGAAACCTTTTTGAAAATCTCAGACAAAATAATTGGCTCTATGTTCACTTTGACCTGTTTCTTCCCTTTATATATTTAAAGAAGTTCTTATTGTCAGTTTTTATATTTCTCACTTATTTGTCATTTGAGTTCATTTTCACATTCTTTCTTACATTTTGTCCCTCCTTTGCTGGATTCTAAATTTATCCTTGACCAAAGATGTACAGATTAGGTGGATTGGCCTTACTAAATTGCCCATAGTGTCCAGGGAGGTATTGGTTAGGTGGATTATGGGAAGTGCAGGATTACAGGGATAGAGTGGCACTGGGTAGGATGCTGTTCATGGGCCAGTGTGGATTCGATGGGCCAAATGGCCTGTTTCCACTCTGTAGGGATTCTATGACTTGGGGCAATCACTGACTTTTGCCTCCTTCAAAGCTATTCATTTCAACTCTATCCCCTCCTTCACTTTTTTGGTCAGCCATGGTTGGTTTATCTCTCTATTAGAATCTCTCCTCTGCATTGTTGAGGACAATAAATTACATCTTTAAATGTCTGCCATTGTTTGCTTATGTCTTTCCTGCTAATTTATCTGAATGTTATATTCAGTAATATAAATTCTTAAAATGACTCATGTTTGACTCATACTTGTCAGATGGGAAAAAAATGGAAAAAATCATTTGGTTGGATCCTCAATAGTAATAAAAATGTAACATATGAGGATACAGATTGATGGTGTATTTAGCAGTGCTAATAGCTAACTTTGAAACAATTCGTAGCACATTAGACTTTTTTTTCAAACCCCAGTAGATTTGAGTATGAAACTGAGTTTCACATTCCAGTTCAATACTAAGAGAGACCTGTGCTGTTGGACATAACATCTTGAGGATGGACATTAAACCCAGATCTTGTCTATTGGTGCAAAATGCCCCTATTTCTAAAAACAGGATACTTCTCAATTCTGGCCAATATTTAATTTTCAACCAGCACCACTAAGACAGATAACTTGCCCATTGTCACATTGCTGCTTGTGGGATCTTATTGTACCCAAATTGTCTGGCTTGTTTCAAACATCATAAGGGTGACTATACTCAAACTTCATTGGCAGTAAACTGTTGTGGGATGTACTGAGATGGTCAATGGCACTATATAAATATAAGCCTCTTTATAGAATCCCTACTATGCAGAAAGAGGCCAATCGGTCCATCAAGTCCACGTCAACCCTCAAACAGCATTCCATTCAGATGTGCCACCCACATACCTATCCCCGTAGCCTCACATTTACCATGGCTAGCCAACCTAACCTATGTAGCCCTAGACACTATGGGGCAATTTAACATGGCCAATCCATCCAACCTGCATTTCTTTAGACTGTGGGAGGAAACCCGATCAAACCCACGGAAACATGGGGACCATTTGCAAATTCCACCCAGACAATTGCTCAAGGGTGGAATTGAGCCCAACTCACTGTCACTGTGAGGCAGCAGTGCTAACCACCGAGCCACATGCAATCCCATTTTATCTTGCATAGTGGTGGTGAAACCATTTACATTTGTAGATCTTCTCCTGGAATTGTATCAACATCAAAGAAACACAATGACTGCATTGAGTAGACCTGAAGGTTTCATGTCTTGGTTCAGTCACATAGATGAGTTAAGATTTTCTTGCTCTGAAATGGTTCCCTAGACTGCAAGAAATTTAGGTTGACTGCTATTTCTATTCTCCCGAAGTTAATAATTATGGTTTCAAGCGACCAGACATTCACTCTTCTTTTCCGGGACCATGATTTAGATTCAGCTAGACTGACATAAGATGAAAGTCACTTGCGAATTGTAAATATCCTGTAAAATATTCAGGCTGCTGAAGGCATCAGGTTGCAGCACAGACTTAGCATTAAGTTAAGCACAACTTACCTTGATCTTAGTAGAATATCCCAGAGACATTTGAAGCCAGGAACAGGGTTAGACTGCTCAACTCTTCAAGCCTATTCCACCATAGAATCTCTACATTGTGGAAGCAGGCCATTTAGCCCATTGAGTCCACATTGACCCTCCCATCCAGATCTGCCTTACTCCATAACCCTATAATTTCCATGGCCAATCAACACAGCCTATGGGAGGAAACCCATGCAGACATGGGGACAATGTGTAAACTCCACACATTCACCTGAGGGTGGAATTGAACCTGGGTCCCTCTGATGCAGCAGCACCAACCACTGAGCCACTGTGTTGCCTAACCTGTGACAGGCTGATCAGTGGCCTAACTCCATATAACTGCCTTTGGACAATATCCCTTAATGCCCTTAACAAAAATGTATCTACCTTCGATTTAAAATTAACAACTGATTTGGCATCAATTGCAGTTGTCGAACAGAGTTCCAAATCTCTACCACCTTTTGTATGTAGAAGTGTTTCATCACATTTCTCTCAAATAGTCTGGTCCTAATTTTCAGACCATGTCCCCTAGTTCTAGAATCACCAATGAGTAGAAGAAATAGTTTCTTTTTATCTGCCCTGTCTTTTCCTGTTAATATTTCGAAGAGTTTGATCCGATCACCCTGTAATCTTCTAAATCTTGAGAAAGCAAGCCTAATTTGTATAATCGCTCCTCACAAATTAACGCTTGAAGTCCAAATATTACTCTTGTAAACTTACACAGTACTCCTCTCAACATCAATATATCCTTTCTGAAGTGTGGTGCCCAGATCTGCTCATTGTACTCCAAGTAGGTTTGAACCACAGTTTCACATAGCTGCAGCATTACTTCTGTGTCCCTGTACTCTAGTCCTATAGATATAAAGGCCAATGTTCCATTAACCTTCTTTATTAATTTCTGCATCAGTTTTGACACTTTAAAGTCTAAACCCTCAAGTCTCTTTGGACATCCACTGTATATAACTCCACACCATCTGAGTCACTGAGAAACTGAGTCACATAAGGAGATAAGAGAGTAAGAACTTATTCAAAAAAGTAGGTTTTAAGGACAGAGGGGGAGGAGAGATTTAAGGTGGGAATCCCAGAGTTTAAAACTGAGGCATGTTGAAAGTACAGTTGCTCATGACAGAACGATTCTCACCTTCATGTGGAAAAGGCTTGATGTGAAGGAACACAGAGATCTCACTGTCACAATAACAATCAGAAAATCACAAGATGACTGATATGAGAAAAAAGCTAATGTAGGAAAAAAATCTAATGTAACTGAAAGATACAGTTTGGGATTAAATAAAAATAGCTTTTCTTTGTATTAGAATCCCTACAGTGTGGAAACAGGCCCTCCACCCCAACAAGTCCTCAAAAACCTTCCCAAGAAGCATCCATCCAGACCTATTCCCCTCCCCTATTACTTCATGTTACCCCAGACTAATCCACCTAACCTAAACATCCTTGAACACTATGGGCAAGGCCAATTCACCTATCCTACGCATCTTTTTGGATTGTGGGAGGAAACCCACACAGTCAGTCACCCAAGGCTAGAATTGAACTCAGATCCCTGGTGCTGTGAGGTAGCAATGCTAACCATTGAGCCACCATGCCATCATATTCAACCACAGTTGAAAAGTGTGGTGCTGGAACAGCACAGCAGGTCAGGCAGCATCCATGGAAAGATTCTCCTACTCCTTGGACGCTGCCTGACCTGCTGTGGCTTTTCCAGTGCCACACTTTTGACTCCGATCTCCAGCATCTACAGTCCTCACTTTCTCTCTTTGCGTTCGATCACTCTAGAAATGGTTGATATTGGTTCCTGGGAACTGAAATGGCTTCCACCCTAAAATTCTTTGCATTGTCAAGTACAGATTCAACAAAACAAAGTGACATTCAAAAGTTGCCCTTCTCTTTATCAAGAATACCACTAGCCTAGAGGATTGGTGGGAAACAGAAAGGGCCATGTCTTGTCTTAATGTTAGATTTTGATTTCTGTAAAAATTGAACCAAATATTGGCACTGTGTTAATCTCACTTTGGATTTGCTGGAGGTGAAATTATGACTTTGCTTACCGCACACGGGAAGTACTGGTGACAGCACAGAAACTGACATAAAAGGTCAAACACAAAATTAACTGTAAACTGTTTGTTCTTCATAAATTCATGGTGTGTAAAATAAAAATATTTCCACTGTGTCTGGGTTGAGGTATCTATGAATGAGGTATTTACAGGACAATTTTAAAACTGTTCTTTTGTCTTCCATGTTATATTTATTACTTCACCTTTGAACCTTTTCATTTTAATACTTCTCACCCACATTCTGTACCATACCCAAAGGTAAAGATAACCTGCTCCATGCAGTCTGACTTCATTCCATTCTCAACCATTGGGAGGTATATGAAGTTAAAAATCATATAACACCAGGTTATAGTCCAACAGGTTTAATTGGAAGCACTAGCTTTCAGAGCGCTGCTACTTCATCAGGTGGTTATGGAGTACACAATTGTAAGACACAGAATTTATAGCAGAAATTTACAGTGTGATGTAACTGAAATTAAACATTGAAAAATACCTTGATTGTTTAAGTCTCTCATCTGTTAGAATGACCATGTTAGTTTCACTTCTTTCATATGTAAATCACAAAACTTCTTTTAAAAGTTACATTCTCAGGTTAACTTTAACAATTGGTGTCAGCCCAGATAATGTGTTGAAGGTGTTTGCCCCCATGTGCTGTTGTCTGTGCCATAATGTTTAGACTGATTCTAATCTCAAAAATGAGTAAAGAGTCTTCCATGGATTCATGCAGTTTTTGAGCAAAGTACAATGTAATTCTGCAAGTACAAATTCACCCCACAAGCGTATTTGTGTATGTGTGCATGTCTTACAATTGTGTACTCTACAACCACCTGGTGAAGGAGCAGCGCTCCGAAAGCTAGTGCTTCCAATTAAACCTGTTGGACTATAACCTGGCGTTGTGTGATTTCTAACTTTGTACACCCCAGTCCAACACCGGCATCTCCAAATCACAAGGTATATGAAAGTAGCCTCAGTCTTCTACAGGAACATACAAACAGGAGCTGGCCATTGAGCCTGCCCCACTGTTCAATACGAAGGGTCTGTTTCCATGTTGTACATCTCTATGACTCTATGACTCTATGACTCTATGATCAAACAATTCAATGTCTTTCACTGTCAGAAGGTTGTGGATTGAAGACATCCTCTTGAACTCAGAAATCAAGGCTAATGCTCCAGACCAGTACTGAGTCCTGCTGGAAGGTACTATAGACAAAATGTGAAAAAAAACATTTGTTCTCCTGGGTTAATGATGATTTCATAGCATCATTTTGAGGAAGCGTAGGGCGGTTATCCCCGGTGTTCTAGCCAATATTATTTATTCTTTCGGCAAGTTCACTAAAACAGACGATCTGCTGTTTTATCACACTGCTGCTTGAGAAATCTAACTGTGTGTAATTTCAGCCATAGAATCACAAAGCTTTACAGATGGAAAGAGGTCCTTTCGCCTATTGTGTTCATGCTGGCCATTAACCACCTACCTACTCAAATCCCATTTCCTAGCACTTAGCTGTATGATATAATGTTTCAACTCTCCTTTCTGTGCTCTGGTCTTATCTAATAGCAGTGGCAAGGGAAAAACCACTGTTGAGTCTGAGCAAGAGGAGGCTCTTGTCTTAACAGCAAGATATAATCTATTGTATGATGGCCAGAGGTTCCAGTTAAGTTGACCAGATAGGGATGATTATAAAGATTATCAGGAGGCAGTGACGACATATTTGTCACCATCAGAAGATTGAAACTGCTTTTTCTCTACCCAAAGACTGTGTGATATCATCAGGTTGGGTAGATTTGGCATTAACCTTTCTGACCCACTACATCACACAACAGATTATGAATAGTGTGATATAAAGTGCCTTCTTTAAGTATTATAATGAGTCTTCCCTTTGGACTTTTATTGACCCACAACAATACTTTTAGTGATTCAACATTCATTCAAAGGAAATGCTTATTTCTCCTGAACTGGTAAATAGACAAGGTCTTTTCTCTGGGTTAGGGGAGTCCAGAACTAGAAGGCATAGGTTTAAGGTGAGAGAGGAAAGATTTAAAGGGCACCTAAAGGGCAACTTTTTCACACAGAGGGTGGTGCATGTCTGGAATGAGCTACCAGTGGAAGTGGTGGAGGCTGGTACAATTACAACATTTAAAAGAGCATCTGGATGAGTATAGGAATAGGAGGGGGTTCGAGGGATATGGGCCAAATGCTGGCAAATGAGACTAGATTAATTTAGGATATCTGGTCGGTATGGATGAGTTGGACCGAAGTATCTGTTTCTGTGCTGTACATCTCTATGACTCTATGGTGAACTCACAGTATATTTGATTTGGACATTACCATTTCTGTGGTGTTCCTCTCTGAGTTCTATTCCACTGCAGTTGGGACTTTATTGATTGTGTGATTTCGAATGTGCTATCAATGTTGCCGCACAGGAAGAAAGAACACAGAGATCCTATTTAGGGTAACTATTGTTCATAAGACTTGTCACCGTCTGGTCCTCAGCTCACACAACAGTACTAAAACAGTTGCCTGTGGGTGTTAATGGATCACTGTGGACAACAATCTGGTATTTCCTTGACACCTCCTTACTTCACGTTTCTTGCGATACCCCAGTAATGTCACTGACCTATTAAAAATCATTGCATAATTTCTCATTATTATCAGCCTCAATCCTCTCTTTTTTTTCAAAATTATACAGATATTTGAAGAAAGAATTATGGTTTTATTTCCAGATGATCTTATTATACTCTCCACCGATGAACAGAAAACCATTGTTCAGTATGAAGTAAGTGTTTCCTTTCTGTCAGCCCCTAAATTAAATTCAAGCAGAGATAAAAGTGCATGACAGGGAGGAAATATTTCAGCTTCCTCCATCAAATCAATTCTGTGGCTCTGTTCAGCAGGCAGATAACCTTCTCAAATCCTCTGCCTTCATGTTGTAATTTCTAATACCATGTTCTAAGACCTTTCATATCACAATGTGAGGAGAAAGTGAGGGTGGCAGATGCTGGAGATCAGAGTCGAGAGTGTGGTGCTGGAAAAACACAGCAGGTCAGGCAGCATCTGAGGAGCTCGGGAGTCGACGTTTCGGGCAAGAGTCCTTCATCAGGAATGAGGCTTCTGAGCCAAGGGGGTAGAGAGATAAATGGGAGGGGTGGGGGCATGGGGGGAAGGTAGCTGAGAGTGTGATAGGTAAATTAAGGTGGGAGTAATGGTGATAGGTTGGAGAGGAGGGTGGAGCGGAGAGTAGGAAGGAAGATGGACAGGTAGAACAGGTTATGAGAGCGGTGCCGAGTTGGGAGGTTGGAACTGGGATAAGGTGGGGAGAGCGGAGATGAGGAAACTGATGAAGTCCGCATTGATGCCAACAATCCATGGAGTGATCACAAACAAAATAACCCTCCCCAGCCACAGTCCGGCTGAACTCGGCCATGTAATATCTTGATGTGCAGTTCAACATAGAGCTGGAATTCAAACTCTACATCCTATTGATCAAATTTTTCTGGCCTCACACAGCTACCAGCAAGACCTTTCTCTACATTTTCATCCCTTGGACACTAACAGAAAGTGGTGCTTAAATGCAGCATCTTTGTTTACTTTCCTTGAGTAAACTAACTTTCCAGCTCAGCGAGCAAACCTACATGCAGAACCTTAATCTGAGCTACAAATCTTCTCAAAACTTGCTAACTTTCCTTTAAGCTGATTATCCTGTGAAGTCTGGTTTCATAGCTAGTTCACATTAATGTTGATGTATGTCCAGAATTGTCTGCCCTGAAAGATTTGCCGCACTCTGTTAATCAGGAAATCTTGCATCTGGCAGAGGAAGAAGTGGGAGCCAATGAATTTACTCACAATACTTACGTCCCCTCCCATAGCCCCTCCTCATTTGAAAAAAAGTTTTTATAAAAATCTTCTGATCATCTATCTCGACATATAATGATACAACTTCATGACAAATGGGACTTGAACCAAAGCATGGTGCTAGACGTAGGGACTGCCATAGAATGCCTCCAGTGCGGAAAAAAGCCATTCAACCCATTGAGTCTACAATGACCCTCCAAACAACATCCCACCCAAACCCACTATATTCCTGTAAGTCCATTTTCCATGGCTAATTCCCCTATCTTGCATGTCCCTGGACACTATGGGCAATTTAGACTGGCCAATCCACCTAACATGCACATTTTTGGACTGTGGGAGGAAACCGGAGCGTCAGGAGGAAACCCACACTGACACAGGGAGAATGTGTAAACTCCACACAGACAGTCATGCGAGCTTGGGATCAAACCTGGGTCTTTAATGCTATGAGGCAACAGTGCTAACCCGCTGAGCCACTATGCTTGCCCCATTACATTATACAATGTTTTTTTAACTGGTTCTTACAGATGTGCTTAAATCTTTCCCTAATTTGTTTTGGCTGCCCTTCATTACTGCAAGAACTAAGCTCAAATCTTCACGGGCAAGTAGTCAACCGACCTTCATGTAGCTAATTGGTTATGATGCAGTTAAAACAGCAGGTCATAGATTGGGAATACTGCTATGAGTAATTCAACTGCTATGACTGCCCACAGTCTGCCATAAACTGCAAAGCATACATCAGGTAGAATGCAATACTCTTCCATTGCATGGATGAGTACAGCTCCGCCAACACACTAATAGCCCAACACCATTCAAAACAACAGCAACCCACTCAATTGGCATCACATCCATCACCTTAAATATTCTGTCTTTTCATGACTACTGCAGCTAGATTGTCATTCCTTTACTGTTGAATGGATCAAACTCCTGGAACTCCCTTTTTAATTGCATAATAGATGACAGTCTATCAGGACCTGGCACCTCAAGGAGCATTGGGGACTAAGAGGAGATATTGACTTACAGGAGAGAAATGTTTGTGGGAAAGAGAGAGTAATGTGCCCATAGTAAATCTATTAACACGTTAAATTATGAAATTAATGACAAGTGATTAAAGAAATTAAGTTTTGGGTAAGAAGAAAGCATATGTCAGGTGTACACAGGATAGATTAAGTGAATCCTTAGAAGAGTATAAAGGCAGTAGGAGTATAGCTAAGAGAGAAATCAGGAGGGCAAAAAAGGGGACATGAGGTAGCTTTGGCAAATAGAGTTAAGGAGATTCCAAAGGGTTTTTACGAATACATTAAGGACAAAAGGATAACTAGTGAGACAATAAGGCCCCCTCAAGATCAGCAAGGCAGCCTTTGTGTGGAGCTGTAGGAGATGGGGGAGATACTAAACGAGTATTTTGCATCAGCATTTACTGTGGAATAGGCAATGGAAGATATAGAATGTAGGGAAATAGAGGGTGACATCTTGAAAAATGTCCATATTACAAAGGAGGAAGTACTGGATGTCTTGAAAAACATAAAGGATAAACCACCAGGTCCTGCTCAGGTATACCCTAGAACTCTGTGGAAAGCTAGGGAAGTGATTTCTGGGCCTCTTACTGAGATATTTGTATCATCAATAATCACAGGTGAGATGCGGGAAAACTGAAGATTGGCTAACATGGTGCCACTATTTAAGGAAGGTGGCAAGGACAAGCCAGGGAACTATGGGCCAGTGAGACTGACCTCAGTGGTGGGCAAGTTGTTGGAGGGAATCCTGAGGAACAGGATGTACATGTATTTGGAAAGGCAAGGACTGATTAGGGTTAGTCAACATGGATTTGTGCACGGGAAGGCATGTCTCACAAACTTGATTGAGTTTTTTGAAGAAGTAACAAAGAGGATTGATGAGGGTAGAACAGTGGACGTGATCTATATGGACTTCAGTAAGGCGTTCAACAAGGTTCCCATGGGAGACTGGTTAGCAAGGTTAGATCTCATGGAATAAAGGGAGAACTAGCTATTTGGATACAGAACTGGCTCAAAGGTAGAAGACAGAGGTGGTGGAGGGTTGTTTTTCAGACTGGAGGTCTGTGACCAGTGGAGTGCCACAAGGGTCAGAGCTGGGTCCACTATTTTCATAATTTATATAAATGATTTGGGTGTGAGCATAAGAGGTTTAGTTAGTAAATTTGCAGATGACACTAAAATTGGAGGTTTAGTGGACAGCGAAGAAGATTATCTCAGATTACAACAGAATCTTGATCAGATAGACCAATGGGTTGAGAAGTGGCAGATGGAGTTTAATTCAAATAAATATAAGGTGCTGCATTTTGGAAAGCAAATCTTAGTAGGACTTATACACTTAATGGTAAGGTCCTCAGGAACGTTGCTGAACAAAGAGACCTTGGTGTGCAGGTTCATAGCTCCTTGAAAGGGGGAGTCGCAGGTAGATCGGATAGTGAAGAAGGTGCTTTCCTTTCTTGGTCAGAACATTGAGTACAGGAGTTAGGAGGTCATCTTGTGGCTGTACAAGGCATTGGTTAGGCCTCTGTTGGAATGTTTGCACAATTCTGGTCTCCCTCCTATTGGAAGGATGTTGTGAAACTAGAAAGAGTTCAGAAAAGACTTACAAGGATGTTGCCAGGGTTGGAGGATTTAAACTACAGGGAGAGGTTGAATAGGCTAGGACTGTTTTCACTGGAGGGTCAGAGGCTGAAGGGTGACCTTCTCAAGGTTTACAAAATCATGAGGGGCATGGATAGGATAAATAGACAAGTCTTTTCCCTGAGTGGGGGAGGGGGAGTCCAGAACTAAAGGGCATAGGTTTAGGGTGAGAGGGAAAAGCTATAAAAGAGACCTAAGGGGCAACTTTTTCATGCAGAGTGTGCTACGTGTATGAAATGAGCTGCCAGAGGAAGTGGTGGAGGCTGGTACAATTACAACATTTAAAAGGCATCTGGATGGGTATAGGAATAGAAGGGTCGGAGGGATAGGACCAGGTGCTGGCAGCTGGGACTAGATTGGGTTGGGATATTTGGTCAGCATGGATAAGTTGGACTACAGGGTCTGTTTCCATGCTGTACATCCCTATGACTCTATGACTCTATGGTCATCTCCAGATTACCACCGTACTGAAGATTGTTTGGAAGGTTTTAAAAGATACAGCTTTATTTTATTGAACACTACGCGTTGCCCACTCTTTTGAGCACAAGGATGATGTGGCAAGATTTGATTGTTTTGGAGCATTGAAGTCAGGTTAATTAGTGATTTGAAAGCCAATGATCATGATTAAAAATACATTTGGTGCTAAAAATGAAGTAAGACTGATCTTTAATCCCAACCCACACAGGGAAGACTTGCGACTCAAAGCATCAGAGCTTTGGAAAGATCAGCTCGTGTAGGGCATCTTGAGTTTGAAATCACAGGTCAGTCATTTCATTTCATGAATTTGGTTCCCACACATTAGATTTTCACACACTGCTTAGTATTATTATTATTATTTTTGCTATTTGCCGCTGTGCTTGTACCTCATGGAAATCTCTCATCTTGTTAATGTGAGCTTTATTTCCAATGAAGCTACTCTGTAAATCCCCATGACCTTTTATTTTTGAAACTTTTTAAATAATTGCTCTATCTCATGGTTTTCTGACCCTTACAGTCTATGGTTTGTCTTTTGCCTCATCTCTCTCTAAATTCACACAATTTCATTTTCAACAACCTTTAGAGCAGCACAATTGGCTCCAGCACCCTCATGTCAACTATCATTCCATCTCCTGGATTTCACCCAATGGTACAAAATATATCTTTAGATGTCAGGCTGGACACAACAACTATTGAATAGCCTGGGAGTAGTCTCAAAAGCTGTGTCTAGGAAGCAGCAGGTGTGATGCAGTCTACTGTTGCTTTTTGCCCCATGTCAAACTTAAACTGAGGTTGATTGTGAAAACATCTATAGAACAAAATCTATTGAAGTAGAGCTGGCCCTCTTTCGATTAAGCATCTTTCAGGAGCGATGTAATGAACCTCATTCAAATATGTTAACTCACAGTCGACATCATCATAGCCAAAGTTATATGCTGTCTGACCTTTCTGGTGTAATACTTCTTAGCTCAGTTACTTACTTGAGCATCATCTATGAGTAAACCCCAAGCTCAGCCAGCAGTTTTGCGGATCTATTTCTTAGAAAGCTCTGATCTCACTTCCGGGCAGAAGTTTAGACTTGGTCTTCCTGCTCTCCTAGCTAAAGATAGCAAGGCTGGGCAGTTAGTATGGTTACATTTGGACTGGGACTTGGTTTTAGTTAAAAGCTAGAGTAAAACTCAGCTTTATAAAGAAATTCAATGACATTTTATCAAACATCAGACTCTGCCCTTCTTCAGTTCTAGCTTATCATTTTCATTCCCTTGTTTTCATCACTGCATAATTGACTGTTCAGCCTTAGTCAGGACTTTAATTCCATCCCGACTTCCCAACTTCACTCTTTCCTCCTTTAAAATGAGGTAATGGTGACATAGTGGTAATGTCAGGTGGCTAAAAATCCAGTGCCCCGGCTAATTTTCTGGCTGAGCCTGGGTTCAAAACTCACCATAGTAGATGGTGATGTTTGAACTTGTTTTTTTTAAATAAAACTAGTCTAATGATGACCATGTTACCTTTATTGATTGTAAAAACTCATAAGGTTGACCAATATCCTTTAGGGAAAGAACTCTGCCATCCTTACCAGGTCTGACCAACATATGACTCAGGATTCACAGCAACATGATCAACTCTTAACAGCCCTCAGGGCATTTAGGGCTGGTCAATAAAGGCTGGTCCAGCCAGTGATGACCATACCTTATAAATGAATGAAAAAATGCTTCCCTAAACTCTTCAGCCAAGCTTTTTATCTCTCTCTATGTGGCTTTGTGTCAAAATGATGTTAAATAAAATGTATTAATGTGAAGCTTCTTGGAATGTTTTACTCTGTTAAATGATTTATGGTTGTTTGGTCACAAATGCAAATTCTTATCTGTAGGTAACATGATGGAGCCTGTGAAGGTCTCTTGTGCCAAGCCAGCTGAATACAAAAAGTGGTTTTTCCACCTCCAGAAGGTATTGTCAAGAAAGTCAGCTTCCAAGGAAATTGAAAAATTTAACAGTGTGGATATCATTCAGGAATTTAACCAATCTGTGCTAATATTGTTTAGTCTGAACCATTTAAGTCAGAGGATAAAGGAACTTGATCCAATTACTCTCCAGTGCCTTGCTACACAGATTAATTTCCAGGCTTACATAATGGCATATGCATTTATTGGCCTTGTGTCTATTGGGTCACATGGTGTAGCACATCGCAGAGGAAATATTCAATAAGACCTGACTTTTTTTTTGTTAAAGACTAAATATCACTGCCTGAAATGAACTACAGACTTTCATTTACCTATATTGTTAACCTTTATTGATTTATCCTATCAAACGTCCTTTAATGTTAAATCTTAGTAAATCCATAGTGGTGTTACACACTTTCTTTGCGTGGTATGAATCAAAGTATTGCAATAATGAGTTAATGTTCTTCTGTGTTTTTAGCCGGACTATAATACCAACACTTTGCCTTCGAATGGTCAGCTCCCACCTAGACCACCCAAGAAGAGAAGCAGCTGTCGTTACTGATGTTGTTCCTACACAGTCTTATGAATCCACTTCTACGTCATAGTCACCAGTTTACACTTGAAAAGCATGAAAACCACAGAACAGTGATCCAGAAGACACTTATGATATACTGCTCGACTACCTGCACTGGCTTTGAAAATGAATTAGGGAGTAGCAGGATTAAGTCTTTCTAAAATATTCATCATTGGCATCTCTGCCTCATGACTCAGCACAATTTAAATGGCGGTAGATGGGCAATCTTTTAGTGGTCTTCTGCTGATGTCACTCTGAAACTGACTGCAAGAGTAAACAGCCTACAAAATCTTCAATCCATGTTTCCTCCCTCTGTCGTATACTTGATAGCATTGCAGTTGGAAATCTCAACTTGCTATGTGGAAACATCATAACAGGATATCATAATTTGATGCTTCTTTTCAATAGCATGTCAGAATTGCAATGGTTTTGACCACAATGGCCACCGGAAATCAAAATGTCAAGACTGGAAAACAGAACTCCTCGCAGTGAATCCAGGACACCTTAAGGTGCACTCCTTATTTTGCCTGTGTTAGTTGATCTCACCTGTGAGTGAGGTAGGGGCACCATCAAATGTCCTCAGAGTCTGTGAGCTCTGGCCGTTATGCTGCTACTGGGATTTGGGAGCATGCAGGTATTAAGTGAATAAGCCAAGCTTGGAAGTTGCATGTCCAAAGTCATAATCCATTCTCACAAACAGAGATGTCACCTCCAGTGAGATGCATTGTGGTTACAGTCACCCAAGGGACTGTAGGCCTGGATGGGACACTGCTTTCAGACTGCAAAGAAGTGAAAATCTATTTTAATTAAATTGGTCCTGGAATGCCAATAAGATTGGTGTTCATCATTCATTCCTTGTGATTGTCCAGAAAACATTAGTGATTTGTAAAAACCTTTTACTGTACTCCTGTACTTCTATACTGGAATGCACATGACAATAAGGGATATTCTATATTCTATTCTTGAGCAATTGCAGTACAGGTGGTAAAGGCAATCCCAGGCTGAACTTAAATAGGGTGTTCTTGTATTTTGTTCCAACAACCAGACAGCACTGTTCTACACGTCCCACTAATATCCTTTGCAAGCTTTTGTTTTTCTAATGGCATTGTAATTTTTACATTTGGAGGAGACACTAATGTCAGTGGTATGCTGAAGATTTGTCAATCAGTGATGTGATACCTGATTGTCCATTTCTTTACATGACTCTGCATGTTATCAACATTTACAGATTACATTTTTCAAAACAACTTTTTAAAAAAATCATCATAGCAACCTATTTGTTGATGATGTTTCATTGTGCCTACTACTTCTTAAAGGAATATGAGTGATAAAGATCTTTAGACTTTCATTGCAAGTTTCAAAACAAGAAACTTACATTTGGTCAGCTTTCAGAGGAATATTATTCTGTATCGAAAGGAGCTTTCATCTGTGGAGCTCACTGCTTTGTAGGCATTGCTTCAGTTTCAGTTATAACAAATGTACATGTAGAGAGTGTGCTTACTCTCTGTAGAGTGAAATATGGCTGGGAGATTCATGCCTCATAAAAGAATCCATGATACAAGCCTTCCTTCGTAATAACTGTGAAATAAATTTCTCTTTTAAAACAGAGTTAATTACATATTATCATTTCTAGGTATGATTTAGGTTTGGGAATCATTTTAACGTTTTCATTTTCAGAAGGGATTTTGATAAAGATTGTGGGAAGAATCTGTTTCCAATGGCAAGAGGGCCGGTAACCTAAAGACACAAATTTAAAATAAAGAAGCTGGTGGGATGGGAGCAGGTTGGGCTGGGCACTTTGGAATAAAGAGAGTTCTAATTTAAGTTACAAGTTGGAATGCACCATTTGACAGCAGATTCAATAGTAACTTCCAAAATGGGATTGGACAGGAAAATCTGTGAGCAAAGAATGGGTGGATGGGACCAATTAGTTCACTCTGAAAGAGAATCAGCACAGATGCAATGGGATGAATGGCTTCTCTCTGGACTGCAAGATCTGTTATTCAAATTCCCTATCTTTGAGCGAAGGTTCTTCAAAATTTATCGTACTTACTTTTTGCTCACCAAAAATGTATTATCTGTATCCTAACCAATGCAAGAATCCTCAAAAATCCCAGGCTTTGACAGATATTCTTTGTAGGTAAATGAGTGAGCCATTTTGAGCAGCAAAGACCCACTCTTCAGGCCCGTGCTCCCAGGATTGTGGTGAGAAAATGTCGGCCAAGATTTTAGCTCAAGCTCCTTTGTGTTGAATACCAGTGGGCGGAAGGTGTGTACAGATTTCAGACTCAGTCTTTGTGAAGAATGGGTGTGCAATACACTGTTCTTGGCTGGCTACTTGGTTAGTTGTCTGAGTGCAGGCAGTTCTTCCAGAATGCGATAGTTGTGTTCCTGTGCGTCCCTGTGCAATACAAAAATTGTGTAGTGCAAACAATACTTAAAGTGTTGGTTACTAACCACATTATAGCCAATGTGCACTTTACAAGTCTGAGCTTGAGAAACAGCATTCCCTATTCACCCAATTGCAATATAGCCAATTTGTATTAACAAATGACGGGACATAGCAGAACTGCCTGTATGTTACTAGTACCTGGGAAAGCATGTGCCTGGCAAAGATTCATGCTTTCAACAGCACAGAAATTCGAGGAAAGAAGGAATATAGAAATATAGATTGTGTGCACAAACTGGCAATTTACTCGGTTTCTAATCTCAGTTACATTTTCAGACTTGACACATTGAATTTTCCACCCTGATTTCTTGAGTAAATTATTTTTATGTTTTCTCTATGTTGTATAGAATTCTCTGTTTTTGATGCAGCCCAGATCTGCAGTGATAACATTCTGGAGTATCTTTGTGATGGCACTTATTAAGTTAGTAACTCACTTATTAATAACTACCATTACTTAATTCTGGAAAATATCTTTCCTTTTTTAGCATAGGTCTTCTTTTTGATTTCTGATTTAACTTTTTTTTTGGTTCAGTGACTTGCCTTTGTGTCAGAGGACTGTGTGTTTGAGTCCCAACTGTGCAGATATGATCTTGGCTGTCACTTCAGTGCAGTATTAAGGGAGCAACTGTACTGTCTGAGGAGTCATCTATGGGAGTGAGATATTAAATCAAAGTCCTACCTAATCTCAGGTGTATTCATTGTATATTAAATGTTGCTTTGTATATAGTTGATGAGTAGTACTTAGAGTTTCACTTGAGTGCTTACAATGAGACTATTGAAATGGCTGTATTTCAGTTAGGAGATGTACGCTTGTAATGTTTAGCTCTGTAAATAAATGTACAACTGACTGAAAGCTGTCTCCTTTGCCGACTGATCATCTGGAATATAACAATCAATTTTTAAAGAAGGATCACGGAATTCTCTCTAAAGTTCAGGACAATATTGAATCATCAGTCCACATCATCAGTGGCCGTGCATCACTACAATTCATAAGTCCTTCGTTGGCTGTAGAGCTCTCTGGAGTGTTCTGATGTCAAGAAAACTGATAAATAAATGTACTTTCTTATGTTCTTTTTTCTTTTTGCTTTCTGAATTATTTTATTATTTTCAGCTTTCCTCACTGGTCTTCTTACATCATATTCCTTGTGGACGGCATAGCAACTGAACTTCTCTCAATCAAATTTACTTTTGACCTGAACATCAGAAGTTTCACAATAGGAAACAGAGGTGACTCTTCTGAAATAATGGAATTTAATGATATTGAGATAATTTAACATTGGTATAATTTACAAGCAGCGTTTATTTGCCACTGGATGGCATAATTGCTCAATAGTTAACACCACTGCCTCACAACACCAAGGACCTGGACTTGATTCCAGCCTTAGGTGATTGTGTGGAGTTTGTATGCTTCCCATTTCAGTGCGTATTTCTTTTATTCCTCTCACTGTCCAAAGATGTGCAGGTCAGGTGCATTAGAAGTGGTAAATGTGGGGATGGGGTACGGAATGGATCTGGGTAAGATACTCTCTGGAGAGTCAGTACAGACTTGATAGACTGAATGGCCACTTTCCACACTGTAGGGAGTCTATGACCATTGAAAATCTTTAAGAAAACAGACAATACTTGGTAATCTTAAAATCGGTTGGTTTTGTTAGTGTGAAATTTATATATTAATGCATAATATTTAACTATGTATTATGGATCATAACTCATTCTTAGAAATTGAGATGATCAGAACTATTAGTGTAGATTTATGAATTTGAAACAGGATTGAAATAACATCAAATAATCTGTGTACATTGTTCTGTGATACTCTTTGTACTCTGATCTAGAAAAAGTTTGCTGCCCAATAGGTGATCCAGATCTAAATGCCCAATGTTTGTTTGTGATTGCACTTTACTTTTTTCTCCCTATATTATCAATAGCATTTTTTTTGCATCTCCTTCAATGCTGCTCATAGTTATCTGATTCTTTGTTCACGTGCACTTGTGAAACCTATACAGAAGAACAAATCATCATTGACTACGGGTGTACATTTCCCCAGTATGGGCATATTGAGGGGTCATATTAGTTTTAAAGATTAGCATCTATTGTATCCTGGTCAATAAAAAGAACAGATCATCAGGTCTTCATTGTGTTTGTGGAATCCTGCTGACTTTTGGAAAATTTGTTCTCAGGATGTTGACTTTGCTGGCTGGCCCAGAATTTATTGCCCATCCCTAATTGTCCTTGAGAAGGTGGTGGTGAACAGCTTAAATGGTAAGCTAGTTTGCACACAGCAAGATCCCACAAGCTGATGCATTAGAAAAATGACTGCATTTCAACATTAAATTCTTGGTTAATTCAGAAAACCTAAGGTCATGAAGAGTGTTGCGTAAGTGCAAGTTCCCATCTTATTGTTGTGGTTCTGTTTGCCGAGCTGGGAATTTGTGTTGCAGACGTTTCATCCCCTACACAAATTCCCAGCTCGGTGAACAGAACCACAACACTGAGCACCCGAGCTACAAATCTTCTCCCAAACTTTGCCCATCTTATTTTGAGTTATTTTCAAAATGCTGATATGAAAAGTTTTGGCTGTTCACAGATGGGATTCACTCACCAATAATGCAATGATTTTATTTCAGCTCTTTAAATATAAGAGGACTGAGTACTGGATAGAGTTTGGTCCTGGAGCCATTGCTTCAATGTTGCTGATTTCAGAGCCAGTGGCACAAGTGTGTAGTGACTTGTGAAAGCTGTAGAGGGCGCACTTTCTCTGCTTTCACCTCCATTGTCAGGGTGGAAACAAAGAGCTTCATTTTTGTTTAGCTTTCACATTTTAGTTGCAAATTCTTTATTTTGAGCCTAACCCAGATCCATTCCGTACCCCATCCCCACATTTACCACTTCTAATGCACCTGACCTGCACATCTTTGGACAGTGAGAGGAATAAAAGAAATACGCACTGAAATGGGAAGCATACAAACTCCACACAATCACCTAAGGCTGGAATCAAGTCCAGGTCCTTGGTGTTGTGAGGCAGTGGTGTTAACTATTGAGCAATTATGCCATCCAGTGGCAAATAAACGCTGCTTGTAAATTGTCTACAGTCTCCATCCCCGCAATATTGCCAGATTCCTTTCCCTCCTGCTACTCAAGGTCATTCTTACCTTGAGATTTGACAATTACAGTGCATTCCTGGCCAGCTTTTGGCATTGTACTCATTACAAACATGAGCACATTATAAATTCCCACGTCCTGAATTCCATTAAGTTCCATTGATCCATCATGCCTCCATTCATTAAAGACATTGGCTCCCTGTCTGCCAGCACATTGACTTCAAAAATTCTTTCTTTTCATTTCAAATCCTGAGTTCTGACAAAAGGGTCACTGGCCACCTGGTCACTGGTAATGGCCAAGTGGAATTATCATTGAGCTATTAGTCCAGAGGTCCAGGTGCTGTCCTGGGGATTAGGATCAAAGCTTGCCATGTCAGATGGTGGAATCTGAATTCAACAAAAATGGCACTGTGGCTCAGTGGTCAACACTGCTGCCTCACAGGGAGCTGGGTTTGATTTCAGCCTTGAGCGACTGTCTGTGTGAAGTTTGCACATTTGCCCCGTGTCTGCATGGGTTTCCTCCCACAGCCCAAAGATAGGTAGGTTAAGTGAATTGGCCATGCTAGATTAACTATAGTGTTCAGGGATATGTAGGCTAGGTGCATCATTCAGGGGAAGTGTAGGGTTGGGAAAGGATCTGGATTGGATACCTCTCAGAGAGTCAGTGAGATCTTGTTAGGCCACACAACCTGTTTCCACACTGTAGGGTTTCTGTTCTCTTCTTTTTTAAAAATCTGAAATGAAGAGTCTAATGATGACCATCAATTGTCAGGAAAAATCCATCTAGTTCACTAATGTCCCTGAGGGAAGGAAGCTACTCTCCTTACCTAGTCTGGCCCATATATGACTCTGGACCCACAGCAACGTAGTTGATGCTTGTGGGCAATAAATGCTGGTCTAGAGTGCAATGCTATCATCCCATGAATGAAAAGAAACAAGTTGAATGGCTGAATTTTATTGAATATCAGCTAAGTGCCAATTTTGATGGATGTCATGGAGGGTTTCTCTTCATGGGCTCTGGATTTTTTTAATGTTATCAATCCCAAAGTCACGTCTCATTGTCTATGCACCATGCCCCTATAGCGCTGTGCAAACTCACCGCAGACACTGGCACACACTACTGTTGGGATATCTGGTGACAGCTTCATCGTTAAAGACCCAGCCATCCACCAGGTTAGAGGGAATTTTGACACCATGCTTTGTCAGTGAGGACCTGGACTTCTAGTAATGAGGGAGTGCACGCGGCTGCTGTCCGTGGAGCATGGTCTGAGATGTCGGTGACTGGTGTCCAAGATGAGGGGAAACTGGAGAAACAAGCAGTCACACAATACCCACGCTGACTCTCCTGTTGGGAAATATCCAATAGATGAGATAATGGGAAATGCATATCATTGGCTGTGATGTCATGATACTGAGGATGTTAATACATGCTAATTGTACAAATAAGACCATAAGACATAGGAGCAGAAATTGGACCATTCAGCCCATCGAGTCTATTCCACTATTCAATCATGGCCAATATGTTTCTCAACACCATTCTCCTGCTTTTTACCCAGAACCTCTGATCCATTTGACAATCAAGAATCTCTCTATCTTCATCTTAAACTATACCCAATGACCTGGCTTCCATGGCCTTCCGTGGCAGTGGATTCCACAGATTCACCACTCTCTGGCTGAAGAAGTTTCTGCTTATCGCTGTTCTAAAGGGTGTTCCCTTTACTCTAAGGCTGTGCCTTCAGGTCCTAATACTCATACAGTCCTCCCTCTAGCGAGAATTCTACCTCGCTGTTTAACACTTTGTTGAAAAATTGAACTTCTTGCTTTTAGCATCAGAAATCTTCTTCCTGCCAATCTCATGCTATTCTCCCAATCTTTTTGTCTTGCAGTGACTGGGAAGATCCCAGAAAAGTCTGTTTCTGTCTGCAATGATGTTGCCTCACCAGCAATCAGTCTGTTGCCTTGTCCCTTTCTAGCTCTGTAGCCTCCTTCAAGCCAACAACTTGCCATGAGTTCTGAGTGACTGTCAATTTCTCCAGTCTCTTTTGCTGCATCATTGATGGTCACGTCTCTCATGTTTTCAAATGCTCCCTTAAAATGACATCTGTCAAAGGCCAAGTCTATCCTAATGTGTTACATGACAATAGATTCTGTTTGATAACACCCTGTGAAGTGTCTTTGTCTGCATATATAAAGCGTTGAACATGCTCGATTAAAGCAAACTGTTGTTTTGCAAAAGCCTGCGAAAATAGTCTGTCACTGCAGATATTTATCTAAAATCGTTACTGTTTGGGTTCTACGTGATTCTGTGGGCACTAGACTTTAAAAATTTTAACTTTGTTTTGCACAAAAAGATTATCTGTAAGTAAATACAAAGATACTAAATCAGTTCTGCATTGTTTTTGTAGAGAGAAACAGAAACAAGCATTGAAATTTTGACATTTCTTGGAGATTCTCTACAATTGCAAAATCAAATGTTTTTTTCTATGGGTTTAAGATTTAAAACTGATGAGTTTAGAATGTTTCCAAAGTAGTACTTCACAAATGGATAGATCTACCTTTATTGTGTTACCTGTCATAATGAAAGTGACTACAAAGAAATTCGTTTGTTAACTAATTCACATTTAATGCTAAGAAGCCAAGTCATATGCATGCATAATTCTTAACATCCTATAAAGAAGTATAAACTGAACAAGATGCCAGGTAGCAGTAAACATTCAAGGCAGATTGCTGACTATGTAGCTGTGGTGCCTTTAGCTGTCACTACCATCTGTTAGGAGAAAGTGAGGTCTGCAGATGCTGGAGATCAGAGCTGAAAATGTGTTGCTGGAAAAGCGCAGCAGGTCAGGCAGCATCCAAGGAGCAGGAAATTCGACATTTCGGGCATAAGCCCTTCATCAGGAGTGAGGAAAGTGTGTCCAGCAGGCTAAGATAAAAGGTAGGGAGGAGGGACTTGGGGGAGGGGCGATGGAGATGTGATAGGTGGAAGGAGGTCAAGGTGAGAGTGATAGGCCGGAGTGGGGTGGGGGCGGAGAGGTCAGGAAGAAGATTGCAGGTTAGGAGGGCGGTGCTGAGTTCGAGGGAATCGACTGAGACAAGGTGGGGAGAGGGGAAATGAGAAACTGGAGAAATCTGAGTTCATCCCTTGTGGTTGGAGGGTTCCCAGGCAGAAGATGAGGCGTTCTTCCTCCAACCGTCGTGTTGTTATGTTCTGGCGATGGAGGAGTCCAAGGACCTGCATGTCCTTGGTGGAGTGGGAGGGGGAGTTAAAGTATTGAGCCACGGGGTGGTTGGATTGACTACCATCTGTTAGTTCAGACACACACACGGACACACGCACACATACACACGCACACACACATACACACGCACACACACAAACACACAGATACAGTGCACCATGGTTTACAAGAAGGCTATTTTCCTCTGCACATTGTCTGCAGTGAAATTGAGAATGGAGTGTAAGAGGGAAAATTGGCTCTCACCATGCCAACTCTTTAATTTTATATTGTCATCATGTGATAATGTATCCAATTGTTCCACTGTTGAGAACTAATCTGTACTGTTTCTATTATTTCCAAAGCTTGATTACCCTTTCAGTTGGTAAAGTATACTCATTGTGACTACTTTTTATTCCCTCATAGAATTTGTTCTCAAAACGGCCAACAGTACAGTATAGGGAACAATCAACCACTGAAAGTCTGCAGATGGACTCAGTGACTCATGAAACTTCCCCATGCACAAATGTATTGTTCTTCAGCCCACTAACAACATTGTGATTTCATTTGGTGATTTTTCTGCCAGCTAAACCAACTTGACAGAACCTGAGGAAAGGCCCTAAAATGTTATTAATAGATAAACTTGGAGTTCTCTGCCTTTGGTTGACTGCAGATGGATTGAATAAATTATATTCTAGCCAAATATGAAATAATTCATAGCCATCACTTCTTCTGTCTTGTTTGGGCAGGGGTCTACAGAATTACAAGTATCATCTGACATTCACAACAAACTTTTAATGTCTGATTCTGCTTGTTGTGATTGTTGACGCTCCAGTTCTAATTAAACATCATGAGTCAGAGCATGGAAATCTCTTCGCAATCATATTATTCCATTCTGAGATAGATGACATTTTGAAGGTGGTTGCAATGCTCCTGAGTATTTCCAGCGACAGCAGTTTTAATTCTGTTTTTTTTAAATTTCTCAAAATATTTCTGCCTTGCATTATGTTAGGTGAAACTTCAGATGAAGTGGAACCACGATGTGTAGTGGTAATGCATTGGGAATTTTTTTTCTTTTGGCTAGTTATGTTTAACCCCCACCCACACCCCTATGCCCTTTTTAATTGCTCATTGTCATCGAGGATACAGATGATCAATGTTTGACATTTTGTGTCTGGGTTGGATCTGACAAAGGCATTTCAGATTGAAGCAGAATCATGTTCAAATATTACACTCAAATATTCTTTTTTTAAATTATTCTTTCATAGAATGTGGGCATCAGTGGTCAAGCCAGCATTCATTGCCGTCCCTAATTGTAGTTAGAGGTCAGCCACATTGCTATGGGTCTGGAGTCTCATGTAGGGCAACAATTTCCTTCTCTAAGGAACATTAAGAGAACAAAATGAGGTTGCCTTGACAACTGACAATAGTTTTGTAATCATCAATAGACTCTCAATTCCAGTATTGTTTTCTAATCGCATACAAATTTCACCATAAAATCCCTACAGTGTGGAAGCAGACCATTCGGTCCATTGAGTCCACACCAACCCTCTGAAGAGCATCTCACCCAGACCCACACCCTCGCCCCCGCCCCCACCCTATCCCTGTAATCCTGCATTTGCCATGGCTAACCCACATAGCTGCACATCCCGAGACACTATGGGTAATTTAGCCTGGCCAATCCATCTAACTTGCACCTCTTTGGACTGTGGGAGGAAACCAGAGACCCTGGAGGAAACCCATGCAGACAGGGGGAGAATGTGCAAACTCCACACAGGCTGTCACCTGAGTCTGGAATCAAACCCAGATCTCTGGTGCTGTGAGGCATCTACTATGACTATATTTGAACCCAGATTCCTCGAACATTACTTGGGTCTCTGAATTAATAGTCCAACGATAATAATACTCCCCAGACCCGCTGCTTATTTTGTTCACTCGTGGCATATTTATAAGCCTGCAGCACTTCCCAAACCATTCTGTTTGCCTCTAACTAGAAAGACTTGCTCATCTCATGGCCCAGAACCCAATGAATCAACAGGTGTCAAACAAACTCTTTGAAAAGCTGTGGTGTGGCTGATTTCACTTTGTTTTCAAGGACAAGGAAGTATCAGGCAGTTAGTTTGGATTAAGATAAGACTTACTTACATCTGTTACTCTGTATGCTTATATGTTGGCCTGCAAATTAACAAGTCATACCTGGTCTGCCCTCACTGAAATATTTGAACCTGCCTTTGGAAAGATTTAATAATTATTGGTGCTAAAAGGGAAATTCACATTGGTTTGGTTTCAAGATCATGGAGGTGGGGAAGCTGGAAAGTAGGTGGCGTTCAGACATTTTAAAAACTGATTGAACTGCTGTGATTAGCTATAGGAAACAAAAGCTTGCAGTAGATTCAGCTAAAGTCTATGGAAATTGCTGAAGGAAAGCAGTCTCTATAAAGCACTGAATGGACATTCTTGACAACCACTGAGATGATATAGCAACATTTACTGTTCAAAATGCTTGTGGAAAATACCTGTTCCGAAATGTTGTATGAATGCTGAAACTGTAACGCAAGGAAGCTTGTATGCTTATTTAGCATAAATACCAAAGATGGTGCAAGATCATGTTTTTTTCTTCATAACCACAAATTTCTACTTATTTTTTTACAAATACAAATACTGGAAACTTAACATTAATACCGTCACTCACTTCTCAGCTACTGGTAGACCAGAAAGACATTTCAACATTTGCACTTTTTGATTATGTTTGCTGTTGAATTTGTATATAAAAGCGTATTTTTAACTGACTGATTTTTGGTGTGGGGATGGCTGGGGGTGGGGTGGGGTACGCCCTGATAGAGCTTTGTAAGACTTGTTTTGCAAAGAACTGGAATAGACTCAATGAGTTTACCAGCCTCCTTCTCAGCTGGTGAGTTACTTAATAGGAGGGATGACTGCTTATTAAATGCCTTATTAACTGCACATCTCACTTCATTAATATGCAGCTTACTAAGCTCGCCAAACAAATTGGACATCAAGAATTCTCTACATGGAAGTCAGAACGGGTAATTGTTATTTGAATGTGCCTGCAGGTCAGCTGCAGCTCAGAGAAGATGTTTCCACTGATATGGGGGAACTAAAATCAAGGGTCACAAATATAAATGAATCACTAATGAATCCAACTGGGAATTCTGGTGAAAATTCATGTTTATAGTCTTATCACAAAATCATATGTTGATAGTGTTAAACAGGTAAAGTTGCCGTAGTCCTACCAGAGTACAGGGTTGCTCTGTCGTTAGGGAGAGAGATAGAGGATAGTGATTTTAACTGGATGGGTTACCAAGCCTCAGGCAAGGCAAGAAGTTGAGAAGATGGAACCTTCTTGCTGACCTCACCTGGTGTGAGAATTGAACCACCATTTTGGTGTCACTCTGCATTGAGTGACAGCCACTCCATGTAAATCCTTGGTGCAGTCTTTTCTCAATTCCATTTTTTTTCAAGTCTTTAACAGAAAGGTAGACCAGTAAAACTTACGAATGAGACATTTTGTTTTTATTCATTCAGAAAAAATGTAGCCATCGCTGACTGGGCCAGCATAAGGATTGCCCAGCCCTAATTGTCCAGAGGGCAGATAAGAGTCAAACACATTGTTGTGGGTCTGGAGTCACATGCAGGCCAAAACAGGTAAGGATGATTGTTTCCTTCCCTAAAGTGAACCAGATGCTTTTTTTTTTCCTGATGATCAGGAATGGTTACCATTCGACTCTTAGTTCCAAATTATTTTATTGAACTCAAACTGGATTCAAGCCCAGGTTCCCAGAACATTACCTGAGTCTCTAGATTAAAGCCATGTCCTCCCCAAGGTCCAGTTGATTCAACTCATCTTGCATATTTCAAAATGGAGTTCCAGTACAATGTGTACACACATTTGCAAGAATTACTGTTTATTTAAATGAAAGAGTCATGTATCTATACATAGTGCCTTTCACACCTTCTGGCACTTTACATCTTTTCTTAGTGCCATCAGTTCAAATAAGAGTCAGACTGGGCTCAAAGCATTACCTCTGTTTTTCACACTTTAGATGCCAGCAGACGCGCTGAGTTTCCCCATACATTTCTATTCCTCAGCATCTGATGTTCTTTGTTTTATTTAAGACTGGTCACAATGTAGGATGTTTGCCAACAGATGATCTGTGATGCTACTTGCTTGATAAATATTGGATAAAAATACAATGTTCTTCTTCTGAAAGGTGTCCAGAAACCTTTTACATCCACCTGAAAAGTTAAGCAGCATCTCACTTTGTGATGTCAGCTGAAAAATGGTAACTTCCCCAAGGTTACCCTAGAGGGAGGGCCTAGCCTTTGAGCTCACTACTTTGGGTTTTAAAATCCTCAGCTAGTTCTCAAATCCTTTCATGGTCTTGGCACTCTCATCTCTGTGACTTTCTCCAGCACAACAACTCTCCAATATTATTAGTGGAATAATGGTAAAGGGGAAAGTGCAGGCAAGTGGATGTGAGCCATGATCTTATTGAATGGCAAGGCTGACTCAAAAGGCCAAATGCACTACTCCTGTTCCTTTTTCTTATGGTCTTATATCTCTACATTCCTCCAATTCTGTTCCTGATTTTAATTACTCAACCACCAGCAGTTATGCCATATGTTATGATGTGGAGGTGCCAGTGTTGGACTGGGATGGACAAAGTTAAAAAACACATGACACCAAGTTATAGTCCAACAGGTTTATTTGGAAGTACAAGCTTTCGGAACACTGCTCCTTCATCAGGTAGCTAGTGGAACAGGGTCATAGGACACAGAATTTATAGCAAAAGATCATAGTGTCATATAACTGATGCAATTTATTGAACAAAACTAGAGTGCTGTTAAGTCTTTCATCCTTTAGACTGGGTTGCAGGTTTGGATTCATTTCTATGTGAATCCCTGAACTTCTTTCAAGTCACATTCCTGAGATAGCTTAAGGTTTTATAAAGAAGGGTTACAGTTCAGACAATGTATGAAAGATGTGGGGTATGTCCTTCAAACGAAGCAGCAGCATCAAGTGCACAACCTAAGTATCTGCTCATTCAATACACTTTCTTCCTCTTACAGAAAAATGTGTCCATCAGCAGGGGGTGAAATGATGCTCAAGCTCAGCATGTCAAGCTCCAAATTGTGGTGGTTACAATTGCTGGACTATTGGACAATGCTCTCTCTATCCAGTAGACCATTAATGAGCAGTATGTTGACATATGGGGTGTGCCAGAGAGTTTCAGCATTTCTCAGGACATGTTTATTTGACGGCTGCTGAAAACTAACACATTTTGTTGAAGCTCTTCATCTTGGACTCATCAGGAAAATTCCAATGCAAGGAATGCCAGTGGAAAGAGAAAACAACAATTATAGCAGATGGTGCTGTGAAGTCAAAAGAGCTCTCTCTCCTTGATGAAACTACAACACAGGAGGACCTTTATGCCAAACAGCAGAAGCAGCATGCAATAAACATGGCTGAATAAATATACTCAGTGATGTGCACCTCTATGACATCTTTGTCAGGTTGCTTCAGGATTCTGAAACCCTTCTATAACCATTTTCATTCCAAAAATGTTCACTCCAAAGATTGGAAAGAGATGGATGCTGATAGCTAATCTGTCAGTTTGATGGTACCATTCCTTTGCTGAGCCATGTCCGAGAGGTCAGTTCAAGAGCTGACCAGCCATCGATACCTTGCTTGGCTAAGTTAAAGTCTTATTAAGGACAAATATTATAAGTGAGTCTTCAGGACTTCCTCGGATATTAAGAGCTGGGCAGTTGTCTGAAGCTGGTGATAATAGAACAAGTTAATATGAGCAGCCTGGCCATGTATGAGCAGGTAAACAGAAACATCATTAAGAGCTGCCCCAAATCCAAAAAAAACACAAAACAGAATGGAAGCAGAGATTATAATTTGAAATGGTTAAACTCAATACTTAGTCCAGAGAATGCTATCACCTATATTTTTAATTCTCCCAACCACTCCCATTCTATCGTCTACCAACCAAATTACCTGGTGACCCTGAATTTATACCCCTGCTTATCCTAACATTGACAATATCCAAAATGGCATATTAAATAAATTTGTAGGTAAAACTTTGTGATGGCTATCCAAAAACGCATGCAGGCAACAAAAAAAGTAAATCAATAAATTAGTTTCTCCTGCAATTTTACTCATCCTCCACAAATACCAACATGTATAAATATAAGTTGTTGTTCTCATCCCAAACAGAAATGTTTTTAACATCTAGAAGGCGGACAAATTTCAATCATTTGTTGTAAATTTCAATATGTTGTTTAATCTGTTGTTTCACAAAAACTTCATGCAACAATAATGTATTCATACAAAATAGACAGGCTATTGAATAACTATAGATGCATTAACTATTATTTTACATGATGATACATCATTACCTGGCAGTTTTGTTTTACATTCACTTAGAGGATGTGGGCAGCAATGACAAATTCAGCATTTATTGCCAATTCCTAATTTTCTTTGAGAACACAGTGGTATGTTACATTTTTGAACAATTATCATTCGTGTGGCATAGGGGCATCCACAGTGTGGTGAGGGATGGAATACCAGGCTTTTAAGCCAGCCCCAATGAGGGGACAGTGATATATTTCCAAGTCAGGAGAGTATAGGACTTGGAGGGTAACTTACAGGCGCTGGTGATGATATCATGCATTTGTCGCCCTTGTCCTGTGTGGTAGAGGTGACGGGTCTGGAAGGTGCTATTGAAGAAGTCTTGGTGTGTTCCTGCAGTGCACCATGAAGACAGTTCACAGTGCAGCACCATGTGTAATGGTGAATATTTAAAGTGGTGGATGGGTGTCAGTCAAGCAGTTTACTTTGTTCTAGATGGCATGAAGTTTTTTTTAAAATTGAGACTTATTGTGCAAAAGAGCAATCGTTGCAGATTTAATTTTCAAAATGAGATCAGATAAATGCTTGAAAAGGAAGAAGGTGCAAGACTTGGAGGGTCGGAGGAGTAAAACTAAAAAGTGGAACTAAAAGAACTGTGCTTTCAGAGAACTGGTAGAGGTACAAAATAGAAATGTCCTTCTAGTGCTGTACGATTATATGACTCGTGCAAGTCAGTGTTAAAGTGTTAGTTTTGACATCACTCCTCAAACAAGGGAAATACAAGCAAAAAATATTTGTCAACAAATTGTATTTTGATGTAACATTCTCCAACTACCAGATTTCACATGTCTGAGTTAACTCCCCCTGAGATTCAAGTGATGTGTGAGAAATTACAACTGTTTTATCAAATTGCAATTTGGGTAGAGAACAAATAGGATTTTTTATTTTATGTCCTACAACACATGATTAAAGCTAATTTTCCCAGACCAAGCTAAGTCCAGACATGGAAAAATAATGAAAACATTCTAAACTCTACCTGTAAAGCAACTGAGAAATGTTGACGTGGTAAAGCCGCTTCTGAGAAATACTTGCGATTCAAGTACCTCTTACAGAACATCACTGTTGTACTTCCCAAAGATGTTCAGTCAAAAAGCCACACAGATCATTATCAGGTATAATCTGTTTGGTTTTATCAGATGGGGTGCAATATTTGATCAATACAATGGTACATTCTAGGGTTTCCTGCTTAGTATTTCATTGTAACTTTATCTTTGATGGATTTTTCAAACTAGCCTCTTGATTATTAAAGCTTGAACTATCAAATGAATGAATCCAGTTGAAAACTTGAATCACAACACTTTTGTGCATGAGTAATTCATTGTCCCTACATTATAGTAATGAGTACATCTCAAAACTAAATTATTGAATGCAAAGTAAGTGGTCTGTTGAAGGTTTGAGAGTGAGATAAAAGAAAATAATACCAGGAATCAATAAAACTGGTTTCACAGCTTCCTTAGCTTTTGTTGTTTTTGCTACAGATTCCAGCATCGACAGTAATTTGCTCCTACATTGTGTTCCTCAAAACATTCAAAGATGGATCATTCATTCAATTCAAAGCATTGAGTGGCATTCAGTTTCAGTGTACCTTTCTACTGCATGTTTTCTTGATTTGTAAGTAGGGATATAGTCTCAAGAATTTTTTAGCCATGAAATTCCACATAGTGGGATTCACCAGATCTGTGTCAAAACATCTGCTCTTGTATTTGTCCATATTTGCAGATCTTTCCTTGTGTTTGTCTACTCATGCATGGAATGTAGGTGTCACTGGCAAAGCCAACATTTATTGCCTTTGGTTTAATTGCTCTTCTTGAACCATGGTAGTCCATTTGATGATACTCTCAGAATGTAGAGAGTTGCAAGATTTTGATCCAGCAACAATGAGAGAACTTATTCATCAGTAACCCACTCATTGATCCTCAGTTTGGGTTCCACAAGGAGCATTCAGCTCCAGACCTCATCAGAACCTTGCCCAAACATGGATTCCATACAGGTGAGAAGAGAATGACTGCTCATGATATCTTGGTAATATTTGACTGAATGTGGTGTCAATGACCCTCAATAAAATTTACTATCGATGGAAATGAGGAAGAAAGTTTTTTTCTGGATGGAGCGAAACCTTTCACAGTGGAAGATTGGTGAAGTGATTGGACTTCACTGGAGACATTCCAAAGAGAAATGTCCTAGTTCCCACCATCTGAGGTCAGGAGTCAAGTGGTCCCGGAGGAACCCAAACTGAGCATTGGTCAACATATAATTGTGAATAAGTTTGGTTGACAGCATTACTCCTAATGATTGAAAGTAGACCAATGGGGTGGTAATTGGCTGGACTGGATTGTCCTGCTTTCTCTGGACACAAAATTTAGAAAGTTTCCTATTTTGTCAGGAATATGTCAAGGTTGTAACTGGAATGGTTTAACTAGATGCGTACAAGTCCTCAGTAATGCAGCGAATAATTTTATAGAATCCTTCCATGCCAGGTGGAGGCCATTCAGCCCATTGAGTCTGCTCCAACCCTTGAAAGAGCATCCTGCCCAAACCCCTCCCCAACCTTTTCTCTGAAATCCTGCATTTCCCATGGTTAATCCACCTAGCCTACACAATCCTGGGCACTATGGGGCAATTTAGCATGGCCAATCCACTTAATCTGTACATCTTTCGACTGCCGGAAGGTAACTGGAGTACCCAGTTGAAACCGTTGTAGACAGTGACCCAAAGCTGGAATCAAACCCAAGTCCCTGGCATTGTGAGGCAGCAGTACAAACCACTGTGCCACCATGCCAAGTTGTTGGGCACTTGACTGATACCAAGTGAAGTGAATCAAATTGACTGAAGGCTGGCATCTGTGCTGGTGGGAATCTGAGCAGGAGGCCACATTCAAACATCTCCTAAACATTTCTGAATAGCTATGGCTGCAAATACTTCAGCCTTTCCATTCATCGAGGTTTTGAGTCATAGAGTTATACAGCAGTTCTACAGATATATTTGGTTTTATATCCATTGTGTATGGAGTGGGTCATAGATGCGCTATGGTCACACTGAGTGACCAAACAAGTTTGAGTGGCTGAGTGTCCTACATCAATTCCTTAGTTTTTAATGGTCCTTCTGATGATCTATGCCTGTCAAAGCAGCCCACACAGCGTAGGTTTCAAGACATATGCCTTTAAAGATGATCTATTTGGCTTCTAGTGTCTACCACCAACATTATGAGAAACAATTAACTTAACTTTTCCCTTTGTTTATTTACAACCAGTTTATTTAAGGTTATTCTTTGGAATCTCAGTTTTGCTTTTCACTGATGACCTGATCACATTAAGCTTAATAATTCCATGACTGCACATCCTACACACTAGATGTGTTGTCTAGGTCATTATCAATTATTGACTAAGACATATTGTTTCCTGAATGCAATGCATTGATTTGGAACAATTTGGAAGTTGCCCTTTGCTGGGTCAAAATTCTGGAATTCCCTCCCCAAAGGCACTATAACTCTACCTTTACAGATGGACTGCAGCGATTCAAGAAGACAGCTCAATACCACCTTCTCAACGGCAACTAGGGGACAAACAGTAAATGCTGGTCCAGGCAGTGAGGCTCATATCCCATGAGTGAATAATATTTAAATTAACCTGCTTTAAATCAGATCTTTAAAAGCTGAACAATTAGTGGCATTTGATTTTATTCTCATTGCTGCCAAGAAGTGTGTCATACCTTGCCCAAATGATTGATTTAAAAAACTTAGAGTTGAGAGACATGGCCTTGTGGTTGTATTCTCACAGCAGGGTTTGAAGGGACAGGTTCACTGGGCCACCTTGTCCCAGGTGTGGGGTGTAAAGTTTCCAAATGGGTTGACTTAAGAAATTGTTGAAGAAGCAACAATAAATCTGTGCTGGTCAGTCTCTGAAGTATGACTTTTTTAAAAAAATCACCATTGTATTTTCATCCCTCTCATGTGTTTTAGGTAAAATGTGAATGCCATGAAAATGGTGGGGAATTACCTATTGCCCCTTTCCTGCTGGAGTGGCAACATCAACTGGGAGTGCGTTGGGTCAAATAGAGCCCACAACCCTCAAGCCCTTGAGTCAAGTGTTAGAAATTAAACTTTGATGGAAAACACCCCGCTTGCAAGAAGCTCATCAATGTCCCATACAAAGTTGTACCCTTAATTGTAGCTGCCAAGGAGAAAATTTTCTTTGGCTTTACACATAAACTCTTGTCTGATAAAGGCTAACACACTGTCTGCCTTCTGAACTGAATTCTATAGCTGCCTGCTAGTTTTCAGTGACGCATGAAGGATATTTACATTGCTTTGTACTTTCCAATCTCACATCATTTAATAATTACACGGCATCTTTGATTATCTTGCCAAAGCAGACAACCTCACACCTACTCCCATCTGCTATGCTCTTGTTCAGTCACACAGCCTATCCACATTCCCTTGATGCCTCCTTGCATCTTCCTCACAACTTTTATTCCCACCAGATTTTATATCATATGGAAAACTGGAAAGATGACAATTTGCCCCGCACTCAAATCATTGATATAGATTATAAATAGTTGGGTCCCAAGCACTGATCCTTGTGCATCCCAGTAGTGATAAGCTACCAAGCTGAAAATGGCCCATTTATTGCTACTCCCTGCTTTCTACATGCTAACAGGTCATGCTAATATAATACCCAAAATTCCACGTGAAATAACTCCCCAAAAGACCAGTATCCCATCACCAAGTCAACCTTTATTTACAAGTGCATAGTGCATGATCCAGCAAGCACAGAGCTACTCCTAGAGTGAGCAGAACCCCTGACTCTCCTGTTTACATGAGTCAGCCAGAGCTCCCTGACTGAACCTGCTTAACAGCCTCAGTCAAGGAAGTCACATTCTATGAGGCCCACCTGGCTGGCCTCATTAGAATCACTTCACCATGTTCTTTCATTTTGTTTACTAACCTCCTTTATGGGACTTTTTCAAAAGCTTTCTGAAAACTGAGATTCATGTGGGAGTACAACAGCATCAGAACAAATTATTTCCAGACATCGATCATCCATTTACAATAGTTAAGAAGTCTGAAGTTCACAGTGTTGAGAAAAGACAAGCTAAAAATGAGGTCTGCAGATGCTGGAGATCACAGCTGCAAATGTGTTGCTGGTCAAAGCACAAATGCTGCCTAACCTGCTGTGCTTTGACCAGCAACACATTTGCAGAAAAGACAAGCTAATCCTACAAAGAAAAACCAAAATAGTACATATGCTGGAAGTCAGAGATAACAGAAAAGTGTTGGGGAAATGCAGTATGCTTGGCAGGGTCTGTGAAGAGAGAAACAGAGTTCTAGAAAATTATGGGTTTTATGCTGTTGACAGAGGGGAACAAAGAGTAAATGGAACAGGTAGTGAGGCTACTCAGAGCAAAAGACAAAGGCAGTGATAATTCAGGAAATGAGAAATAAAAATGTAAATATTAATGATTTTCAGATAATCATATGACTAGGTCATCAGAATAGCACAGTCAAGAAGGCAGCTTGTCCTGTGAATTGATAGGATGGAGAAGGCAAAATGGGAAAATTTTTTCTCATAGATCATAGAATCCCTACAATGTGAAATGAGGCCCTTTGGTCCATCAGGTCCACACTGACCCTCCAAAGAACACCCCACTCAGAACTTCCCCACCTCAGCCAGTGGGGAAAGAAAACAAAGAGTTCATTCCAGTGAAGACATGGACACTGCAGAACAAGCTCACCACATGCTCCATCCTGAAGGAACACTATGACTAACGAGACCCCCCCTGCATCAAGGGAAATGATTTGAGTTCGGGCTGTAGACCACGAAAAGAAACAGGCAGCCTCAGGAATACGTTGTTTTAAACAGGAACAAGAGAGGCAGTGCTAAAATCTTGGCGGCACATTGTGGTATGCAAGCCCTTCCCATTTAATTAAAAAAGTGGGAAATTTTGCACTATCGGACTGTGTGATAAAAATACAGAGAGTTGGAACTTCTATGCAGAGAGATTCCATTATATTGTTCAAACTACCAACGTTGAAGGAATTTTAGTCATCTGGCATTCCTGATAATTATAGTCATGGTGGGGTCTGAGGACCTTTAACCTCCTGAGGAGTCTTGTACAAACAGGGAAAACTGTTTCAAAGGTTGTGAAGATAGGAATTCTACAGAACCATTTTTCATTGAAAATATCAGTAATTGCCGTAAGTTTCAGATTCCACAAACTCAATTTGGATGATGATGAATCTATCTCCCAGTTCGCAGCAATTTTACAGAAGTTGGTAGAATTTTGCGTATTTGGAGTACATGTAACTAATGCTATAAGGACTATATTCGATGGCTCAGTGGTTAGCACAGCACCAGGGTCCTAGGTTCAATTCCAGCCTCGAGCAACTGTCTGTGTGGAGTTTCCACATTCTCCCTGTGTCTCTGTGGGTTTCCTCTGGTGCTCCGGTTTCCTTCCACAGTCCAAAGATGTGGAGGTTAGGTGAATTGGCCCGTAGTGTTAGATGCATTAGTCAGGGGTAAATGTAGGGGAATGGGTCTGGGTGGGGTTGCTCTTTGGAGGGTCAGTGTGGACTTGTTGGGCCGAAGGGCCTGTTTCCACACTGTAGGGAATCTAATCTAATCTAATATTAGTGTGTGGGTTAAGATATAAAAAAAATACAGAAGACATTACTGACGAAAAGGAATGTTGACTTTATGAAAACACTGGCAATAGCTGTCTCGATGGAATCCTTCCTATCATAGAATCCTTCCTCTATGGAAAAAGGCCATTTGGTCAAACAAATCCACACCAACCCTCCAAAGAGTATCCCACCCAGACCCATTCCCCTATCCTATTACTCTACATTTACCACTGACTAATGCACCTAACCTACATATTCCTTAACACTATGGGTAATTTAGCATGGCCAATTCACCTAACCTGCTATATACCTATAGATAATGAAGCTCAACAACTGAGCTTGGTGGTTGAGAGACGAGCTCCAACACAGACTCTAAATTGTCATCAGTACAGAAAAAACATTACAGAGCAGCAAATTTCTGGTAAAAAGAAGCTGTACTCAGAAAATGCAGTGGAAAAGGGCAGGTTGAACGGTGTTTGAGGAAGAAACATGGACAAAATACCATAAAAGTACAGACAGCAAAGAGTAGGAACAAAACACACATGATATAGAAAAAGCAAGAGAAAAGCCAAGACCTACAAGCCAAAGAGGAGCTGTTATTCAACATACCGCCCTTGCTGATGACACTAACCAATACTGGGTCAATAGACAATAGACAATAGGTGCAGGAGTAGGCCATTCTGCCCTTCGAGCCTGCAGCACCATTCAATATCATCATGGCTGATCATCCTTAATCAGTATCCCGTTCCTGCCTTATCTCCATAACCCTTGATTCCACTATCCTTGAGAGCTCTATCCAACTCTTTCTTAAATGAATCCAGAGACTAGGCTTCCACAGAGCATTCCACACAGCCACCACTCTCTGGGTGAAGAAGTTTCTCCTCATCTCTGTCCTAAATGGCCTGCCCCGTATTTTTAAGCTGTGTCCTCTAGTTCGGCACTCACCCATCAGCGGAAACATGTTTCCTGCCTCCAAAGTGTCCAATCCTTTAATAATCTTATATGTCTCAATCAGATCCCCTCTCAGTCTTCTAAACTCAAGGGTATACAAGCCCTGTCACTCCAGTCTTTCAGCGTAAGGTAGTCCTGCCATTCCAGGAATTGACCTTGTGAACCTACACTGCACTCCCTCAATAGCCAGAATGTCTTTCCTCAAATTTGGAGACCAGAACTGCACACAATACTCCAGGTGTGGTCTCACCAGGGCCCTGTACAGCTGCAGAAGAACCTCTTTGCTTCTATACTCAATCCCTCTTGTTATGAAGGCCAGCATGCTATTAGCCTTCTTCACTACTTGCTGTATTTGCATGCTTACCTTCATTGACTGGTGTACAAGAACACCCAGATCTCTTTGTACTGCCCCTTTACCTAAATTGATTCCATTTAGGTAGTAATCTGCCTTCCTGTTCTTGCCATCAAAGTGGATAACCATACATTTATCCACATTAAACTGCATCTGCCATACATCTGACCACTCACCTAACCTATCCAGGTCACCCTGTAATCTCCTAACATCCTCCTCACATTTCACCCTGCCACCCAGCTTAGTATCATCAGCAAATTTCCTAATGTTATTACTAATACCTTCTTCTATATCATTAATATATATTGTAAAAAGCTGCGGTCCCAGCACTGATCCCTGCGGTACTCCATTGGTCACTGCCTGCCATTCCGAAATGGAGTCGTTTATCACTACTCTTTGTTTCCTGTCAGCCAACCAACTTTCAATCCAAGTTAGTACTTTGCCCCCAATACCATGTGCCCTAATTTTGCTCACTAACCTCCTATGTGGGATTTTATCAAAAGCTTTCTGAAAGTCCAGGTACACTACATCTACTGAATCTCCGTCGTCCATCTTCAGAGTTACATCCTCAAAAAATTCCAGAAGATTAGTCAAGCATGATTTCCCCTTCATAAATCCATGCTGACTCTGACCTATCCTGTTACTACTATCCAGATGTGTCATAATTTCATCCTTTATAATAGACTTCAGCATCTTTCCCACCACTGAGGTCAGACTAACTGGTCTATAATTTCCTGCTTTCTCTCTCCCACCTTTCTTAAAAAGTGGTACAAAATTAGCCACCCTCCAATCCACAGGAACTGATCCCGAATCTATCGAACTCTGGAAAATAATCATCAACGCATCCACGATTTCTCGAGCCACCTCCTTCAGTACCCTGGGATGTAGACCATCAGGCCCCGGGGACTTATCAACCTTCAGACCTAACAGTCTCTCCAACACCAATTCCTGGCAAATATAAATTCCCTTCGGTTCAGGTCCTTCAGCCATTGTTACCTCAGGGAGATTGCTTGTGTCTTCCCCAGTGAACACAGATCTGAAGTACCAATTCAATTCTTCTGCCATTTCTTTGTTCCCCGTAATATATTCCCCTGTTTCTGTCTTCAAAGGCCCAATTTTAGTCTTAACCATTTTTTTGCCTTTCACATATCTAAAAAAGCTTTTACTATCCTCCTTTATATTATTGGCCAGTTTACCTTCGTACCTCATTTTTTCTCTGCGTACTTCCTTCTTAGTAATCCTCCGTTGTTCTTTAAAAGCTTCCCAGTCCTCCATTTTCCTACTTATCTTTGCTATTTTATACTTTTTCTCTTTTAACTTTATATGTTTCTTAACTTCCCTCGTCAGCCACGGCCACACATGCCTCCTCCTAGGATCTTTCTTCCTTTTTGGAATGAACTGATCTTGCATATTCTGCATTATACACAGAAATATCTGCCATTGTTCCTCCACTGTCATCCCTGCTAAGGTATTGCACCATTGAACTTCGGCCAGCTCCTCCCTCATAGCTCCATAGTTCCCTTTATTCAACAGAAATATTGTCACTTCCGATTGTACCCTCTCCCTCTCAAATTGCAGATTGAAGCTTATTGTATTATGGTCTCTACTTCCCAATGGCTCCTTCACTTCAAGGTCCCTGATCAATTCTGGTTCATTGCACAATACCAGATCCAGAATTGCCTTCTCCCTGGTAGGTTCCAGCACCAGCTGTTCTAAGAATCCATCTCGGAGGCACTCCACAAAGTCTCTTTCTTGAGGTCCAATACCATCCTGATTCTCCCAGTCTACCTGCATGTTGAAATCCCCCACAACAACTGTAGAAACATCTTTGTGACAGGCCAATTTCAGCTCCTGATTCAACTTACATCCAGCATCCAGACTACTGTTTGGGGGCCTGTAGATAACTCCCAAGAGGGTCTTTTTACCCTTAGAAGTTTTCAGCTCTATCCAGACTGACTCTACATCCCCTGATTCTAGGTCCCCCCGCGCAAGGGACTGAATATCATCCCTTACCAACATGGCCACCCCACCCCCTCTGCCCGTCAGTCTGTCCTTACGATAGCACGTGTAGCCTTGAATATTCATTTCCCAGGCCCTGTCCACTTGAAGCCACGTCTCAGTTATCCTCACAATATCGTATCTGCAAATTTCCAAAAGAGCCTCAAGTTCATCCATCTTATTTCTAATGCTTTGTGCATTCATATGCAGTATTTTTAATTTGTTACTGCCCTCACCCTTCCCATCAACTCCTATTTCACTCAACCTTACAGCTTGATCCCTTTCTGAGTTTTCTGCCTCATTGATACCGTTGTCTTTCTTGACTTTCCTTGTTCTAACTTTCCCTTCAATTTCCTTCTTAAGCATCCAGTTTGTCCCCTCCCACCGCTACTTAGTTTAAACGCAGCTGTGTTGCAGTAGCAAACCTGCCTACCAGAATGCTGGCCCCCAACCTATTAGGGTGCAAACCGTCTCTCTTGTATAATTTATGCTTACCACAAAACATACCCCAGTGATCCAAGAATTTAAATCCTTGCTTCCTGCACCAGTTCCCCAGCCACATGTTCAAGTCCATTATCTCCCTGTTTCTGGTGTCACCAGCCCGAGGAACTTGGTGCAAACTGGAGATAACCACCTTGGGCGTCCTGCTTTCCAGCCTTCTTCCTAGTTCTCTGAAGTCCCGCTGTAGTATGTAGCTCCTCTTCTTCCCAACATCATTTGTGCCAACATGTACCACCACCTCTGGCTCTTCACCTTCGTCCTTGAGGATTTCCTGCACTCTGTCTGTGATGTCTTTAACCCTGGCACCAGGAAGGCAACACACCATCCTTAAGTCCTGCCTGCTGCCACAAAAACCCCGGTCAGTTCCTCTCACTATGGAGTCCCCTATTACGACGGCTCTGTACGATGTCCGACTCTTCTGCTCTGCCTCCAAGCAAACTTGGCCGCCTCGCCGCCTCGCGGACTGGCAGTGTCATCTGTCTCTACTGTTTCCAAAAGATTCAACTTGTTCCTGACAGGTACTTCCCCCGGGGTCTCTTGCACCTGTCTCCTTTCTGCCTTCCTCATCGTCTGCTCTCTTCTGCTCTCTTCTGATATGGTCGGTGTAATAACCTCGCTGAAGGTCTTGTCCAGAAAGATCTCATTCTCTCGGATGAGCCTAAGGTCTTTGAGTTCTTTCATCAGTGCTGCAATATGCTCTGTCAGTAGCTGAACATACACACACTTTCCACACTTATATGAGCCAGACACACCAGGGTCGTTGACCTCCCACATCAAACACGTAGCACACTGAACCAGCTTGGCAGTCATGTCTTCACACTCTTCAACTGTGGCATAATCACTTCACTCAACCTCCTTATTGAATGGCAAAATAGTTAAAATGGAGGTAAAAGCCTCAGTTTCATTGGTGCCTGAAAGTGTGTGTCGGGAGCTGTAGAGTCACATGGAGCTGCAACCCTCAAAAATTGTTCTAAGAATTTAGTATTTTTTATAATTCTCTGCAGGTAAAATGGTGCCCTGAAGGGAGTTGTAACAATGTGAATGTCCAATTATGTGCTCACTCTAAAGATTAGGCCATATACGTTGACAAAAGAAATCTTTCAGCTTCATAGAGAAGAGCATTGTTGGAGAAAATCAAACTTAACTCCAATTGCTTGTCAGATTCTGAGGCTGATCTATCACAAATTCTAAAGAAACATCCCACTGTTTTCAATGGAAATCTGGGTAGCATGGAAAGGTTCTCTGTGGAACTAAAAGTCAAGGACGAGAACCAAAAAAATTACAAGCCTAGTTCAGTGCCTTCCATAGTCAGGCAAAAGGTGTTGAGAATTAGAGAGGCAAGTCAAGACTGGAGTTCCTGAACTTGTGAATGTGAGTGTTTTGGTCACGCCTAACATAGCAGCAAAAGAAAGAAAGATCTGTAAAAATCTGAAGTGATTTTAAGGTCACTATCAATCTGGCACAGTTGGTTGAGCAGTATCCTTTGTCCTTAATCAATGATCTTTATGCATAATAGCTGGAGGTTAGTTTTTCAGTAAAATTGACCTTAGTCAAACCCTATCTCCAGATGAATGTAAACCCTGAGTCACAGAAATACCTGATTAATGTAATGCATAATGGACTGTGCAAATACAAGAGACTTCCAGTTGGAATCACGTTTGCATTTGTATCTCCATTATTCCAACATGTCATGGATCAGACCTTAAGTGGATTTGAAAGGGTCCTGTGTTACATTGATGACATTTGAGTCAAGGGGAGAAATGGAAATGAGTATCTTTGCAATTGAGATGCTATTCTGCAGAGACTTGAAGATTATAGACTGAGAATGAGGAAAGACAAATGTGAATTTTTTAAAACCTTTCAACAAATATTTAGGCCATGTCATTGATGCTTAGAGAGTACACAAGTCATCTTAAAAGTAAAATCCGTAACTGTGGCACCAATTGCAATCATTATTGAGCTTACTAAATTACTATGGCAGGTTTGTCCCAAATTTCAACCTGTTGCATAATGTATTATACTAGAATAAGAATTGAAACAGGGAGATCAATATGAAAAGGCCTTTACACAAACCAAAGAATCTTTATAAAAGCCAGAAGTTCTGACCCAATTTGACCTAAAGTTATCAGTGCAACTAACATGCAGCATATCACTGTCTGGAATAGAAGCAGCTGTTCCTCACATTTTACCTAATGATTAAAAAAAAGGAATTGCTTTTGCATCAAGATCATTAAACAAAGCAGAAACAAAGTTCACAAAGATAGAGGAAGAAGTTCTAGGCTTCATTTTTGGCATTAGACAATTTTACCAATGCATATATGGCCAGGAATTTACCCTACTAACAGACCACTGACCATAACACTTGGGTCTCACAAGGAGATACCTTCTCTGGCAGCAAGCCATCTGTAGAGCTAGATGTTGTTACTATCAGCACACATACATATACAACGTAGTATCAGTAATCTAACTTACATAGGAATGCCAATTAGCTGGAGAGATTATTTTTGCTAAATGAGTTAACTACAAACAGTGCTTATGTGGACTCTTCTACTTCAAACAAGTAAAGAACAGTCTAGTAATGGTGCAACAAATTAAGAAGTACACTGAAAATGATCCACTGCTACCAAACGTGATGGACATTTCACTTTGTACCAAGATTACAAGAACTACCCCAGAATTGAAGCTATATATCACATAGAAACTAGAACCATCTGGACAAGTAGGATATCATCTGTGGAGAATGAGGGTTACCATTGCATTGCAGTTAAGGTAGCATGTTTTTATAACAACTATGTGAAGGTCAGTCGTCATCGTCAGAATGAAGGAGATAGCCAGATGCAATTTTTGGTGGTAAAAGGCTCGATTCTGAAATTGAGGAAAAGGCAGGGGGTATGTACAAGTTGCACAAACGTTCACAAGCTACTTCCATCAGCACCACCACACCCAGGGGAATGGCCAGAAAAGCCAGAGAAAAGAATCAATATTGACCATACCAGATCTTCTAAAAGTGTGTTTCATAGTGATTTACACACATTCAAAATGACCTGGAGTTGTCACTATAAAGACAACACCTTCAGAGAGAACTGTTGAAACATTAGGGTAAATTGACATGAGATGTGGTTGTCCAGAACAACTTGTTAGTATAATTTGTTCCCAGTTTATAGACTACCTAAAGCATAACACAATTCAACACTGGAACAGTGTCTTATCAACCAACCACAGATGGTTTGGCAGAAAGGACTGTTCAATCAATGAAGTATTTCTTAAAGGTAACTCGAGAACAAGAATTACTATCGAAAGTATGCCTCAGCTCCATGTTCGGCAACTGGATCCTCAGCTTCCTAACCCACAGACCACAAACAGTGAAGACAGACAACTGCACCTCCTCCATGGAAATCTACAACACTAGAGCCCTGCAAGGATGTGTTCTCAGTCCCTGACTATAATCCCTGTACACCCTGTGTAGCCAAATTTTGTACAAACACCATTTGCAGGTTTGCTGATGGCATGATAGGCTGGGGTGTCAAACAATGTTGAGTCAGAATACAGGAAGGAGATAGAGTATCATGATGCAATGATAACGATCTCTCTCAATGCCAGAAAAACAAAAGAACTAATAGTCGACTTCAGGAAGAAATGAGGAGGACATGCCCCTATCAAATCAACGAAGCTGAGGTGGAGAGGGTCAAGAGTTCCTCAGAGTGATGATAACCAACAATCTGTCCTGGACTTCCCACATAGACGCAACAGTCAAGAAGGCACAACAATGCCTCTTCTTCCTCAGGTGGTCTAGGAAATTCAATATATCCCAAAGGACCCCCACCTACATTTACAGATGCACCATAGAAAACATTAAATCCCAACGCATAACAGCCTGGTACAGCAACTGCTCTGCCCAGGACCATCAGAAAGTTGTGCGCACAGCCCCGACCATCACAGAAGTCAATTTTCCATCCGTGGACTCCATTTAGACTTCTCATTGCTGTGGAAAGGCTGTCAACATCATTAAAGACTCCCTACCATTCTGATAATGCTGTCTTCTAACCTCTTCTATTAGACATAAAATACAGAAAGTTGAACACACACACACACACACACACACACACCCAACAGGTTTAAGAACAGCTGAATGGCCCCTCTAATTTCAAATAATGTCAATCTTGCTTTGTGCCCCTCCTGTGCAGTGCAAACTGTATGTCTCATTCTGCCTAAGAACCTCTCTATGTTCTCGTTTGCTATGATCTGCCTGTACTGTTTGCAAAGCAAAACTTTTCACTCTACTTAAGTACAGGTGGCTGCAATAAATCAAATCAAATCAGAAAAGTAGGAGCCAGTTATTGTTAATGTACTGCATTGCAAAGCACTTGACAACCCAAGCGTTCTCCAGCATTGCTCACAGGAAACTGTCATTTGCATATGATTTCTGGAGCATCCCACGGCAAAAGACATGCTTGACAAGAAACAACAGAATCAGGTTTTCCCATTAGAGAACAGGGCCAACCCTGTTTCCCACAAAGGTCAAGATGTTTTGGTGTGTAACTAGACTATTGGTGAGGAGTAGGTACCAGCCACCTTTGCATACCAGGCTGGAATGAGCCCCTGCACCATACAATGTAGCATGGAGAAGCCATGCAGATCAACTCTTGGCAAAGAGCCAAACACAACATTAACTGAAGATCTGCAAATAACTGTGCCTAAACAGAGATGTGGATCTAACAGTAACTGCAGCATGTGAGGGAGACATTAGCTTAGCAGAGAACACCATGGCATTATGTGAACCTCCAAACATTCAGTCTTCTCAGGAAAAGACAATGACAGATGATGTTCCGAATACACCTAAAACAGCAGAGGTTAAAGGCAACGAGAAAAATAAACACAAGTCTGAAGTGCACTGACAGCCACACAAGAATCAATGTCCTCCAGAATATCTTACCTACTGACTGTTGTACGTAAGGTTGCAAATATTGTGAATATTGAATTGCAGGACCCTCTGATGGTAAAGGAGTAAGGATATTGTGTAATCGTGAATGCATGGTGGACAGTCACTTTAAGATGACATAATCGGATATTTTGGAGGGAAACGGTTTTGTTTAATCGTGCTGCTTGCAAGGTGTACATTTCCTTAATAAAGCTCATGTTTTTTAATACTTTGGACTCCTGGTCTTTCCTGGAACTTAACACCACTTCTCACCAAAAGATCCATTGAAATAACTCCACTGAGGCCAGTATCCCGTTACCAAGTCACCCTTTATTTATACATGGAGAGCCCTTGACATTGACCCAGCTAACTCAGAGTTGGCTTTTAGAGTGAACAGAATTCTTGACACTAATGCGGCTATGTCAAACTCCGTTCCTGGCCAGCAGACATAACATCGCACTGACACCTCATTTTGAAAACCACTGGATGGCTCCGGTGGAGTTCAGCTAGTATCTGGCAGCAACATTTGCTTAGGAGAATCACTCTTGCCGCCCATAATAATATGCTATACTCCATGTGGCCCAGACCCTCCTGGGCCATAAACAGTTTCAATTCTGGTTGTGATGGCCCTTCCGTTTCCCCCATCACCGCCGGCCATTTCAGTTTTGCCAGGACCAGGTCTTTCTGCACCCAAAGTCTGATACTGTCAGCTGTAACTGGAAATGTATCCAAAAAAATTTAAAACCATTGCGGACTCTTCCGGGGCATTACCACTGGTAGCGCATCTGCCAGTGGGAAATATCGCACGTCAGCGCCACATTCATTTGGGATCAGAGTGGGCCAACACCTTAGATGAAGATGGCTGCTTTTTCACTTCCCTAAAGTCTACATCTTGACTACGGGACCATTTTCAAGGCTGACCCTTTGTGAATAGCAGGTATATTGGTGCCAAGATAGAGGCCAGGTTGTGTATGAATTTTCCGTAATAATTCACCAACCTAAGGAAAGACTAAGCTCCAGTGGGAGCAGGGTATCTTTGATTGCCTTCACTTTATCTTCCAATAGGTGTAACTCCAGTCTTAGTGACTCTGTAGCCCAAGTAAATCACTTGGGGTGCCGTGAACACACATTCCTCCCTTCAAAAGCATCCACCTACCTTGGAGAAATATTTAACTCCAAGTTCTCTAAGTGCTCTTTATCGGTCTTCCTGGTTATTAGCATGCTATCCAGATACATGGCAAGCTGAGGTAGACTTGTAAAATGTTCTCCATTGTCCTCTGGAAATGGCACAGATTGACTATACCCCAAATGACAGTCTTGTTTATAAGTACAAGCCTTTATGGGTATTAATTGTAGTGGGCTTCTGGGAATCTTCATCCAACAGTAATTGCAAGTCCGCATGGCTCATGTCCAGCTTTGTGAAGGACAACTCCCTTGCCAGATTTGCTATAAGTTCTCAATGTGAGGAATTGGGTATTTATCCAACTGTGAGGGGCAGTTTATCAATTGTTTAAAATCCCCACAATGGCAGACCAATACCTTGGGCTTCACGATTGGTCTGACCAATGCGGCCCATTCCACAAACTATGCTGGTTTGATGATTTCTTCACTTTCCAGCCTTCTGATTTCTGTCTCTACTTTTGCCCGTATGGCACTGGGAAAGCCTTGCAGAATCATGGAATTGCTTCCTGTTCGACATTCAAGGTGGTCCTGGCATCTTTGATAGTTCCTCGATCTTCCTGAAAAATCTCCAGGTATTTCATTAGGACTTCACTCAGGCAGTCATTTTCTAATCGAAAAATGTTGAACCAGTCGAGGCGTATCTTTCTCAACCAGTGTTGCTCCCACAGGCTGGGACCTGAACCTTTTGACTGTGGTAACTGAACCAGCTGCTTCTCTTAAGAAATAGCAACCAAACTTGTACGCTTAATCTGTAGGGGTTCCCCAGTATAGGTTCTCAGTCTGGCTGAGATTTTACACAAATTTAAGGAGTACAGAGCTATTTTTGTTAAGGACTGATTCTGTAACCACTGATACCCGCCATGCTGATTTCGCCATCCATTAGAACCGGGTGAAAATTTAATCAGATATTTATTTTGATTGGTTCCAATTTGGATGTTGCTAAACAATTTAGCTATAGGTGGACTTTCCAGGGTGCATAATCTCCTGGATAGCAGCCTTTGAGTTCTCTTCCTCAATTCAGGCCTAGTTGGACTCTTGTTGTCTTGAGTCTGCATACTGGCAGCAACTACAATGGACCGCCAGCCCAGATCCTGCAGAATATTTTAACCATTTGGCCGAGACTTGGCTTTGTTTTAGGGTTTCGCTGATGATTGACCTAGAGTCCCTCTGTTCAGGATATTTCCTGAGGAAGGCTGTGCAATTGCCTTCATTCAAGTGGTGCTCCCCAATCTCAGTCGGCATGGCGAAGGTGTCCATTTCCATCAACTGTAACTCATAAGCTCTACTTGTCACATTTTCCAATGATAAAGCCAGTTGTTGTGCCTGTTTGAAGTGCAGTTCAGCTTCAGCCAGTAGGAGCGCTTGTATGGTTACATCATTAATCCCATATATCAAATGGCTTCTCAGAACCGATTAAGGATTAAACCAAAGTCACTTGTCCATGCCAGTTGTATTAACAAAATTCCAATACGGATCCCTTTGGTTCTTGAACTACTAAGTAACACCGATAGCATTTCAGAATTAGAGGAAGCTTGAGATCATAATATTCCTTAATTAAATCTGTAAACTCTTGAAAGGTTTTGGTATTTGGTGCCTCAGGGAATGTAAGGCTCCCAATAACCGAAAAAGTTGCAGGTCCACAAGCTGTCAGGAGAATTACTCATTGCTTTTCACCTGCTCCAATTTCTCTATTATTTTGGAGTATATAGTGCATTCGTTCCACATTCTGGGCCCTGTCTTTGACAGCAGAATCAAACGAGTCGAGTTTCCCAAATAGTGGCATGATACCAGAAATGCTTACCCCAAAGATGACTACTGCTAGTGAATCTTTTAAGGGTCATGTTTCTCTCTTGTCACCACTGAAATAACTCCACGAAGGCCAGTATCTCATCACCAAGACTCCCTTTAATTTCAAGTGCATAGTACATGATACTAACCCAGTTAGCTCAGACCCAGCTCCTAGAATGACACTCCTGTTTATAGATATCAGCCAGAGCTCCCTGATTGGACAAAGTTAACAGTCCCAATCAGGGAACTCATATTTTATGAGGTCCACCTGGCTTACCATGTTACAATCACGAGCATGCCCTCCATGTTGTAAGAGCTGGTCATTAACCCATTACATGTTTAGATCCTAAAAGAATTTGGAACAAAAAGGTAATAACACATTTGCCACCCTGCCCTGGTCTGACCTACATGTGATTCCGACATACAGCAAATGTGGTTGGCTCTCAGCTGCTCTCTGAAATGGCCCAGTGTTCAATCAAAGGCCTGATGAAGGACTCTGGCCCGAAACGTCGAATTTCCTGTTCCTTGGATGCTGCCTGACCTGCTGTGCTTTAACCAGCAACACATTTTCAGCTTCAATCAAAGGTAACCGTTTCCGGATGGTTGCCTGGGCCATGCAGATTGGAGAGTGAAACACAAGGCTGCCATGGTGAGAACGGGGGTTTTGATTCATGAACCCTGGCCACAGTAATCAGGTTCCATTGGGATGAAAACTGAAATTGTAGCTTCATGTCACTGTTTGAGGTGGATGACAAAGTTATGCTTCAGGTCATCCCCAAAATTGTCAAGTTTGCTCTGAAGTTGGCTTCAGTCTTACCAGAATTTAGTTGGAGAGGTCATACAGTACTGATGATTGAACAAAGAGATAGGGGGGCTTGGGGTAGGTGCCATAGGTTTAGGGCTGCTATTAGCAGATTGGTTAAATGTCATCTCCAATTTTCTCTGTGTAAGTGGGGAGGCAGGCGGAGATTTGGATGGGCACTGCTGGGCAACGTATCATGAAAAACTATGATCCTGCTGGCTGACTTTGTTCTGATCAGTACACCTCCAAACCTGAACTAGTTATTCTCGCAAAACCCCACCACCACATGCCCTCCCCCCCATCCCACCAAGACCACACTTTCCCCAACCACCTGCTTAACCCCATCCCTCCCAACAAGAGCTTATGTTTTGTGCCCATCCCATACACCATTATGCATGTGCGTTATTGATCCTTGAAATACAGTGCTCACAGTTGCCCTTCAATCACTGCAAAGTGCCAGAATATGGATGGCAACTACATGACCAGTATCCCAGTAGGAATCAACAACTTCAGGTGGGAATATCAGGAGATCCAGAAAATTATGCAGCGCAGAGGAGGCCGCTTAGTCCATCGTGTCTGTCTGTCTCATTTAAAGGTGCTGTTCATTGAGTTCCACTCCTTTTTCATTGGCATTCAAATGTTTTATTTTCAATTAAGGATTCATTTCTCTTCCAAAAGTGATGATTGAATTAGTTTCTGTCATGCTTTCAGGCAGTGCATTGCAGATCACCATGTGAAAAGAAAAATTGCCCCTCCTCTCTCTTCTAGCTTCAATTATCTGAAATTGGTGGCATAAATTGTAAAGAAGGAGAGACGGTGCAAGTAGATTAGAATGAAAACCACATCAATGGATCAGTAGACTGCGTCAGCTCATGCCTAACTGATCTCTGATGCATTCAGCTCCTTCCTCCCACACAAGTAATGACATATACCCCAATAGATACATATCTCATCCCTAATAAAATACCCAAATTGTCCCCAGCATCAAAAGCAAATCTTCTTGTAAATTACTCCAATCATTTGAATATTTGCCAATAAGTCTGCTGATTAGAAAGAAACAAGAATTAAAGCTGTGGTTTTTATCTATACCAATAGACGCAGATAACTTCAGTGCCTCCACTTAAAAAACAATGTGGCTGGACTCTGTATTCAAAATTTTGTCTGTATTTTGTATAGGAGGCTGTTTTCCTTTTATCGCCATTTTGCTATAAGGTTTGCTGAGCATTAACTTCATCCTTCCCAGAAAAAAAACTACGCAACACCTCCAACTTTTAGGAATAATACCCACATTCCTGAACACATAAATGAGGGGTTTTTGTAAAATTCTGGGGGTCCATTCCTACGCTTAGCCAATTTTCTGCAAAATCCCTTATCTATCATGAACATAATTTGGAGATGCTGGTGTTGGACTTGGGTTTACAAAGTTCAAAATCACACAACACCAGTCAACCACCTGATAAAGGAGTGGCACTCCGAAAGCTAGTGCTTCCAATTAAACCTGTAGGAATATAACCTGGTGTTGTGTGATTTTTATCATGAACATCGTACCCTCCAGAATCAAATATTCCATTGAGATTTTGGCCTCTCATCTGCTGCCTTAAGAAACTAAAGCCATTCCAATATTTTGATGTCCATAACCTAAATTTCTCCAAGTCTCAATCATCGATGTCAATAAAATGTGGAACTGGAGAAAGTACAGCAGGTCAAGCAGCATCAGAAGAGCAGGAGAGTTGATGCTTCGGGTAGGACCCTTCATCAGGACTCATCAGTGCACTTTCTAAAACTATGCTGGCTCGAGTCTAGCAATGTCTCAAGTTTGAAATTACCACGTTTCTGTTGAAATCTCTCCATTAATTCTCTCTTCTCAATCACTATAACATCTTTGAGCCCTAAACTTCATGCCTCTACAACTGTTGGCTGACTGTCTTGGTACCTACATATGGAACTTGATGCCAAATTTCACATTTCATAGCAGTTTGGGATCTTTCACTTAGCTAAAGGCATTGCGTGAACACAAGTTGCTGATGTTTCCTTAGAGAAAGCAAAGTTTTTGAAAACAGTGCAACCTCTGAAATTGTTAGGTTTGTCACGTCCGGTTGTAGTTTTGTTGGTTCGGCAGCGGTATACAATGACAGGACGGCTAGCTTGTGAGATAGAGCGATGTCAACAGCACAGGTTCAATTCCTACACTAGCTAAGGCTACCATGAGGACACTCCTTCTAGACCTCTCCCCTTTCCTGGGGTATGGTGACCCTCAAGTTAAACTATCACCAGTCATCTCTCTCCAATGAGCGAGCAACTCTTTGGTCTGGCAAGATTATATGATGTTCACCATTTCTTTTGTGACATTTATCGAGGGGAGCAGACTCAGTCATTTTGGGACTGAACTCAAACTGAATATGTTGCAAATCATTACATCATTCAGTGCCAGCATGGAACTATGACATGGAAATATGAGCATCATCGTATGGAAAGAGGCCGTTTGGCCCAACAAGTCCACACCAAAGAGTATCCCACCCAGACCCATTCCCCTACCCATTACTCTACATTTCCCATGACTAATGCTTGATGAACAAATGAACATACAAAACATGAGCTGAGGTAGATCATTCAGCCTCTTGAGTTTGCTCTGTAAGATCATGGATAATCTTCTTCTGTTTAGAAATGTTCCTATCTAACCTGATAACCTTTTATTTCTTTTCCAGAAAGGAATTTATTCACCTCTGCCATTAAAATATTCAATGATGCCACCTCCAACATTCTGTGAGGTAGAGTTCCAAAGTCTCTGAGAGAAAAAGAATTCTCATCTCTGTCCAAAAAGGCTAACTTCTAACATCCATATAGAGCTCCCCAGTCCTGGACTTACCATAACAGGAAGTGTCATTTCCACTTCTACATTTTCCAGACAATTCAGGATCTTGTGCACTTCTTCCATGTCAACCCCCCAGCCCTTCTCCCCCACCCCACTCCAATGGAAACCTTTCCTTTTAAGATGACCCATGGATACCAGGCATCGATATACAATATCTGATGAACTAAAGGACAGATAATGGAAGTTGAATTCAATAACAATCTGGAAATAATTGTCTAATGATGACTATGAAACCAGTGTTAATTGTCAGCAAAAATCCCATCATGTCCTTAAGGGAAGGAAGTCCATCACTCTCTCCACTGTGCCTTTGGGCTAACATTCATGTCATGAATCTGCTGTGATGTTCCAATGAAAGCACAGCATAAGCTTGATGAACAACACCTCATCTACTACTTAGACACTCTACAGCCTCAGGGACTCAATATTGAATTTCACAACTTCGGATCCTGACTGAACAGTATCTGATCTGCATTTTACTTAGGTTCCTTGCCCCAACCCTAAGCCTCACCACTCCCACAAACTTGTTTTTGTTTTGTTAACATTGTGATTGGAATGGGTTGGCCTGGTGGATCTCATTAAGAATGAGTTCTCTATTTGGTTAAAAATCACACAACGCCAGGGTTATAGGCCAACAGGTTATGCCACAACCACCTGATGAAGGAACAGGGTCCGAAAGCTAGTGCTTTCAGTTAAACCTCTTGGACTATAACCTGGTGTTGTGTGATGTTTAACTTTGTACACCCCAGTCCAACACCGGCATCTCCATATCATGACTTCCCTATTTGGGGTTGTTAACCTGGGTTAATCAGGGAGCCCTGGCTGACAGATATAAACAGATATAAATAGTCTACATGTAGCTCCAGAGCCACAGCAATGTGGTTCACTCTTAAAACAAAAACAGCAATTGTTGGAGAACCTCAATATGTCTGGCAGCATCTGTGGAAAGAAAGAAGAGTTAATAATAAGAGCCCGGTGACTCTTCATCAGAGCTTTAACTCCTTCTGGTCAAATAGCAACACACGCTGATCCAGCCAGTGACACCTACTACCTGTGAATGAATTTAAAAAAGTAAAATAGTTTGGATATTGGAAATCTGAAACAAATGTCGAGAAGCTGGAGAAACGCTGCAGATCTGGCAGCATCTGTGGAGAGATAAGCAGAGGCAACAGTTCAAGGCCAGAAAACTTTTTTTTTCAAAATTGAAAGGCATTGAAAATGTTTTTTTTTAAATACTTTTGACAGAGGCGGAGGAGGTGTTTGGGGTCACATGGAGTCCCAGAGTAAAAGGTAAAAGGGTAGTCAAAGCAGTGACTGTGATAACAAAAATGTAAAATGCGTGTACAGTAAGGTGTAAAAGGATTCTTTTTTCAAGAGCACTTTTAGCAAGTAAACTGAAACATCTCCACGGAGCCTGGTATCCTCTCACCAATTTATTCTTTGTTTATATGTGCACAGTACATGGGCTCTGACCAGCTAGCTCAGAGCCAATCCCTAAAGTGAGGAGAATCTCTGAGACTCCTGTTTATATCTGTCAGCCAGGGCTCCCTGATTAGCCCAGGTTAACAGCCCCAATCAGATAACTCATTCGCAATAAGATCCACCTGGCCAAACTCATTCCAATTGCTATGTAAGCAAAAAAGCCAAGTTTGTGAGAGTGGTGAGGCATAGAGTTGGAGGAAGGAACATAAGTAAAGTGCAGGACAGATTACTATTCAGTCAGGATCTGAAGTTGTGGAATTCAATATTGTGTCCCTGAGGCTGTAGAGTGTCTAAGTGGAAGATGAGGTGTTGTTCATCAAGCTTATGCTGTGGTTTCATTGGAGCATCACAGCAGGCTCATGACAGGAATGTTAGCCCAACATAGGTGATTTATTGAAACGACAGTGATCGTTAACACTAGAACTTTGAAGCAACTGCACCTGTGCCCTCACTTGACAGTGTGCATACATGCAGCTCCGAGCCCTGGATGTTGTTGTGAGATATGCAAAGTCTGCATTGCCCATGAGCACAGAACGTGACGTTGAAAGAGGAACTGACAGAGCTTGGGGTAGAGATCGGCCCAGACAGGGGTAGAAAACAGATGGGGGTTGGTTGGTGATGGTGAGTAAGAACGAGCTGGAGGGGAGTGAGAGAGAATGGACAGGGTTTGTTTTTCCAACCTCACCCAAACCTCCTCCTGCAAACCCAATCATCCCCCTTAACCTCTTCTCTTATGCCGCCCAACCCTGACCCCCACAGCAGCCCTGATCACCACCTCCCACCTCCAACTGGACTGCTCTTATCCCAACCATATCCCTTTCCCCAACCAGCCCAATATCTTTACCCCAGCCCAACTCCATCCTTCCCTAAACTGTTCCCTGTTCATGACCCAAACTGTTAATATGCATGCATGTGTTCACAGTGAATAGTGAGCATGTTCTGCAGTATGGGTGAACGCAGCCTTATTGAAGGGACAGGTAACTGAGAGGTCGATATCATTTTTACGGGCTGAACGGAGGTGGCCCACAAAGAGGTCACTCAGTCTAGGTTTGGTCTCGCCAGTATAAAGGAGACAGCATTGTGAGCACTAGACTAGATTGAGAAAGGAGCAGCAGTCAGAAAGCTTATAGAGTCATAGAGATATACAGCATGGAAACAGACCCTTGCCGACCAGATATCCCAACTCAATCTAGTACCACCTGCCATCACCCGGCCCATATCGCACCAAACCCTTCCTATTCATATACCCATCTAAATGCCTCTTAAATGTTGCAATTGTACCAGTCTCCACTACTTCTTTTGGCAGCTTATTCCATACACATACCACCCTCTGTGTGAAAATGTTGCCCCTTAGGTCTCTTTTATATTTTTCCCCTCTCACCCTAAACCTATGCCCTCTCATTCTGGACTCCCCAATCCCAGGGAAAAGACTTTGTCTATTTATCCTATCCATGCCCCTCATAATTTTGTAAACTACTATAAGGTCCCCCGTCAACCTCCGACGCTCCAGGGAAAACAGCCCCAGCCTGTTCAGCCTCTCCCTATAGCTCAAATCCTCTAACCCTGGCAACATCCTTGTAAATCTTTTCTGAACCCTTTCAAGTTTCACAAAATCTTTCTCACAGGAAGGAGACCAGAACGGCACGCAATATTCCAACAGTGGCCTAACCAATGTTCTGTGCAGCCACAACATGTCCTCCCAACTCCTGCACTCAATACGCTGACCAATAAACGAAAGCATACCAAATGCCTACTTCATGGGTGGCACGGTGGCTCAATGGTTAGCACTGCTGCCTCACAGCACCAGGGACCCAGGTTCAATTCCAGCCTCGGGCAACTGTCTGTGTGGAATTTGCACATTCTCCCCATGTCTGCAAGGGTTTCCTCCGGGTGCCCCGGTTTCCTCCCACAGTCCAAAGATGTGTTAGGTGAATTGGCCATTCTAAATTGCCGATAACATTAAGTGCTTTAGTCAGAGGGAAATGGGTCTGGGTGGGTTTCTCTCGGAGGGTTGGTGTGGACTTGTTGGGCCGAAGGGCCTGTTTACACACTGTAGGGAATTTAATCTTCACTATCCTATCGACCTGCGACTCCACTTTCAAGGAGCTATGAACCTGCACTCCAAGGTCTCTTTGTTCAGCAACACTCCCTAGGACCTTACCATTAAGTGTATGCATCCTGCTAAGATTTGCTTTTCCAAAATGCAGCACCTTGCATTTATCTAAATTAAACTCCATCTGCCACGTATCTGCCCATTGGCCCATCTGGTCAAGATCCTGTTGTAATCTGAGGTAACCCTCTTCGCTGTCCACTACACCGCCAATTTTGGTATCATTTGCAAACTTACTAACTGTACCTCTTCAAATCGTTTATGTAAATGACAAAAAGTAGAAGACACAACATCAATCCTTGTGGCACTCCACTGGTCACAGGCCTCCAGTCTGAAAAACTACCCTCTACCACCACTCTCTGTCTTCTACCTTTGAGCCACTTCTGTATCCAAATGGCTAGTTCTCCCTGTATTCCGTGAGATCTAACCTTGCTAACCATGGGGAATCTTGTCGAACGCCTTAGTGAAATCCATATAGATCACACCTACCACTCTGCCCTCATCAATCCTCTTTGTTACTTCCTCAAAAAACTCAATCAAGTTTATGAGACATGATTTCCCAAGCACAAAGCCATGTTGACTATCCCTAAGCAGTCCTTGCCTTTCCAAATATATGTACATCCTGTCCCTCAGGATTCCCTCTAACAACTTGCCCACCACCAACATCAGGCTCACTGGTCTATAGTTCTCTGGTTTGTCCTTACCACCCTTCTTAAACAGTGGCACCACGTTAGCCAACCTCCAGTCTTCTGGCACCTCACCCGTGACTATTGATGATACAAATATCTCAGCAAGAGGCCCAGCAATCACTTCTCTAGCTTCCCATAGAGTTCAAGGGTCCTGATCAGGTCCTGGGGATTTATCCATCTTTGTGCATTTCAAGAAATCCAGCACTTCCTCCTCTGTAATATGGACATTTTGCAAGGTGTCACCATCTATTTCGCTACTTTCTACATCTTCCATATCCTTTTCCACAGTAAATACTGATGCAAAATACTTGTTTAGTATCTCCCCATTTTCTGCCGCTCCACACAAGGGCCGCCATGCTGATCTTTGAGAGGCCCTATTTTCTCCATAGTTACCCTTTTGTCCTTAATATATTTGTAAAAACCCTTTGGATTCTCCTTAGTTCTATTTGCCAAAGCTGTCTCATGACCCCGTTTTGCCCTTCTGATTTCCCTCTTAAGAATACTCTTACTTTCTTTATAATCTTCTAAGGATTCACTCGATCTATCCTGTCTGTACCTGACATATGCTTCCTTTTTTTCTTAAGCAAACCCTCAATTTCTTTAGTCATCCAGCATTCCCTATACCTACCAGCCTTTCCTTTCACCCTAAGAGGAATATACTTTCTCTGGATTCTTGTTATCTCATTTCTGAAGGCTTCCCATTTTCCAACCGTACCTTTACCTGCGAACATCTGTCCCCAATCAGCTTTCGAAAGTTCTTGCCTAATACCGTCAAAATTGGCCTTTCTCTAATTTAGAACTTGAACTTTTAGATCTGGTCTATCCCTTTCCATCACTATTTTAAATCTAATAGAATTATGGTCACTGGCCCCAAAGTCCTCTCCCACTGACACCTCAGTCACGTGCCCTGCCTTATTTCCCAAGAGTCGGTCATGTTTTGCACCTCTAGTAGGTACATCCACATACTGAATCAGAAAATTTTCTTGTACACACATAACAAATTCCTCTCCATCTAGACCCTTAACACTGTGGCAGTGCCAGTCTATGTTTGGAAAGTTAAAATCCCCTACCATAATCACCCTATTATTCTTACAGATAGCCGAGGTCTCCTTACAAATTTGTTTTTCAATTTCCTTCTGACTGTTAGGAGGTCTATAATACAATCCCAATAAGGTGATCATCCCTTTCTTACTTCTCAGTTCCACCCAAATAACTTCCCTGGATGTACTTCCAGGAATATCCTCCCTCAGCACAGCTGTAATGCTATCCCTTATCAAAAACGCCACTCCCCCTCATCTCTTGCCTCCCTTTCTATCCTTCCTGTAGCATTTGTATCCTGGAACATTTAGCTGCCAGTCCTGCCCATCCCTGAGCCATGTTTCTGTAATTGCTATGATATCCCAGTCCCATGTTCCTAACCATGCCCTGAGTTCATCTGCCTTCCCTGTTAGGCCCCTTGTATTGAAATAAATGCAGTTTAATTTATTAGTCCTACCTTGTCCCTGCCTGCCCTGACTGTTTGACTCGCTTCCGTTCTCAACTGGAGCAATCTCAGATTGATCTCTTTCTTCACTATCTCCCTGGGTCGCCCCCCCCACACACACACCACATCTTAACAGTTTAAATCTTCCCAAGCAGTTCTAGTAAATTAGTCCCCTTCCAATTTAGGTGCAATCTGTCATTCTTGTACAGGTCACTTCTACCCCAAAAGAGATTCCAATGTTCCAAAAATGTGAATCCTTCTCCCATACACCAGCTCCTCAGCCATGCATTCATCTGCTCTATCCTCCTATTCCTGCCCTCACTAGCTCGTAGCCCCAAGAGTAATCCAAATATTACTACCCTCAAGGACCTCCTTTTTAAATTCCTGCCTAATTCTCTGTAATGTCCCTTCAGACTCTCAACCTTTTCCCTTCCTATGTCATTGGTTCCAATGTGGACAATGACCTCTTGCTGGGCCCGCTCACCGGTGAGAACATTCTGCACTCTCTCTGAGACGTCCTTGATCCAGGCACCAGGGAAGCAACACACCATTCTGATTGTTTGCTGCTGGCTACGGAAACATCTGTCTGTACCTCGGACTAGAGAATCCCCTCACACAATTGATCTCTTTGAACCCGACGTAACACTCATTGCATTAGAGCCAGTCTCAATACCAGAAACTTGGCTGTTCGTGCTACGTTCCCCTGAGAATCCACCCCCCCCCTACATTTTCCAAAACAACATACTATATTTTCAAATAAACCTGTTGGATTCTAACATTTGTCATGGGATTTTAACTAGATTGAAAGATGTACAAGTAAAATTAATTCTGTTAATTCTGTTTGTCTTTCTATGGATGTTCCAAACATGCTGAATTTCTCCGGTGCATTCTGTTTTGTTCACTTTCCATGCTTTTTATTTTCCCCGGAGAATCACTGAATAAGAGTGAGAAGTTAGGGGTAAGAAATCACACTCAATAAACACTGTTGATGGAAAAATTATTAAGATTCTCAAAGAGTTTCAGAGAGAGGGAGATTGTAGGTGATGGTGGATGAGTTGGGGAGCTGAATTCCTACGATGGGTAAGAGTCCTGGTTTGGCTGAAAATTGAGATAGTGGGCGAGAATGGTGTCCATGTCACTAATGTGGATTGTACCATCACACTTGCTGATGCTGTTTTAAGACACAGACAAAGGGAATGTTGATGATATTTTGTTTGGAGAACTCTGGATACCCAAATGGTGTGATTTATTCTGACCTCTTGTGCTCAAACATTAAATGGCCGCAGGAAGGAGAACTCATTTTGTCAACATTCTATCATCTTGACTACTCCATGTATAGCTTCTCTTTCCTTATTTATTGATGTCTCCAAAATTGCTCAAGTGACTTGAAGATACAAGTTGCCAATTAAAAGCAATTTGCAAACAAACCATGCTGTACTCATTGAATCACTAGCAGTGTGCAAGCAAGCTATTTGAGTCCTCCAAAGAGAATCCCACCCAGACCCAACCTGTCCCTGTATCCCTGCATTTCCCAAGACTAAATCACCTGAGTGCACATCTTCGGACTGTGAGAGGAAACCAGACTACCCGGAGGAAACAGGGAGAATATGAAACCTCTACATGGACTATCACTCAAGGGTGGAATCAAACTTGGGTCCCTGGTGCTGTGAGGCAGCAGTATTTACCATTGGGTCATTGTACTACCCCAACTGCACCATAGGGTGGAATATCCTGAAGTTAAGCTTTGATTTTTAATGCACACCAAGCTAATTTGTTATGTTCCTTTGCTTAAAAACTTGAGGTCATCTAAAACTCACTGCTCCTATCCCTAATTAAGGATTCCCAATTAAGGAACATCTTGATCCTAAAATTCTCATTCCAGTTTCCAATCCCACCATTACCTAGGCTTTCCCTGTCTGTGTAATCTCCTCCGTCCTCACCACCCACTGAGAACATTGCACTCCTCTAACTCTATCCTCCTGATGATTCTTGATTTTCATCATTCCACTAATGGCATTCAAGACCCTAAGCTCTGGAATTCTCTTCCTAAAGTTCTGGGCCTTGTGCCCTCCTTTTAGCTATGTAATACAAGTTGTTGTTGCTGAGTCACTAATATTAGTCATCAAAATCCACCTGCACAATTAGTCATCAATCAAATGTACATTAACTCTGTCTTCTTTCCACAGATGCTGCCAGACCTGCTGAGTCTCTCCAGCAATTTCTACCCTTGTTTTTGATTTTCGGCATCTGCAGCTTTTGGTTTTTAATCAAATGAATTACAATCATTCTTGGTTCTGCTGCTTTTAGAATACTGTGTAAGTTCCTGGCTGCCCTTCTGTAGGAAGGATGTTGTTAAATTTGAGACGGTGCGGAAAAGGTGATGCCAAGACTGGAAGGTTTGAGTTGTAGGGAGAGAGGGAATAGGCTGGTGCTTTTTTCCCCCGCGGGTGACCTTCGGGAGGTTTATAAAATCATGAGGGGCATGGATAGGGTAAATAGCCAAGGACTTTTTTTCCCAGCGGAGGGGAGTCCAAAACTAAAGGATATTGGTTTAAGGTGACAGGGGAAATATTTATAAAGGACCTTAGGGGTAATTTTTTCATGCAAAGGGCAGTGCTTGAATGGAATGAGCTGCCAGAAGAAAGGGTGGAGGCTGGTACAATTACAAAATTTAAAAGGCATCTGGATGGGTCCATGAATAGGCAGGGTTTAGAGGGAAATGTGTTAAATCCTGGCAAATGGGATGATGTTAGCTAGTCAGCGTAGATAATTTGGACCGAAGGATCTATTTCTGTGCTATTTGACTGTATGATGCTATGGAAGACATTTTACATCGATACATGTGATGTGACATCTACCTGCTTTTCATTGCCAGATGCCTCAGCCACTATTTGCCAGATTTAGCATACTTCCCTCTCTCTTTGCTATTTTTGCATGTCCAATTCGCAACTATCTGCATCTATTTCTCATTTCTGGAATTAGCGCCTGTCTTTTTCCTTTGCGCCTCCCCCCTCCCATAACCTGATATTTAGTGAGTGTGACTTGGATTTACCCACCTTTCTGAGTAAGAGCTGTGCCCATCACACTGCCCCATTGGCGAGATTGCTCACTGGATTGGGTGCCAATCAGTTAATTAAGAGCTCAGAGGAAAGTGACAGCAACTGTCTCACCCTATCAGGCACTTCCATACTGGGAACATGGGTCATTGGAAACTGCTGACCAATCAGGGGCTGGCAGTTACGATGAGGTAAGATTTTCTCATTTTCTTGAAACGGGGTTAATGGAAAGAAGAGGGTCAGAGGCATGGGTAGGGGGCTGGCTTATTTCAGACATTGTCCTCTTGCTCCCATCTGTCCCTCTGATTGTCCCCATACTGGGTCAACTGGAAATGCCTCCTTAATTTGCCATGGTCTCCCAGTTCAGAAATTCACCACTTTTCTAGCTTTGTGAGAAAGGCAAGAGATCATCAAGGTGATGAATTAAGGCCCTTCAGGCTCATAATTACTGGTGAGTTGAGAAATTTGCCTATAAAACCTCTCACCCAACATTTAATGCACAATTGACAGGTTAGTCTCCAGGGCCAACCTGCCCCAACTTCCTTGCCGACTCTCTCACCATCTCCATGGAGAATAAAATTCTGCCCACATCCCCTATATTCCCAAATCATGTTATACTCGTTTGTCTGCAACTCGTCATTTTGCCCCTCATTGCCTTTGGCTCTGTAGTTGTTTAAAAACTGTTAACATCTTCCTGTGCTGATGGAGGGTACATTATTGACATGAAATCCCAACATGTGTTTCTGTCTCCATAGATACTAACCGAATGCTTCCTGCATTTTCTGCTTTTACTTCCTACAACTGTTCCACTGCAGTTATGCATCAAAGCTCCGCGTGCAGCAGTTAAATGACTCAAGCTCAGCTGCTTTTGCAAAGAATGTGTTCCTCACGTAGCTTCAAAAACAATGCTTTCATAACCGACACCAGCTTTTTTTGTGGCTGAGTCTTTGTCACATACAATATGTCCTACCTGCATGAGTTTGATCTCTGAGCTGGTTTCATCCAGTTCAGGGGTATCACTGTGAAACTTAAGTACAGTCCTTTCCGCTACAACACGTTTTTGTGTGACCTCGTGCTGTAGAAAATCGCGCAATAAAAATAACAGGGCTTATGGAAAAAAAATAGGGTTGGGGCAGACCACCAAGTATTACTCAAAATCGAAACAAATATCGTAGTTAGGCTAACACAAAGGATATCCCAGTTTCAATAAATGGCGTGAACATTGTATTCCTGCACGCACTGCAATGCTCAAAGTGTTGGGGATGGAATAGCATAATAGCACCACAAGTTTGCGAAAGTTTGTGTTTCACAAACAGCATTCACCCATTCATCAATCGCAGTACAACCAATTCAGGTGGACGAAACACATATAATAGCAAAGAGGTCTGAAATGTAATCCAATCAGACAGCATAGAAAGAGATCATTGAGCCCAGTACGCCTATTCTAGCTTTTTGAAAGAGGTATCCAACATGCCCCACTTCACAGCTCTTTCCCCGAAGCCCCATAATCTCATTTCTTCAAACTTTCCATCTAATTCCCTCTCTGCAAGTTACAATTAAAGCTTCATTTCTCAGGTAGGACTTTACCAGTCACACTGCTATTAACTTTTTAAAAACTTTTCAAGTTACCCCTCTGTCTCTTTTGGCATTTATGATGAGCGCGTCACAAAATCAGAAATTGCCAGAGAAACTCAACAGGTCTGGCAGCATCTGTGGGGAGAAAACAAAGTTAATGTTTTGAGTCCAGTGACCTTTCATTTATGCTGAGTTTCTCCAGCAATTTCTGTCTTTGTTTCAGATTTGATTGCCAACTCTCACAGAATTGTAGAATGATACACTCCAGAATGAGGCAGAAGGTGGATACTGCAGATGCTGAAGATTAGAGTCAAGGTTAGAGTGGTGCTGGAAAAGCACAGCAGGTCAGGCAGCAACTGAGGAGCAGGAAAGTTGATGTTTCGTCAGGAATGAGAGGTGATGAAGGGCTTTTGCCTGAAAAGTCGATTTTTCAGCACCACTCTAATCTCAGCTCAGAATGACAGCATTCATCCCATAATGTCCGTGCTGGAATTTTGAAAGAGTTATCAATCCCATTTCCTACCTCTTTGGCCTAGGATCCAGCAAAAGCTTCTTATTCTTCTCGCATGCTAGTGGACTTCCTCCCTATTAACACCATCGAACCCTTCAAAGTTGGGAAGGAAGACATTAAAGAAGACACCCATGATCAATTTTGATTTACAAGGATTCTCCTTTTTTTGCGGCTTTATTCCACAATGAGCGGCTTAAAATGTTTCTACTTTATATTGAGAGTAGCCACACTTATCATGATCTCAGTTGAATGCCTTTCACCAGTATTTCTCTGCATGAGATCTTGAGCATCTCATAGAGAGACAGACCCTCACTGATGGAGTGCTACACAGGGCTCATCAGAGATGCCTCTGACAGAAACTGGTTACGCACATCTTTTATGTCCCAGAAGTACACCCCAACTGAGCAGCAATGGAATGGCCATACCAGATAGGAAAATACAACCGAGAAGGCCAAAGAAGTCCTAACAAAGTACATTTACAAAGAGGATCTTCAAGAATGGGACACCATTAGGGCTAGAGCAAAAGCAGTTGTGAGGGACCAAGAGAGGTGGCAGAGCCTTGTTGCCCATTGTCCTACACAGGCTTGGAGGAACTAAGTCAAAATTAAGTCCCATAGCTAAATTGCAGGGTCAATCAACTCTTAAGCAAAGAGCTTGACACAGCAGATGACAGAAACTAGCTAGAACAAAATCCAAAATTAAGCAAATTTGTTGTTTTGGAGATCTAAAGAGCTGAAACAGAAATTGCTGGAGAAATTCAACAGGTTTGGCAGCATCTGTGAAGAGGACATTTCAAGTTGAGTGATCCTTCATTAGATGACTTAAACGTTAACTCTGTCTCTTTTCTCTCCATATGTGCTGCCAGACTTACTAAGTTGGGCCAGAATAAAATCCATCCTCATCGAATAACCTTCTATGTCTTTATCACCTAACTCATGTTAGCTATTTAATTGACTCCAAGGTATTTGAATCTTTACTTCATCCAATATTTCCTTTCTTAAGTGAAGAATTTCTGACTGTGAGGTTATCACTGTGTGGAGTTTGCAAGTTCTCCCCATGTCTGAATGGATTTCCTCCAGATGCTCTAGTTTCCTCCCACAGTCTAAAGATGTGCAGGCCGGGTGCATTAGCTATACAGGGTTACAGGGATAGGGTAAGGAGCCTGGGCTGGGTGGGATGCTGTTCAGAGGGTCGCTGTTGACTCAATGGTTCGAATGGCCTACTTCCACACTGTAGGGATTCTATGATTCTATTTCTGCCCTTTCACAACAAGACCTTCCACCCCTCCTTGCATTGATCATGAAATGGGAAATAAATCTCCAACCTCCTCACCAGCTGAATGTTGTGCATTATGAATTTTATTGCACTGCTTGTGTTCCTAACCTTTCAGGTAAAGAGAAGTTACTCAGAACATGATCTATGGTGATTCTGCCTCTCAACAATTGAGCAGTTGGGCAACATTCAGTTTTTGCACACATTGAACCATTGTATGCCTAAGAAACTGTTACTGAAGGAAAGTTATCAAACCCTTTGATGCAGGCAAATCAGGGTGCATGTAGAGAGAAGGTGAAAGTAATAAAGTCGATCAACTTGCATCACTGTTTCATTTAAGAGGTGCTTCCTTAGTGAAATTTTTTTGTGGCTGTTTAAGAAGCCTAGAAAAGAGAAGAGAGCTGTAGATCTGTGGCTTCATCACCACTGATGTCAGTATGGGGGTGGACCTGGTGATCTGACCATCATACAGCCATTGACGTAGTATGTTTTTTTTGAGAAACCAAACAGCCCTTTTTTGTGGTATGCATCACCAGGGTTGTGATTTCACAAATAGCCATTAGCAATTTGGGCGAGTTTGAAATCATCCAAGGAAAGGACGTCTTTGCCTTTCTAATTCCTCCCATCAACTTGTGAAGCTCACACTATGTGATAGACCCATTTGCAATGCAATTCAGGGCCCTTCAAAAGCCCCCATTCCTGTAATTTTGTTCAGGTTGTAACTTCACCTATCCAAACTCAGGTCATCAACATACAAATTTTGTTGTACCTACAATGGTGCAATACTGATGGAATTGTCATTGTCAGTGACACAGTATTTCAATGTGGTAACAAATTCATTTTTTTGTCTGATTGAGGTTTGTATCATTTGAAGAGAAAAGAGGCAGAAGCAACAATTTTATAACAGAGGGACCTGGGGTTCAGGTACATAATTTTTTGAAGTTTACATGACATATAGACAGGGTGGTTAAGAAGGTGTTTAGCACGCTTGCCTTCATTGCTCAGTCCTTTGGATATAAGAGTTAGCAATGCTGAAAATGTGTTGCTGAAAAAGCGCAGCAGGTCAGGCAGCATCCAAGGAACAGGAAATTTGACGTTTCGGGCATAAGCCCTTGAGGGCTCATGCCCGAAACGTCAAATTTCCTGTTCCTTGGATGCTGCCTGACCTGCTGCGCTTTTCCAGCAACACATTTTCAGCTCTGATCTCCAGCATCTGCAGACCTCACTTTCTCCTACAGGAGTTAGCAAGTCATGTTGAGGTTAAACAGGACATTCATGAGGGCTCTTTTACAGTATTGTGCCAGTTCTGATCACCCAATTATAGGAAGGATATTATGAAACTAGAGAGGGTTCAGAAGAGATTTATGAGGACGTTGCCAGTTCTATAAGGTTTTAGTCATAAAGAAAGGCTGAATAGACTGGGACTTTTTTCACTGGAGCATAGAAAGTTGAGAGGTGGCCTTGGAGAGGTTTATAAAATCATGAGGGGTGTAAATAGGGTTAATGGTAAGTGTCTTTTCCTGAGAAAGGGGGATTTCAAGACTGGGGGCATATTTTTAAGGTGAGCGGAAAAAGATTTTAAAAAGATACGAGGAGCAAATTCTTTACACAAAGGGTAGTTCGTGTGTGGAATGAACTTCCAGAGGAAGTGGTGGATATGGACACCATTACAACATTTAAATGCCACTTAAATAAGTATGTGAATAGGAAAGGTTTGGAGAGACATGGGACTAGCTTAGCTTGGGATTAAGGTCAGCATGGACTGGTTGGACCAAAGGGTCTGTTTCCATGCTGTATGACTCTATGACTCTGTCAGAAGCTCCACTAAAACGGATGAATTAATTATTACAATTTATTCTTTTGGGAATAATTCAGGTGCTTGGGTCACTCCTCCTGAACTGGATAGCCAATAAGAGCCCTGCATCATTTCTTTAGAAAAGGCCTGAGAGATTAAATGCCGATGGAACATTTAAATGGGAAGTCACCAGGATGAAGAACCCTGAGGACAGAAACCCTGCTTTGGGCCTACACATCCTTGCAGACAGTGCAACCAGGGGTGGAGTGGTAATAGTTGGCAAATCACCAACCAGAGGTCTACAATCTCACTGACCCTGCGCCTCTGAGGAATCCATTGCTGGAAGCTACCAATGGTCTCCAGGTGGCGCTGTCTTCAACTTTGAGTTACTGGACTCTGATTGACTGGCAGCTTCTGAGAGGTGGAGCATTTCTACACCAGGGGTTCTTAATGGCTAATGGCTATTTGTGAAATCACAACCCTGGTGATGCATACCACAAAAAAGGGCTGTTTGGTTTCTCAAAAAATGCCTCATGGTGGCTTTTTCCTAAAAGGTGGCAATACGGAGCTCTCAGCAGCTCTCTGGAGGAAGATGCCGGTTCCTGGCTTAATATTCCATTCATATTTAACATTTAAATTGCTGATGATAACTACCATATGGTAGTTTCCAGTGATAATAATGATTAAAACAAACTGTTCCTTTGGCATTGGATTCAAAACTAATACATCCAGTTCCGAGAAAGTATACACAAGTTTGTGCAATTGTCAGACTAAAGGAGTAATTAGCCTAGGATGATTCACCTTGAATGATTCACCTTGAATATTTGCCTATCATAAATAAGATATTGTGTAGATTAAAACTGAACATGTCAAAGTGTTGCTGAACTTGCCTTTGGAGTAAATACACAGAAATTACTCTCAGAAATGAAGTGCAGATAAATCAGTTGAAGTTTTTGCAAGATTGCCTAGATCTGTGGAAAGATCAGGCTTGATTGGACAAATTACCTTGTTTTCTTCCAAACCATCTTCTCCTTTGTGGAGGTTTGAGATTGTCCTCCAGCAGCACCAGATGTTTCATGGCCAATTTTTAACTTTAAAGCGAGCGGGATAGTTAATGATTAGCCACATATGCTGAGGGCTATGGGGCAAAAGCAGGTACAACTAGAGTGACATAAAAGCCTGCAAAACCTGAGACTGAGAGCAGACCAGATGTCAGAGCTTGCTGGTTCAAGTGGGGTCAGGAGCCATTTCGGACCACAAGAAAGGACAGACATGCAAAGCTCATAACAAGGCAGTAGCCACTGACATAATGCAATACTTAGCCAAGCAATTTGGTAAGACATTTTATCGATTTGACAGTCATCCAAATTCATCATTTAAAAAAGTCTGAATTTTTGGACATTGTCGGTTTTTGGAGAGCCGGATTTGAGACACCTTTACAAAACATGCCAGAATGAACTGTTACTTTTGTAAGAGACAAATCCTTATCACCGGAAATGCCTATGTATCATATGATCAGGAAACAGTTTCACTGTTGAGGTTTTGGTTCTTCCTCAACACAGCTCACTCTCAAACTTCCATGACCTTAAACCCCCACTCTGTGCCCCCGGCCTTCCCCACGCCTATCCAATCTGTTTACTGATGTAATGCTACATCACTGCAAGAGTCCACAGAGAAAACTAAATGTATACATTCTCTCAGATGACTGCATGGAAACACACCCAAAAACTTTCCAACTTTTTTGCAAAATGGACTGTTGATTCACTCAAGGATCCAAAAAACACAATCAGCGACAACACAAACCCTGGCACCTGGGAGGCAACACACCAACCGTGAGTCTCTCTCATTCCCACAGAACCTCCTAACTGTCCCCCTAACTATAGAGTCCCCAGTGACTATTGCTCTGCTCCTCTTCTCCAATCCCCTCTGAGCAACAGGGGCAGACTTGTGCCTCATTGCTTACTCCTGGTAAGTTGTCACCCCAACAGTATCCAAAGTGGTATACTTGTTATTGAGGGGAACCACCACAGGAGACCCCTGCACCACCTGCCGGTTTCCTTTCCTACCCTTGACGGCAACCCTTCTTTATGTGGCTGTGGAGTAACTACCTCCCTGTAACTCCTCTCAATAGCCTCCTTCACCCATCGAATGATCCGAAATTCAGCTCCAGCTCCAGGAACTAAATTTAAAAGTAAATAACAAAAATAAGAAATACAATTAAACTTAATTGTCCAAATTAAGAATTAACTTGGAAAGGAATTTAATAGTGCACCAATGAGGGAACCAGCTTTTTACTTATGGCTTTACTTCCATGACTTGTAGCAAAGAGTGATATACTGATTTAATTTGGCTTAAAGTCCAGCACATGTCGTACCTTTCTGTGGTGTTTGTGTTTTGTCACTGTAGGGAAATTTTACCATTAACCAACACAGATGACAAATATAACATTCAAACTGAACATTGTGCCAACTCTTGTGGAATAATGTTTGGTTTTCTGTCGTCCCAAAATTAGAAAGAATTAAAATATCACATTATTGCCATTGAATATTTGTTTGTTGCTAAGCAAACATTGATGACATAGTTTCCCTCAAGGAGAAAAAAGATTTATCCCTTTGCTACAAAACCATATCTCAATTGAAGCAAGTCTCTTTGCAGAGTGAAAGTATGGTAGTTCCGTAACTGTTTTCACATTCCTCCTTCAGAAAGTTGTCATCAGTGTTGTAAATACAAACAAAGTGTTTATTTGTTATTGACAGGATGTTAGTGTTGCTGGTGGAGCCAGCATTAATTATCCATCACTAGCTGCCCATGGGAAAGTGGTGATGAGCCACTGCAATCCGGGGGTGGTGGGGAGGAGGTGGGATGGCAGATATAACCACAGTGTTGCGAGGGAGTCCATTCGCAAATGATGACCCAACAACATAAGAGCAACAGCAATACAGTTCAAAATCGGAATATTGGGTGCAAGTTGAAAGGGGTCTTGTCAACCTCATGTTGATGGAAAGTTGCTTTTGAAACTGAGAGTAAGAGTGGCTATGAAACCATTCCAGTGGTAAACTCACGTTTGCACTCTTGTGCAAGATATAAAGGGCCACAGCATCTTAAAAAGACAATTACGAGCTAGAATGTTATTAATCCTGTTGCGAAATGGAAATGTCCCATCGACAGGAATTGTAAGAGCTTGCAAATTCACTGCTGAGGGTGTGCAACTGCTCTACCCTGACTTGAGGTGGACAAGGATGTACATTTTGAATGTAAATTCCCTCGCAGCTACATGATGACTACAAGAGGCATTTATAGAGCACAGCAAATAATCCACAAGTGCTACATCAAACTGTAGAATGAACAAACATTCAGGTAATAAAAGATACAGAGGGATCAAAACTTTGATCAAAAAGGTGAGTTTTAAAGAGAGTGTTCACAAATGAAAGAGAAAAAGAGAGACAAAGAAATAGAATACTTTAGGAGATCCAGACAGAGGGAACTAGGCAGTTGAGAGAAAAACAGAGATGTACTATGCCAAGCATAGCATCAATGAGTGCTGGCAAAATTGATGTCAATGATAATCAGGGGAAAAGATCTTCATTGGTTGGAACAATATTTAGCACAAAGGAAAATGGCTGCAGTCACTGGATGCCATTGCCTCAGTCCAATACACCTCCTTGCCGTCGTATCCTCAACCCAACCACCTCCAGCTGCTTCAGCAGTGACTGTTCTCTCCATTATAAAGTTAAAAGTGGGATTTCTGTTGATGATTACACAATGTGTAGTATTATTCTAAACTCCTTTAGATACTGTGACTGTGTGTATCTAAATGCGGCAAAAGTTGGACAACATTCAGGTTTGGACTAATAAATGGCAAAGCATATTTGTGCCACAAGTGTGTCAGGCAATGACCACTTTCAACACGACAGGATTTAACCATTGCCCCTTGACATTCAATGGCAAGACCATTTCTGAAACTTCCACTGTCACCATTCTGGGGTTTTCCATTGACTAGAAGCTAAACTGTACTGTGGCTACAGATGCAGGTCAAAGGCTAGATTTTCTGAGGTATGTAACTCATCTTCTCACTCCTTAAAGCTTGTCAATCATCTACAAGGCACAAGTCAGGATTGTGATGGAATAATCTTCACTTTCCTGAATGAGCACAGTTCCAAAACCTCTCAAGAAGCTCAATATCACAGGAAAAGCAGTCTGCTTCATCATTGAATCCCTACAATGTGGAAGCAGGCCATTGGCACATCAAGTCCACACTGACCCTCCAAAGAGCATCCCACCCAGATCCAATCCCCCCTACCCTATCCCTGTCACCCTGCATTTTCTGTGGTTAATTTACCTAGCCTGCATATCCCTGGGCACTTTGGAGCAATTTAGCCTGGCCAATCCATCTAACTAGCACACCTTGGACTGTGGGAGGAAACCAGACCACCCAGAGGAATCCAATGCAGACACAAGGAAATGTGCAAACTCCACACAGACAGAATCGAACCCAGGTCTCTGGTGCTGTGAGGCAGCAGTGCTAACCACTGAACCCCTGTGTCACCCATTGCTTAGAACATGCACCAACCTAGACCTGCATTCTCTCCACCACCAACACATAATGGCAGTCAGTGTGTGTACCATTTACAAAATGCACTGCAGAAACTCATCAAGGCTCCTTCAACAGTATCTTCTCAACCAAGGGACAAGGGCAGCAGACATATGCTGCAAGTTCCCATCCTAGCCAGACATTATCCTGACTTTGAATTATATCACTGTTCCTTCAATGTTGCTGAATCAAAATCCCAGAACTCCCTTTCTAGCTCTGAGGGTGTCCTTGAACCAAAGCAGTAGTCCAGGTTAGCAGCTCACCACCTCCTTGTCAGGGACAACTAGAATGGACAGCAAATGCCAGCAACACCTACATCCCATGAAACAATTTTTAAAAGACACTTAAAAATAAATGGAAAGTCTGTTTCCTGTAAAGGTTGTCGGGAAATGGTTGGGTTTTTTATTGTGGTTTTGTTGGTTCTCAATTACTCTGCTTCACGAGTTAGCTGTCTTGAGTGTAAACAAATACCAGAAATGGTCATATCATTAACTATTAATGTTGGTTCAGGCCTTTATAAATGTTCTCTCAACTCTTTTCCTTTTCTGTGAATAAGGACTGCAATAACATTTCTAATTAATAGGATTGGAGCCATGTAGTGGAAACTCATCCACCCCTAACTCAGGCCAAGTAGAGGTCACCAACAACTGCAATTAATCTCACCCATATTATGATAACAGCCTTTTTAGCAAAATACGTTTTCTTTTAGAAAAGTGCATTTGCTGATTGGGGGTGGAAACTACCTGCTTAGATTCAGTTTTAGTCTTGAAAGATGAGATGGAGAACCATTTTTCCGCAGTGTTCATAAGTAAAATAGGCTGACACATAGACTTGTCAGGTCTTATTTTTCCCTCAATGACATCCTGCAGCCCCACAACCCTCCAAATTCTCTGGTGTGCGACAGTTTTTGGTTTATCCACAATTTTCAGCTCTGCATCTTCAGCTTTCTAGTTTTTTTAGGCAATCGAAGCCCCTCCTCAAACCTCTCCATCACTCTCTCTCTCTCTCTCCTTTATGAAGCTTCTTAAAATCTACTTTTTAAACCGGGCATTTGTCACCTATCTCACTGTGGCTCCCCATCAATGATTTTTTTTCTAATAAAATCCTTACAAAGTGTCTTGGGGCATTTAGCTACATTAACAACACTATAGAAATGAAAAGTTGGTATGAGCAGACAGATGCATATGTTTCCAGATTGTTGATAACTGTCGAGATGGAGATTGAAAAGGCACTACGGACTCCAGGTTAAATAAAGCGAAAATTACTTATAGCTCCTGCTTTCCGTTGTTTTGGATTGTACTGTATGCCTGGGCAGGCCCACCTGAATAGACAGCCAATGTTCATCCTGCACAAACCATTCCATGTCCCCTACCATTCGGAATGGAGAAATTCAGACAGCGTTTACCATCCCAGTACACTTCAGCTATGCAGGGAAACCATTATAATTTGATATCAAATCTACACTTTTTGGGCCCAATCCTTTGTAAGATATACATCTTTCAATCTATCATGGCCAGCACTTTTGATGCTTCAGTGAAGTAATTTCCTTATTAACCATTCTTACTGATATCCAAATTACGGTATGTTTCTTGTTAAGTATTTTAATATCAATGAACTCATGGCCAAAGTGGAGTTTTCCCTGCTTAGTGTGACCTTTGTTATTTAGTTTTCAAGATCCAAGGTCTTTACATGATAAGGGAATTTTAAAAAAATATTTGCTGAACCTTTAAAAACTTCACAAATGAATGCCAGTTTGTTCAATAAATTTCCAATTATTTTTATTGAAGGTGATAAGATTGTAAAGAATTCCAATTTGTAGATTGGTTACAAGAATCCTGTCCTAGTAGCAAGAGAAGCTAACAACAAAATAAAATTTTGCCAGTAAGTGGTTTTCACCTGTACCATTCAGCCCTTCTGCAAAAATGTTTGAAATCACCCTAACATCTTTCCATCTACTATTGTTTAGGTTTTTAAAAAATGATTATTTAATAGGACATTGGCATTCTTGCAAGGTCAGTGTTTATTATCCACCCATAATTACACATGAGAAGATGGTGAGCTGCCTCTTTGAATTACTGTAATTCCTCTGGTAGGGTACTCTTACAATATAGTTAGGGAGTTTCACAGTAACACTGAAGAAACAGCACAAGGTCCAACTGTGGATGTTGGTGACTTGGAGGAGAACTTTCAGGGGGTGGTGTAACCATAGATCTGTTGCCCTTGTCTGTCTGGGTGACAATGATCATGGGTTTTGAAGTGCTGTTGATGGAGCCTTGGTGAGTTGCTGCATTGCATCTCATGTCTGGTACACCCAGCTGTCACTCTGCATCAATGTTGTAGAAAGTGATTTTCAAATTAGTGGATAGAGTGCTGATCAAGCAGGTTGCTTCGTCCGGGATGGCGTTGAGTTTCTCGAGTGTCGTAGGAGCTGCATTCAGGCAGATTTATTCCATCACACTCCTGGATTGTGTCTAGTATTTGGTACATAGACTTTGGGGAGTCAGGAGGTGAGTTCCTCTCTCATCCTAGCCTCTGATCTGCTCTTGTAGTCACAGTTGACCCAGTTCAGTTTCTGATCAATAATAAACACAAGATGTTGACAATGGGAGAGAGGATTCTGGGGAATTCCCTCTTGAGTTCAGTTACTTTGAGATTAGATTAGATTAGACTTCCTACAACATGGAAACAGGCCCTTCAGTCCAACAAGTACACACCGAACCTCCGAAGAGTAACCCAACCAGACCCATTTCCCCCTGACTAATGGGTAAGTTAGAATAGCCAATTCACCCGACCTGCACATTTTTGCTCCTGTTTGGGTCAAAGCTGTAATGGGGTGTGGATCAAGCCAAGTGAACCTGGAGGAATCCGAACTGAACATTGATGTCTAGGTTATCGCTGTGGATATAAACTGGATAGCATTGACCACAACCCTTTCCATCACTTTGCTGACAATCGAGAGGAGGTGGACGGGACTATAATTGGTTGGCTTGGATTTACGCTGCTTTATGTGGATTGTATGTCTCTGCACAACTTTCCACATTGCTGGGTAGCTGTCAGTGCTGTAAGTGGACCAGAACAGGAACTAGTTTTGGAATATAAGTCTTCCAGACTGTTGCTGGGATGTTGTCACAGCCTTGGAAGTATCCAGTGCCTTCAGCCATTTCTTGGCACTACATGGAGTGAATCAAATTGACTGAAGGTTTGTACCTGTGATACAAAAGGAGGCTGAAATGAATGTAGATAGTTTCAAATACTTCAACCTTGTTTTATCATCTATGTGTCGTACTTATCCATCCTTTAAGGAGCCTCCTCCTCTTGCTAGTTACTTACACGTCCATCATCTTTCACAATTGGATGTAATGTGGAGATCCAATCTATCCCTTGGTGTGGGATTCCTTAGCCCTGTCTATTGCATGCTTCTAGCTTTTCACATGTAAGTATCTTCACCAGGTTGAAACCACAAGCTCACATTGCTTCTGGCATGCCTTGCTGTCTCTTCATTGAACCAGCCTGATCTGCTGGCTTGATGGCAGTGTTAAAGTGAGGGACATGATGGGGCCATGAGTTTACAGATTGAGGTTGAATACAATTGCAGATGGCTAGGTCTGTTCTGAATTTATCTAGTTTAGCCACACGATACAGAGTATACTCAGTGGAATTTCATCTTCACGAGGCTTTTGTGAAGGTCGCTGCTAACTATACTGTCATAGACAGCTGCACGTGGGACAGGTAGTTTTGTGAGGTTGAAGTCTCATAGGTCGCTTTCTCTCTTTTTAATTCCCGCACAACCTTGTGCACTCCCAGTCTAGCAGGTAGGTTAATTGGCACTCAGCCAACTGGGGCAGTTGTGTGGGCTACTGAGATCAGTGAATTCTCCCAATCAAAGTAACTCTGAACAGATCAGTTCTGAAGAAAGGTGACTGCACCTGAAATGTTAACCTGCTTTATCTCCAAAGATGCTGCCACACCAGTTGAGTTTTCTCAGCAATTTCTGTTTTAATTCTGAGTTCTTAATCTCATTAAATCTCCTTCAAATTGGTGTTCAGTTTGGGGCAGTGTTGACTCATAGCTGAGGTAGGGAGTTAGGTTTCTTTGCCCATGTTTGACCTTACTGTGAAGATTTCTTAGCTGCAAACCTGTCATGCAATTGGATTGACCTTTACTTCAGGAAACCACAATCATTGTTAAATAGAGCACTAATATTCAGAATCAACTGGGGAGCAGGATAGATCAACTCAGGCACCAATTACTCTGTCAAGACTCCATAACAACAACAATGGCTTGTGCTCATCTCAAACATTAAATGTAATTAAATGTCCCAATCATCTCAACAAGAACTTTACCAAGCAAAGTTAAAAATCACACAACACCAGGTTATAGTTCAACAGGTTTAATTGGAAGCACACTAGCTTTTGGAGCGATGCTCCTTCATCAGGTGGTTGTCAAACACTGGCATCTCCAAATCACGGTTACCAAGCAAACCTTCTGGTGATGTTTGGACAGGCTTAGTTAAGTGGTGTATTTTAATTGCCTCTTAAAGGAGAAAAGACATGCACAGAGATAGGGAAGGAATTCCAGAGTTTGGGTTTAGAACGTGCAGGAAGCCGGACTTGGTGGAGAGTTTGGAGATCTTGGGAGGTTGTGAACTAGAGGCAGTTACAGAAGCGTGAATGGGTGAGAAGAAAACCAGGATGAGAGTTTCAAAATTGAGTTGCTAGTAAACTGGGAGCCCATGGAGTTAATTAACCTCAGGGCTCATAGATGAACAAGGCTAGTACAAAGTAGCATATGGGCAAGAGTTTTTGATAAGTTCAAGCTGATGGACAGAGAAGCTGGGAGGTCAGTTAGTAAACATTGAAAATCATTCAACAATTCTTACATATGACTTGTACAGAGCAACATCAGAGCAGAGTAAGTTTACCACTTGAGGAAAACCAGTTACATGTTGTAGCTTTGACCCAAAGTGAAGTAGAATCATTGAATTTGACAATATAGAAGGAAGATATTCAACCCATCGTGTCAGCACTGGCCATTGAAAGAGCTACCCAGTTAATTCCACTCTCCAGTCGTATCTCCGGACCCTTCAAATTCATCACTTTCAAATATGGAGCCAGCCTCTTTTGAAACCCACAACGGAATCCACCTCCATCACTCTCCCTGGCAGCACGTTCCCAAGTTCTAACAACTCTCTGAAATAAAGATGTTTCTCCTCATCTCACTCTTAGCTCTCTTGTTGATAATCTTAAAATTGTGATCCCTTGTTACTGACATCCCAACTAGTGGAAACTGAAAATCCTTCTTTATCCTGTCAAAAATATTCATAATTTTTAACACCTCATTATTGTCACTTCTTAATCTTCTCTGACCGAAGGAGAATTAACCTAATTTAACTCATGGTTCCTTGTGTCTGAGATCCCTCATTCCTGACATCCTGAATTGCCATTGCTCTCTTTCTGAAGCTTTAACATGCTTCCTTAAATAAGGTGCCCAGAGTTGAGCACAATACTCCAAATATGGTCTGGCCAATGATTTGTAGAGGTTTAGCATCACTTCCTTGCTACTATATTCTATTCCTCTCTTTGTAAACCCAAGGATCCTGTAAGCTCTCTTAACAATGGTTCCAACTTGCCTGAACACATTCAGAGAATTACACACTTGAACCCCGGTGATCAACGCCAGGACCACCACCTCAACGATCATCGACAGGACCACTGCCCCCGTGATCATCGCCAGGACCGCCATCCCCACGATCATTACCAGGTCCACCGCCCCCATGCTCATCACCAGGACCACCATCCCCACATCATCACCAGGACAACCATCTCCACAATCATCATCAGGACTGACATACCCGCGATCTCCGCCAGGACCACCACCTCCATGATCATCGCCAGGACCACCATCCCCACAATCATCGCCAGGACCACCATCCCTACAATCATCAGGACCACTGACCATGCAAACAACACCAGGACCACCATCTCCATGATCATCGCCAGGACCAACACCCCACGAAGATCACCAGGACCACCGCCCCCATGAACTTCGACAGGACCACCGTCCCCGTGATCATCGCCAGGACCACCGCCCCCGCAATCACCGGCAGGAACACCAACGCCATGAGCATCACCAGGACCACCATCCCCACAATCATCACCAGGACCACCATCCCCAAGTTCATCGCCAGGACCACCATCCCCAAGATCATCGCAAGGACCACCATCCCCACGATCATTGCAAGGACCACTGCTCCTGTGATCGTCACGAGGACCATGATCCTCATGATCACTGCCAGGACCACCATCCCCACGATTATCACCAGGGCCACTGCCCCCACGATCATCGCCAGGACCACCGCCCCCACGATCATCGCCAGGACCACTGCACCCGTGATCATTGCCAGGACCACCGTCTTAACGATCAATGCCAGGACCACCACCCCGCGATGATCGCCAGACCACCATCCCCACTATCATTGCCAGGACCACCACGCCCAAGATCATCGCCAGGACCACCATCTCCACAATCATCGCCAGGACCACTGTCTCCACGATCAACACCATGACCACCAACCCACGATCATCGCCAGGATCACCGTCCCCACAATCACCGCCAGGGCCACTGCCCCCACGATCATCGCCAGGACCACCGCCCCCACAATCACCGCCAGGGCCACTGCCCCCACGATCATCGCCAGGACCACCGCCCCCACAATCACCGCCAGGGCCACTGCCCCCATGATCATCGCCAGGACCACCGTCCCCACAATCATCGCCAGACTACCATCCCCATGATCATCGCATGGACCACCACCCCCGTGATCCTCGCCAGGACCACCATCCCCACAATCATCGCCAGGTCCACCGTTCCCACGATCATCGACAGGACCACCGTCTCAGTGATCATCGCCAGGACCACCGTCTCAGTGATCATCGCCAGGACCACCGCCCCCGTGATCCTCGCCAGGACCACCGTCCCCACGATCATCGCCAGGTCCACCGTCCCCACGATCATCGCCAGGTCCACCGTCCCCACGATCATCGACAGGACCACCGTCTCAGTGATCATCGCCAGGACCACCGCCACCACGATCATCGCCAGGACCACCGTCCCCACGATCATCGCCAGGTCCACCGTCCCCACAATCATCGACAGGACCACCATCTCCACAATCATCGCCAGGTCCATCGTCCCCACGATCATCGACAGGACCACTGCCCCCGCGATCACTGCCAGGACCACCACCCCCACGATCAATGCCAGGACCACCATTTCACAATCACTGCCAGGACCACCACTCCTGCGATCATCGCCAGGACCACCATCCCACAATCACTGTCAGGACCACTATTCACATAGGTGTCAGGACAGAGGTGGTGGTGGCAATTGCGCGGGTTGTGGTTCTGATGACGATCATGGGGACAGTGTGGTTGGCAGTGGCCACAGACATTCCCCCAACCCCTTCCCCCACCCTTTTATTTATCACTCAGGCCCCTCTCCCACCCTCACATTCCTCATGAAGGACTGATGCCCGAAACGCTGACTTTCCTGCTCCTCGGATGCTGCCTGACCTGCTGTGCTTTTCCAGAGCCACACTTTTCGACAATGTGTGACAATAAACCTAACTCAATTCAATTCAATTTAGTTGTAACAAAGATTGTTTTGGTGTTTAGCTTCTTATGTCTCCCAGAGGCTTGGATACATGCAAAGGGTTTTCATATGAGAAAACATCAAGAATATTTCAGATAACTTTGAGGTAAAGATTCCTCGCCTACTGGTCGAGTCCGCAAGTGTCCTTGTGGAGATTGATATGCCTCCATTCACTGGTCAACTCAATAACATTGCAGTATGCAAAATCTCACGATTAGAAACTCAGCCTGGGGAATCTCTGATATCAGTTCTTACTTCTCCTTGTCATTTTCCCAGCAAAAATCAGACTGAATTTCTGTCTATTACTGGCAGAGCATTGAAATAATCCACAAAGAATTTCAACCTCAATCTGCTATGACTCCGCAGTGATTCATCTATTCTTCAAAATACTAGATAGTAATTTAAATGTAAAAACAACTAGCATTGTCTTGTTGCTTAAGGTGAGTTGGCACCGTGTATCAATGTCAAATAAGGGTGGGATCATTTTCTGCCATGATATTCCGTTCTCTGAGACTGTCCTGTTTCAGACAATGTTGAAGGTCCATGATGAAGCAGTGGAGAGCTCAAGGGTGCTACTCATACAATGGCACAGAAGGCTGTGGAGACCAGATCATTGAGTTTACTTAAGATGGAGATAGATAGGTTTTTGATTGTCAAGGGGATTAAGGGTTATAGGAAGAAAGTGGGAGAATGTGATTGAGCAACTTACTCGCCATGATTGAATGGCAGAGCAGAATCGATGGGCTGATGGCCTAATTTCTGCTCCTATGTCCTATGGTCTCATGGGCACTACATTCAGAAAAAGGGAGACAAAAGTAACCACAAAAAAATGACAAACATAGATAATACATTGAAAGTTGGGAAGTGCAACCAAGGAGTTAATCAGACTTAAACTAATCGGAAGATAACAGCTGCGCATTCATTTTACAAAGTCAGTTCATTGTGCATCTGAGTTGGGAAATTCTAGTCACATTCGATTTACAACAAAGTCTCTCACCATCAATTTGCTGGGGTATGACTGTAAATTACTATTGAGTCATCAAGCTATTTAATAATGTAGGCTCATCCAGTGACAGCCAATAACTGTAAATGTCATTCTGTCCTCCCCTATTTTCCTGAAGATGCTCTTTAACCCTATGGTACCATTCCATGTGCACTCATTGTGTGATGACCTTTGTGTTTGCTGAAAAAACTTTTTAAAAATCTTTTTAAAAGATGTTCCTTTCAGTCTGAAGTTAAACTAAGATAAATCATTTTTGCAATTGATCAATTGATCTAAGTTGCTATAGAGGTAATACAAAAGCTAACTTGACATGAGATTACAGTTAGTCTCAGAGCATAGAAAGTTACATGTCTGTGTGTAGGTCAGATGGAGGGGAGTAGAGGAGTACAAGGTGCTGTATATGTAAAACATTTAAAAAGAAACCTGAAGGCAGGGAGTGTAGACAAGTTGATTGCTGCAGCTTCAGTTTGTCCAAACAAAGTCATTCCATTTAATGGGATCACAGAAAGTTGTCTCTGGGGGGTTTTGTGCCATCAAGACTGCAGTAATCCTAGCTAAGGAGGTTTTGCAAGGTTGTGTTGATTGGTTCCATATCCTGGAACTCTCGACAGAATATTGCCGCCAATCATAAAAGGTACTCAAGAGCTAAATCAATTCAGTGGGAAAAAAACAAGCCATTTGTTTATCTTTACTCTCAAGATGGTAAGATGAAACCAGCTGCAGCTCTCTTTTCCAGCTGAGATTAGCTGGCACACAAATCTGGGCCTTTCCAGAATGTTTGACTTGTTGCTACTTTGGGCACAGCCTTTGCAAAGCTGCTGTCACATTCATAGCTCTAAGTGCAAATTTCTGGAATATTCTACAATCAAATTGGTTTTCTGGTTACTCATCCAATTAATCTGCTCACCAAAGGTCGACAATCTGGCATGGAATCCAGGAACACGTAGCCCTGAGCCAAGAAGTTATAAAATGATTATTTGCTATTCAAAAAGATATTTTTCATATAGTAAGCAAAAGACCATGATGACACAATTGCCGTTTAACATTACATAAAATCCGATACAGTGCAATTTCTTTCAGAGTTGTAAGTGGCACTTTGAGGTACCTAATTACACATTAACAAGATTGATGACAGTTTCCATTTCATGGCGGAGCTTCATGCAGCTTCCTGTACAGGTGTACGTTTTTGGTATAATATAATGGGATGTCCTTAAATGATGGTGTTTTCTCATTGCAGGACTGTAGTGACTATCTCTCAGCAAGGTGTCCTAGATCATGGAATGGACCAATCTGTAACACTTGGTTGAGAATGATTCTTTGCATTGGAAGACCAGCAGGTCTCAGGCCTGACAAAGGGGATAGTTCACTGAGTTGATGCTCCTCCAGCAAAAACTGATATTTATCTCAATGTACTTTGCTGGGAGCACGGAAAGCAATGAGTCAGGTGTTTCAGAGCTGCTCAGATGAACCTCTGCAAAAATACCACTGCGTACCATAGAGTCATTAAGATGTACAGCACAGACACAGGCCCTTTGGTCCAACTCATCCATGCTGACAAGATATCCCAACCCAGTCTAGTCCCATTTGCCAGTACTTGGCCCATAACGATTCATATACTCATTCAAATTTAAATTATTGCAATTGTATCAGTCTCCACCACTTCCTCTAGCAGCTCATTCCATACATGCACCACCCTCTGTGTGAAAAGGTTGCCCCTGAGGTCCCTTTTAAATCTTTCCTCTCTCACCTTAAATCTATGCCCTCTAGTTCTGGATTCGCCTATCCGAGGGAAAAGAGATTGTCTGTTTACCCTTTCTATGTCCCTCATGATTTTATAAACCTCTATAAGGTCACCCCTCACCCTCTAATGCTCCAGGGAAAACAGTCCAACCCCTGTACTCAATACTCTGACCAATAAAGGAAAGCATACCAAACGCCTTCTTCACTATCCTATCTATCTGCAATTCCACTTTCAAGGAGCTATAATCCTGCACTCCAAGGTCTCTTTGTTCAGGAACTCTCCCCAGAACTTTACCATTAAGTGTATTCATCCTGCTCTGATTTGCCTTTCCAAAATGCAGCGCTTCACATTTATCTAAATTAAATTCCTCAGCCCATGGCCCATCTGATCAAGATCCCACTGAAATCTTGAGGTAACCTTCTTCGCTGCCAACTACACCCCCAACTTTGGTGTCATCTGCAAACTTACTCCTATGTTCACATCCAAATCATTTATATAACTGATGAAAAGTAGTGGACCCAGCACCGATCCTTGTGGCACTCCACTGGTCACAGGCCTTCAGTCTGAAAAACAACCCCCCAGCACCACCCTTCGTCTTCTACCTTTGAGCCAGTTCTGCATACAAATGGCTGGTTCTCCCTATATTCCATGAGATCTAACCTTGCTAACCAATCTCTCATGGGGAACCTTGTTGAACACTTTAACTGTAGTCCATATGGATCATATACACCGCTCTGCTCTCATCAATCTTGTTTGTTATTTCTTCAAAAAACTCAATCAAGTTTGTGAGACACAATTTCCCATGCACAAAGCCATGTTGACTATCTCTAATCAGTCCTTGCCTTTCCAAAGACATGTAAATCCTGTCCCTCAGGATTTCCTCCAACAACTTGCCCACCACCGACCTCAGACTCACTGGTCTATAGTTCTCTGGCTTGTCCTTACCACCTTTCTTAAATACCAGTACCACATTAGCCAACCTCCAGTCTTCCAGCACCTCACCTGTGACTATCGATGATACAAATATCCCAGCAAAAGGCCCAGCAGTCACTTCCTGAGCTTCCCACAAAGTTCTAAGGTTCGCCTGATCAGACTTTGGGGATTTATCCACCTTTATGCTTTTCAATTCATCCAACCCCTGTAATATGGACATTTTTAAGATGTCACTATCTTTTTCCCTACATTCTATATCTTCCATGTCCTTCTCCAAAGTAAACACTGATGCAAAATACTCATTTAGTATCTCCCCCATCTCCTGCGGCTCCACACAAAGGTTGCTTTGCTGATCTTTGAGGGTCCCTATTCTCTCCCTAGTTACCCTTTTGTCCTTAATGTTTTCATAAAAACTCTCTGGATTCTCCTTAACCCTCTTTGCCAAAACTATCTCATGTCCATTTTTGCCCTCCTAACTTCCCTCTTAAGTATATTCCTATTGCCTTTATGCTCTTTTAAAGATCCACTCGATCTCTCCTGTCTCTACCTGACATATGCTTCCTTGTTTTCCTTAACCATACCCCAATTTCTCTAGACTTTCTTTGGTGAAACAGACTCAATGGAATGCTGTACTCCAATATGTTAGAGCCTTAAAGCATATTCCAACCCCACGAGCGACTGACCTGAGCTGCTCGGACAGATTTAATTGCCCCAGCTCAGTGATTGCATCCATCAACTACCAGCTCTTAATAGGAACATGTTTCTATCTGTGTGCTCTTATGGGTTTAATCAAACACGTTAGCTTCAGCCTCATACTCCAATCAGTTCTCTGTGCTGCGCTCCTAGAGCTGGAGCTTTCACTCATTCACTGAATGCAGGACACAAACCCAAACAGCAATTAACTTATGTAACATGTTGAAACAATCTTCTATGCCCACTTCGTGCGTACATAGAGTCATAGAGATGTACAGCATGGAAACAGACCCTTCGGTCCAACCCATCCATGCTGACCAGATATCCCAACCCAATCTAGTCCCACCTGCCAGCACCTGGCCCATATCCCTCCAAACCCTTCCTATTCATATACCCATCAAAATGCCTCTTCAATGTTGCAATTGTACCAGCCTCCACCACATCCTCAGGCAGCTCATTCCATACATGTACCAACCTTTGCATGAAAAAGTTGCCCCTTACGTCTCTTTTATATCTTTCCCCTCTCACCCTAAACCTATGCCTTCTCGTTCTGGACTCCAGGAAAATGACTTTGCCTATCCATGCCCCTCATAATTTTGTAAACCTGTATAAGGTCACCCCTCAGCCTCCAATGCTCCAGGGAAAACAGCCCCAGCCTGTTCAGCCTCTCCCTGTAGCTCAGATCCTCCAACCCTGGCAACATCCTTGTAAATCTTTTCTGAACCCTTTCAAGTTTCACAACATCTTTCCAATAGGAAGGAGATCAGAATTACACGCAATATTCCAACAGTGTCCTAACCAATGTCCTGTACAGCCGCAACATGACCTCCCATCTCCTGTACTCAGTACTCTGACCAATAAAGGAAAGCATACCAAACGCCTTCTTCACTAGCCTATCTATCTGCGACTCCACTTTCAAGGAGCTATGAACATGCCCTCCAAAGTCTCTTTGTTCAGCAACACTCCCTAGGACCTTACCATTAAGTGTATAAGATGTGCTTTCCCCAAATGCAGCACCTCGCATTTATCTGAATTAAACTCCATCTGCCACTTCTCAGCCCATTGGCTATCTGGTCCAGATGCTGTTGTAATCTGAGGTAACCCTCTTCGCAGTACATGAGCAATCCATTATTCCAAAGAGGAGGGGATGATAGGGGTAATTCCAAGTGCCTTGGTCAATATTTATTCCTCAATCAACATCACAAATGCAGTTTATCTGATCAGTACGACACTGCTATTGAAGTATTGTAGAACAACATTTGAAATGTTGTGATGCAGGAAATGTGGTGGCTAATTTAAACACAGCAAAGTCGATGCCAGCTAATTAGTTTCAGTGATACTGGTGGAGAGCAGAATATTGGCCAGGGCACAGGGGGGCGGGATCTGAGCATTGAGGAATTCCATTGACATCCAACTTCTGATCTTCCTTTCGTTCAAAAACACGAAATCCGTGACAATACAGCAACCCCCACACTGGAGTATGAAACTTGACTACATTATCAACATTCTGGAATGTGAACTCAACGCCAAAATCCTCTGACTCAGAGGCGAGGGTCCTGCTGACGTTACCTCCCACACGAAAAAAACATCATCCTCAACACGCTCGAGTCTGGGTGAGACCGAGCGTGACTGGGCGTCCTGCGCCGATACTGTAGGAAGGGTTGAGGAAGGAAGAAGGTCGTGAGTTGAGTCACGCCCTCATCTTTGCTATTAAAGGGCGAGGGGAGCTGTTCTTTCCAACAGTTTATTGCAGGTTCCTCATTGCAAGCTGCTGCCAAATGAAGCTGCTCCCAGCTCTTGTGCTACTCTGTGCGTCTGCGGCAGGATCTGCAGCCGTGTCCCCTGGGTGCCCCGCAGAGTTTGTCAAAGTGATTGGAGCGGGGAAGTCGACCTGTTGCTCCAAGTGCCCACCAGGTGAGAGAAGGAAACTTTACCCTGCATTCAGAGCAGTGAAAGCGGTAAATAGTAAGTGTCATCCGCTTACAGAAGAATTCTGAGAGAGAAAAGGGTGAGCTGGAGGCAGTCATAGAAATAAAAAAAAATACTGCGGATGCTGGAGATCTAAAACACACAGAGATTGCTAGAGAAGCTCAGCAGGTCTGGAAGCATTTGTGGAGAGAAAGCAGAGTTGACGTTTCGAGTCCAGTGACCCTTCTTCATTGGAAGGATTTAGTCTTCTCTTCACAGATGTTGCCGTTGAGTTTCTCCATCAATTTCTGTTTTCATTCATTCTGCAAGAGTGACTTGGATTAGTATCACAGGTCCCTGTTGCAATGCATCAAACCACTGGTCAAGGGAGTGGACGAAGGACTCTCTGTAACAGGGGTAGTCTTCCAAACTTATTTGCCTCAAGTTGTAAAAGTTTAATGAATATGTTTAGTTTTGCAGTTTATTTGAAATATTAAAATAGGAAGTACTTTAAATTAAATAATTAAACTATTTGATAATATTTGGTTTTCAGAAACTGCATTGTCTTCAATATTTGACATGTACCGTAGTAACTCAAAGCAAAGCTGTTCTGAAAATAATTGACTGAAAATGACCGAAGGGTCACTGGACCCAATAAGTTAGCTCTGATTTCTCTCCGCAGATGCTGCCAGACCTGCTGAGCTTTTCCTGTTTTTGTTTGTGCCTGAAAATGATATTTATTTGGGCTGTTTGCTTTTATTTATGTTTTACTGTATGGAGAAAGATCACAGATCACATTATCTCTCGAAGTCAGAGGGTTTGGGGTGAGAATGTGGTCGAGACAATCCTTTGGCTGGGGATGGAAGTTGATGGGATTTCAATGACAAAAACTTAACTCGTGGTCCATCCCAAGTGCTTCACAGGAGCATTGCAAAGCAACATGAAAATGACGCCAAACCAATGGTTTGGCATATCCCCTATTTACCAATTGTTGTCAAGCCAGGAGATAGGGTGCATTGAAGAGAGCAGGAGGGCATGCTTGGAGCAGTACTGAACATAACTAAAAATGAGGTGACCATCTGCTGAAACTACAATGCAGGACTACTTGCTGTCTTAAACAACTATCGGGAGTTGGGAGGCTCTACATATATCCCCATACTCAGCAAAGCTGCAATCCAACACATCAGTGCAAACTGCAAAGCTGAAACATTTAGCTTCAGTTGTAAGTGCAAAGTGAATGATGTATATTGGCCTCCTCCTGAGGTCCCCAGCATCAGTCTTCAGTCCATTCACTTCACTCCATGTCAGATCAAGACACTTTTTACTGCAAAAGCTATGGCCCCCTGACAATATTCCAGCAATAGCTTGTGCTCCAGAATTAGCCACATGCCCAGCAAAGCTGTTCCAGTCTAGATACAATACTGCATCTGCTTGACAATATGGAAAATTGCCCAAGTCTGCCCTATAAACAAAAAGCTGGAAAAGTGCAACCCAAGCAATTTCTGCCCCACAGTCTCTCTTGATCATCACAGAGTGATGAAATATGTCATTAAGAGTGTGATCAAGCAACACTTGAGAAGGAATAGCCTGCTCAATGACTTTATTGCAGTCTTGTTCCAAAAATGGACAAAAGACCTGAATTCCAGAACTGAGGTGAAAGTCAGTGCCTTAGACATCAACGATCCCTAGCAAAACTGGAGTCAGTGGGAATCAGGGAAAACCTCTCCACTGTTTTGAGTCATGCCTAGAACAAAGGAAAATGGTTGTTAATGTTGGTGGTTAATCATCTCAGTCCAAGGACAACTCTTTCGGAGTACCTCAGGGTTGAGTCCTTGGTAAAACCATCTTCAGCTGCTTCACAAATGACCTTCCCTCCATTCTAAAATGAGAACTGGGGCTGTTTGTTGATGATTGGACATGTTCAGCACCATTTGTGACTTTTGAGGTACTGAAATAGTCTGTGTCCATATGCAGCAAGACCAGGCATAGGCTGACAAATGGCAAGTAACATTCATGCCACTGCCAGACAGTGACCATCTCCAGCAAGTGAGATTCTAACCATTGCTCCTTATTATTCAATGGCATTGAACCCCTCCTCTCTCAACATCCTGGGCATTCTCATTGACCAGAGACTGAACCGGACTATCCACATACAATGTCTACAAGAGCAAGAGCAGGTCAGAGGCGAGGAATCTTGTAGCATGTAACTCACTTCCTATCTTCCCAATGCCTATCCATCATCCACACTGCGCACGTCAGGAGTGTGATGGAATACTGACCATTTATTTGGATGAGAGCAGGTCCACCAACACTCAACTAGCTTGACACCATCCAGGATAAAGTAATCCCCATGATTGGCACCCCATCTACCCTCTTCAACTATTGTTCCCTTTACCACCAATACGTATTGGCAGTGGGGTGTACCATCTATAAGATATACTGTAGCAACTCAGTAAACCTCATTTGCCTGTACCATCTCAAAGGGCAAAGGCAACAACTCTATTGGAATGCTACAACAATAGGTTCCCCTCCAAGCAACACAGCAATCGCCATTGTTCCGCCATTATCACTGGGCCAAAATTCTGGAACTCCCTGCCTAACTCCCTAGCTCATTACCACCTCCTCCAGGACAATTATAGATGGACTATAATTAGTATGCCCACAACCTGTGAATTCATTTTCAAAACATCAATATTTGGACAGATATCCAGCAACCTAGTTGGAGCTGTAGGCTTTCAGAACCATCTTAAAGGAAGCAAAAAGAATAGCATTACAATGGAGTATGGAGTGATAATTCTAGAATTAATGGCTTAGGCAATTGGAGGCATGGTCACCACGTGGCAAAGTTCAAATCCGAAATCTTCAAGGTGTCAGAATTAGAGTGGTGAAGAGATTTCAGAGGATTGTGGAGCTGGGGAAGACAAAGAGATATGGAAGGGCAAGGCTATGGGTGGATTTGAAAACTAAACTGCAAATTTAAAATTAAGCTGTTGCTTAACCAAGAGTCCGTGTTGGTGAGCAACCACAGGGGCAGCTGAATCTTGAACATCCTCTGGTTTACGGAGTCTGTTTGAATAGTCAAGTATGGAGCTAACAGGCATGGATGAGATTTCAGCAGAAAACGAGCTGACAGTGAGATGGTGATGGAGCTAGGAATGGTGACACCAGAGATATGTGGCCTAATGCTCATTTCAGACCTAATGATGACTCAATGTTTACATGCGTCTGGTTCAGCTTCAGTCAGCTGCCAGGCTAAGGGATGGAGTTGGTATCTACAGAACAAATCTTCAGCCCCTGTGGCATGCTAATTGCTTTGATCTTTCTGAAATTTAATTGAGGATAATTTCTGTTTGCGCAGTACCAGAAATTCATTAAGAATCCATTGACAATCTAGTTGACAGTGAAAAGGTCAAGAGAGGTAGTGATGAAGTAAAGCTGGATTTGTGACCATACCTGCTTCTGCATGATGTTATTGAGAAACTGCATGTAGATGGGAAATAGGCAGGGGCTAAGAACAGTTCCTTAGATTGAGGTCCTGTGTACCCAGTCAAGGTGGGAGGCTGAATATTCCATGGCACTATATTCCTGGTCAAGGAAGACTTGGTTAATAATGTGGAAAATGTTCCAGGTCAGCTGTTTGTCCATCTCCTGGGATGTTATTGGCACAGAAAAGTGGAATTTATTGTAATACTGCCTCATTCATTCCCACAGCTGAACATTGAACACACTTATTCTCAGCTATCATTCTCCCTGCGTGACTGCTATTGCTCTGCACAATTAGTTGCAATATCTGCTACCACTTCTGACTGGATTTAGATCAGTGCTATGGGGTTCCTGGAAAGTAGACATAATTCTTCGCTTTTTGCCTCCAGTAAAAGTATAACATGGAATTCTGTTACCCGCTCCTTCCAAAGGGAAGTGTGAGGATCTTAATGGACCAGGTCGCTATGGTGAGGATTAGATGTTCTACTGTTTTGCCCATCCAGAACTTCCTCTTTCTCACCAAATCAAAACTCTTCTCGGGCTCAATCCTGCTTTTGTCCTGAATCATCATTTCTGTCTCGCGCACGCTCTCTCGACCTCGCTGTTTGTCTCTCTCTCACTCTATTTTCACTTACTACCCTCATGCCTTTCTGAGCTTGTCTCATCCTTAAGCCCTACCTTCTCATCGCTTCTTCTGATGCCCCTAAACACTGATGAGGAAGCTTCTCTTCTTGATGTTGGGCTGGATAACCTCACAGCTCGATTCAGCTGAATCCCTTTTAAAACCATCACCCATGCTGTACTTCTCAAAATAACCTCTATTGTTACAAACTACCACCCAATCCCTGATATCTTTCCCTCCTCAAAATCCTTGAAGTCTTGTCTACCTCCTATTGTCTGCTCATTTCCTGCTTTCAAATATTCCAGTTTAATAATTAGCTTGTGGTCTCCCAATTGCTTGCTCCCCCTTTTTATAGAATCCTATTGAATCATTGTAGTTTAGTTTCTGCTGTGTATTTAGTGACACCAATACCATCCTGTGTCACACTATCATGTATCATCGATTCTCATTAGTAATCCTCCACAGTGAGGCTGCTTTCACATGTTTCCATTTTAACCTGTATCCTGAAGTGGTCAGTGCAGTTGATCAGTGGCTTCCCCTCTGGAGTTTCCGAAGAATTCAGCCTTGATGTCCTACTCAACAACATCTCAGTGGGTCAGGGTATACATGCTAGTTGAGGAGACACAGTTAAAACTCATCATTATCATTTGCACCTTTTATATGTTTCCAACAAGTCCTTCACAGTTTCCACCCTCCAAAATCTTCCAATGGTCTCAAACTACTGCTGAAAATGTGAAGCTGGAAAAGCGCATTTCCGAAGAAGGGCTCATGCGCAAAACGTCGATTCTCCTGTTCTTTGGATGCTGCCTGACCTGCTGCACTTTTCCACCAACACATTTTCAGCTCTGATCTCCAGCATCTGCAGTCCTCACTTTCGTCTCAAACTACTGCCCTCACATTCTATCCTGCTGTAAGCTCCATTCACCATTATTACTAATTGAGATCTGGTACCTATGAATTAGGTTTAAGCTCTTGTCTGAATAGTATTCTGATTCCTCCATAACCTTGATAAATCGCACCTCAGCAATTTTCTGATCCTTCTATCTGGTCCCCTATCTTCCAATCCTCTGACTCTGGACTTTTGTGCTTTGTGTCCCTTTCCTTTCCCTCTGCAAAACATTTTGAAATGTTTTCTATGTTAAGGAATAATGTGGCCTTAAAAGGTACTGTTTTTAAAAAAAATGTCATTGCCTTAACATGTACGTAATCTGGGGTGATCCAATTTGTTCTGCAAATTGCACAAATTTGCAATAACTGCTGCAGCTGAGATTCTGAAGAACAGCAGATCCCTGTTATGCTGAAAGGTTCATTGATAGTTGGTGCAAGAAGGTAATGTTTAAGAGAGCCGTAATGTTGTCAGTGGTTCCTGCCATAATCTAGCTGTAAAGTGGCCCATGTCTGAATTCTACTTGCTGATTTACAGATTAGTGGCAACTATGGAACAACAACTGCTGCGTGTTGTATGCGCATTGGGAATCCATGGATTCTCACCATGACACCAGATTGACTGGAGTCTGTACAGAATACCAAACGGCCAGCTACAGACCTTGTGTTCTCAGCTGCTGTGTTTTTATAAGTTTCCGGCATAGCTGAGTTCACATACTCTGTCTGCATTGATTTCTTGGAAGTCAAACTGGTTTCTTGACAAAGAAATTATTTACCTCTCACAGGCTTGGAAGAGGTATAGCTGGAGGGCTGAAGTTTTTAGACATGTCAGTCAAGCCTGTCCATGTCAGTTTGTTCTCTTTCTCCCTGTCAGTTTTCATCCTAGTTTGTTACTGCTCAATGCAACAACAAGCAAAAAGGCACAGCTGGGGAGTTTCTTGCCCTTGAGTGCTTGAACATCTAGTGTTCAAAAGAAAACCATAAGAATATTATTAATCATCTCAACAATGCTCCCTTGAAGAGATGATCGTTATTCAATGCAGCAAAAGACATTGAAAAGGTCTACCTTATATCCTATTATAGCCTTACAGCAACTGGCAATCATTCTAGTTGATACTGCTGCACTGTTATTGATTATTCCATTTATTTTCTAGGCACATTTATGCAAGAAGACTGCACAGACAGCTCAGACTCCATCTGTGTGCCATGTGCAAGTGGGTCATATGCGAAGGATTGGAACAATATGTATTCCTGTATCGGATGTACTAAATGCAATGATGGTAATGATACAAACAAAATGCAAGTTCAATACTCCTAAAATATAAATGTGAATGCCACCCCCCTGTATAATGCCTTCATCAGATATGAAAGAATAAGGATGCGGCACTTGACAAACTGGCAGTGCCAGTGCGAAACCAAGATTCTTCAAATCTAATCATAGTCACCAACTGGAGCAGCAACTTCAAGGAGAATGGGAAAGTAACATTGCAAAGTGATGTCCCTTAACTCTGATTGAAATTCCTGGATCCTTACCGGTTTCAGGAGAATGAGCACTTGGAATTAAAAACTGCTCCCTCCCTCACCCGGAGGAAATTAGCTAAACTGTGAATGGTACAAAAATAGTATGGGAGGAGCTGACTGTAGACCCATTATTGCCTGTTTCCTGAACAGTTTTACATTTTGTAATCAAACTGCTCAATGAAATTATACAGATATGGAACAGAGGTCGGGACATTAGCACTGAGCCATGAGAACCCCTTGAACATTTTTAGTGTTTCTGAGACCTGGTTACAGGACATTGATTGAATAAATGAATTTATTTAATCCATTGACCACCTAACCAATCTGTCTGATTAACTGGTTTCCCGCCACTTAAATCAATCTCTGTCCCTTCTATTTCCACTAACACCCACTTAAAAGTGTTTTCAATTATTCCCACTATCTACTAAATGAATTTAAAAAGATGACATAGCCGTTGTTACCTTGGTATTATGCATGCAGTTTCCCTGGAATATACATAATAATGTGCACGAGACGTCACTGTACTTTGTATCAGCTGAGCTGGAAGGTAGAGTCTTACGAGAGTTTCAAGTGGAGTCTTATGAAATTCAAGTTTTAAAGGCGATCCTGTTGCTAAGAGTGACTTTTTGTCTTGTGTTGCGGTTCAGCCAAGCCTGCATCAGTTTGGTGGTGTGTGAGGGAGAGTGTGACTCTGGAAGATCTTTGGATTTTCTCAGGTGCAGGTGTGACCTTGTACCTGGGCATTATGAGCCACAATCTGAGAGGGTAAGCAGGAAATAGTGGAAGGCACCTCCTTGTAGCCTGGATCCATCTCCTCACTGGTCAGACAGGCTGTGCACTTTGACTATTATCAAAATTATAAATGTTACAGTACAAGGGAGGTCATTCCGTCTGCATGTCAGTGGTAGTTTTCGCTCCCTTTTTTTGTTTTTTTTTCATTTTTTCCCATCTCCCACACTACTGGCAAACAACAGTAGTGCTTATTTTCCTCCATCGCCCATGTTGTGTAGGTGTAGGACACAGTGAAAAAACATTGAGTGCAGAAAACTTTATTCATATTTCACCACCAGGAAGAAAAATCACCCGAGTGGCCAGTCACAAGCAGTGCCCTTAATGCTAGCTCTTTCAAGGATCTTCCCAATTTAGCCCCACACTCCAGATTTCTCGATTTGTGAACACAGCTTCATGTGTTCTTTATTTGTTCAAGTGATTGGATGTCACTGGCAAGGACTTGTGGACTGAGTGGTGTACTCAGCCATTTCAGAGGTCAGTTGAGAGCCTGCCACATTGCTGTGGGCCTGGAGTCACATGTAGGCCCAGACAGGGTAAAGAAAGCAGATTTCCTTCACTATCTAGCATTAATGAACCACGTAGTTTTTTTTTCTGACAGTCACTGAAAGCTTCATGATACCATTCCTGGGACTAGCTTTCAATTCCAGATTTTTTCAATAGACTTAAATTCCATCAGCTACAGTGAATTTGAATTTGAATTTGAATCCATGTCCCTGACAGCATTTACTCAATTACTCAAGTGGTGACACTGTCACTACATCACTATATCTGGTTGAATTTGTAAAGTTTGTAAAAAGATTCCACTTACAGATAATGTTTTGCAGACGTTGATTACCTTTCACATGCAGAAAATTCTTGGTTGTAGTTCAATCATAAAAAAAATCATTATAATTATTATTATTATTATTACATTGTGAGCATATAACATTAACGCACCTTTTGCATTCCTATAGATGGAGTGAAGTATAAGAGAGAGTGTGCAACGACCTTAGATGCCCAGTGTGAATGCATTGAGGGTTACAGATGCACTGATAAAAATTGCAGGATATGTGATCTGAAAGGTAGGTTTTATTATGAATTCTCTAACCTATAGAAATTGTGCACTGCAGCTAAATCAAATGATTGCAAACATGTTCATGACAATTTACTCTTTGTTGAAGATAATTGTATTTTTCACTTGTTGCGCTGCCCAAACCATAATGATACTTCTCGGGCACCTTCTTCTCTGTTGAGCAATAAACCTTCTCCTCTTCCTTTAAATTGTTCGTCACATGGCTGAAAGCTCCCATGAGAGATCCTAATTTCTCTCCTCTCAGTCTTTCCACTGCACTGAACAATTCCGACTGCACTGGAAGACATCCACATTCCATGATCCTGGCAGGTTGTAACTCATGGCGTGCAGCATGAGTCGCTGCTTGGACTCCACCTATTCACAATACATGATTGAGAATGATTTAAATGAGGGAACTAACTGTGGTATCTCCAAGTTTACAGGTGACACAGCTGGGTGGGAGGGTGAACTATGAAGCGGATGTTGAGATGTTTCAGTGTGACATGTTGAGTAAATGGGAAAATGCATTTTAGATTAAATATAATGTGGATAAATGTGAGTTTGTCAACTTTGGTAGCAAAAAACGAAAGGCAGAGTGTTATCTAAATGCCAATAGATTGGGAAAATGGGATGTGCAACAGACTTGGGCATCCTTGTACACAAGTTGCGGTAGGCAAACGTGCAGCAGACAGTGAAGAAAGCAAATGGAAGTTAGCCTTCACAGCAAGTGAATTTGGGTACAGGAGCAGGGATGCCTTGCTGCAATTGTACAAGGTCTTCGTAAGACCACGCTTGGTGTATTGTGTGCAGTACTGGCATCCTTACCTGAGGAAGGATAATCTGGCTATGGAGGGACTGCGACGAAAGCTTACCAGACTGATTCCTGGGTTGGCAGGATTGTCAAATGGAGAGAGAAACTGGATCATTTAGAACCATATCCACTGGAGGTTAGAAGAATGAGAGGGATCTCAGAGAAACTTATGCAATTCCAATCAGACATGACAGGGTAAATGCAAAAACAATGTTCATGGTGACTGGGGAATCCAGAACCAGGGCTCATAGTCTAAGGATATGGTGTAGGCCATTTAGGACTGAGATGAGGAAAAATTTCTTCACCTGGAGAGTGGTAACCTGTGGAATTCTCTACCACCGAAAATTGTTAACGTCAAAACATTGAATGTTTTTTCAGAAGGAGTTACATATAGTTCTTAGGGCTAGAGGGATCAAAGAGTATGGGGAGAAAGCAGGAACGGGTTTTTGAGTTCTTGATCGACTATGATCATACTGAATGGCCTATTCTTGCTCCTATTTTCCATATTTCAGTTCTTTACCCTTGATGATTTTACATTCTATCTCAGTTCCTGTTGACCTCTGCTCTGCATTTACTGCCCTCCTCCAATCTGTCCGTCTGTCTGAATTCCCACCTACAAAACCCTTTTTTCATGTCAACTCCCTTGAGTACAAATTCTCCATTCACATGGTCTTGATCACTGATAACCCAGAAGAAAAAAATCTGTAAACTTGCAAATGATAAACACTGTTCCAGCTTATCAAAAATGGAGCTACAGTATGGTCATTTCCAATTATCCTTCATTTGTTACTGTGTTTCTCTCTGCAATACCAATCTTTGACTGGGTTTTTTGTATCTCTGACTACCAATGGAACCACCTTTAAGCGCACCCCCATCTGCACTAGTGTTTGAACAAAAATGCCTTGCCTAAAATAATTTACATTGAACTGTCAAATTAGAGTGATTTTTAATGCCAACCACCTAGCCTTCTATATAAGGCAATGATTCTATATTTGTCAGTCTACGTACCTCTCCGTCACATGCAGCATGGATCTGTTTGCAGCAAAACCTGTACCCTTATCAAATTATATGCCTCCCATCTCCCCTTTCCTGTTATGCTATGTTAACCATTAGTCCCATTGTTTTAGAACCTTAAATTTTTCACAAATTATTTAAGGTCTCTTCATTCCCTATCTTTGTAAATAGCATCGCAATGACCCCACCCCACAAATCCTGAGTCTAACCTCTTCTCATCCTCCTCGCCCAACCCTTCTTTCATTTAATCTTTGCTTTCTCTGTCACGGATACTTCTCTACCTCTTTCCTTCTGTGCATCTGTCTGCTGCACTTTCCTTTCTCTCCACATACTCTCATCTGTCTCATCAATGTAGAGTCAAACTAATTAGACATCTCTTCCAAAGGACAGAACCAGCACAATGTGCCAAATTACCTTCTGTAGCTTAAGATCCACTCTTATTGATAAAGGCGCACTTTTATTTCTCCCAGACTTCACTTTTATCTCCTTTCCAATAACAGCAGGTGATATCCCATCAATACACCAAATAGCATTGATGCAGCACCTTTCAATGCAATGAAATGGAAAAAGATAACTGATTCCAAGCCAAAGAAAGGGACCTTAGGACATGGGGTCAAAAGCTGGGTCAAGCAGATTGGTTTGAAGAATTTCTTTTCAGCCTTGTAAGAGGAGAAGGAGGTAGCAAGATGAAAAGGTTGAGAGAGAGAAGTCCAGTGCTTTAGATCTGGGCAACAGAATACATGGCAACCAGTGATGATGTAGAGGAAGTATGAGGTACTAAAGAGGCTGGACTTTGAAGAGTCCAAAGATCTTAGAGGAATGTTGAGCTGGAGCAGAGGATGACAGATGAGGAGGATGGAGAGGAGAGTGAAATGACGCTTGAGAATGACAGTTTTAAATCTGAGCTTTTGGCAGATTGGAAGGTAATGTAGACCAGTGAGTAGTGGGTGATGGTGACCAGGGTTTTATGTAGTTAAAGATCTTAATAGAATACTCCTCCAATATTTAAGGTTGTGAAGAGGGCCATTGATTGGGTCCCTGGCAGACCAAGGTGGAGGACCCTTTAACCAGGATTATTATTGCAGTTAAACCTTGATATATTATGAATGACACTGGTGAAGACAGGAGATTAAGAGGGGATTTGAGGAATTATGTTTTCACTCAAAGGACAATAGGAATCTGGAATGCACTGCCTGGGAGGATGGTAGAGACAGGAAACCTCACAACCTTTAAGAAATATGTGGATGCGCACTTGAAATGTCATTATATTTAAGTCTAGGGCTGATAAATGGTCAGTACAGATAGGCGTCACAGACCTAATGGGCCAAAGGTGTACTTCTGTGCTGTATGATTCAATGACAACATCTCCTAGGTTTACTAAGCAGCAAAATGGCTGACTATCCTCCTTGCTATCTGGAATGTTAGTGTTTCAGGGCCAGAGGGGAGGAAAATTGCTCCTCTCCCTAGCTGCCCTGACAGGACAGCATTTAGATATTAGGAAAGTACCTGACTGAGTTGACTTCTCTGGCCAAACAGTCTACCAACACTCACGCTACACTCCCACACACACACAGGAAACATCAAAGAAAGAAATTCAGAAATAGAGAACTATGTGTGAATAATCCTGGAGTTTCAAGCCATGTATGTATGATTCATGCCTCTGATATGAATCTAAATGACATTGACTGTAATTTTCTTCTCCTGTAATAATTTGCCTGGATTGTAACTAATGTGATGGGTGACATCTCTATTGTTTTCATTCAAGTTCCAAAAAGCAAACCTTGCTCTCCAGGGACGTTTTCTGACACTGGGATCGAACCTTGCAGGCAATGGACAAAGTAAGTGTTGGCGTTTTGTTTAATCTTTATATCTATTAGTTTTGCTATTGTTGTCAAAAAATTAGCTGATGATACATTTAGACCTGGTCATTGGACTATTTCCTGTGTTTTTTTTTAACAAAATTAACTGAAACTGATCATCAGCCCAGTGGTTTCCTGTTTTTGTGATAATGATCTCTTTGTTAAATGACTAACATTAATTCTTCCGGTAACTCAAAATTACGTTTTTCATTCCTGGCTCATCTAAGGGATTAATAGCAAGAAAAGCACTGAACATACTCAGTGTCCCTTGGCTCCATCCCTCAGACACCATCCTAGATAACAGCAGTATGTATTTCAATTTAGGAAGCTCTCCATTTATTTATTTCCCTCACTGCCTCAATCCTGCTGAGGCAAGGTATTTTTAGAACCTTTGTGACCTATCTTGATGTGTAAGCTTGATAGTGAAAGTGGTCAAGAACTTGCTTTTCCCTCCTATAAATGTACTTCTACCAGTTTTGTGAATAAACTATGTCATACAATGACTAATTTGAGCAGTTACATCAAGTGCAGTGCTAGCCAGTTTCTTTGAAAACAAACCTTAAGGTGCATCATGAGGTGCCATTACAGTTATTGTTTGCAATTATAGCATTTTACATTTCCTGCCAAACATACTGCCCAAAGGGAAATTTGCACAATTTCCAATATGCAATACCAATAGTGGGGAGATGATGGTAAAGTCCATGACTGGTAACTCAGGCTCACCTTTTGGGGTCGTGGGCACCAGTCCCATTATGGCAGCCATTGGAATTAATACACCTGCAGCAGTAAATATTGATGATGATTATTGTTAAAAACTCATTTGATTCATTATTGCACTGTAGGGAAGGAAATCTGCCGTACTTATCTGGTTTGGGCCTACACGTGACTCCAAACCCACTGCGATGTGATGGACTCATAACTGAACTGCCCACGGGAATGACCTAGAAAGCCACTCTGTTCAGGAGAGTTAGGAGTGAGCAACACATTCCACCCATGCCAACCATACCCATTTCCCATGAAAGAATAAGAGGCAGCTCACTAATTCAGTCTGAAAAGCATTTCTCTTTTCCTCTTGGATCTTGGAATAGGCCAGTCTGCAATAATGGACAATAGACAATAGGTGCAGGAGTAGGCCATTCTGCCCTTCGAGCCTGCACCTCCATTCAATATGATCATGGCTGATCATCCTTAATCAGTATCCTGTTCCTTCCTTATCTCCATAACCCTTGATTCCACAATCCTTGAGAGCTCTATCCAACCCTTTCTTAAATGAATCCAGAGACTGGGCCTCCACTGCTCTCTGGGGCAGAGCATTCCACACAGCAACCACTCTGTGTGAAGAAGTTTTTCCTCATATCTGTCCTCATCATTGTCCGGCAAGACTCAGTCATCGATGCCTTTTTGTATTGAAAAAGTAGTAAGGAGTCATCATCCCACAATGCTGTAACCCAGAAACAACACAGTCCCCACTGAGAACTTCTTTATCCAACCCACTCATGGGTTCCTTTTTAAAGGCTCAGTTACTACCTTAACAATTAGCTAATTGGTAATGTTGTCATAGTCCCAGGCGACACAATCCGAGCAGAGAGAGTGATGACTGGTGGTGGCCTAAGCTGTGGGTCAGGCAAGGTTGAGAAAGTGGGAACCTTCATAGTAACTCCAATCAGTCCTGGAATTGAATCCACACTGTTGGTACCACTGTATCGCGAACCAGTTTCCAGTCAACTGAACCAGCTGACTGCCACTTAGTTAAATACCCCAAAGAAAGCGGTACTGCAAAACATTCTCTTTATTCCAGCACTGTATTAATTCATAGCACTGGCCCACTTAGCAGCGATAACAAAGTAAACTCTTTGGAAAGGACTTGCTAAATGACAAGAGATATGCAAGGTAATTCAAAAGGTGTTGTGCAATGCAGCTCAGATTCAGGCTGGGCTATAACACCTTGCAGAGAAGAAGGAAAGAACTAGAGGAGCTTGCATTAAGGAATTTGTAGGCTGAAGTGTTTCAAAGCTGTGATCTTAAAAAGTGAATGCCTACCCAATAACGTGCTCTTCATTCATGTTTTGTCTTTTTTGTTAAAAGCTGCACAGCATTGGGTTACTTGGAAATCGTTCCTGCAAGTTTAACCAGGGATGCACAATGTGCTACAGGCACAGTAAAGAGTACTGTCAGCCAGAGAAGTAAGCTGTGTTTTAAAAATTCATATTTACATCATTTGGTGAATTTGTGCAGGTTACGAGGCCATCAGTTACTTCAATATTTAGCGCCCCAATGCACCCTAGCCCCTACACAGCAAAGCTGTTCCTTCCTTTGTATCCAGGTGTGAAAGTTATGACTTGAGTTTCATAGGATTTGGCTGGGTCCCCTTTCCCTGGCAACCAAATTACCTGGGTTTATTGTGAGGCAGAATTTGTAAGAGGTCACTTACACTCTCTCCATGACTCCATTTTACTTTGAATTTAAAAAGAATATTTAAGACATCACCATCTTGTTTAATTTGATTTTGATTTTATTGTCACATATTCAAGTACAAAAGTAGAGCAGTAGAATGAGGTGTGTATAATGTCATGCCATAAGGTGCCATCATAGATATATGATGTGGAGGAGCTGGTGTTGGACTGGGGTGGACAAAGTTAAACATTGCACAACACCAGGCTATAGTCCAACAGATTTATTTGGAAGCACTAGCTTTTGGAGTACTGCTCCTTCATCAGGTAGTTGTGGAGCAGGACCATAAGACACAGAATTTAAAGCAAAAGATTACAGTGTTCTGTATTGTAGATCTGTGATCCATAATCCTTTTGGGATCTTTCCTGCTTTCTTGCATTTCTGGAGAAACTTGATGTCTGTGTCAATATGCGCGATCTTCTTCAAGATCCTCTCCACTTTGAGCCATCAGTTCGTGGTGTGAATGGTAGCCATGATGTGGCGGAGCCGGTGCTGGACTGGGGTGGATGAAGTTAAAAATTGCACAACACCAGATTATAGTCCAACAGTTTATTTGAAAGCACTTGCTTTTGGAGTGCTGCTCCTTCATCAGGCAGCTGTGCAGCAGGACCATAAGACACAGAAGTTTGAATCAGACTAGTTCTGTTCTCAGGGTGGAATTTATAAAGTCTTGCCTGCATTGACTGCCTGCAGATTGTGCACTTTTTGAGCCAAATAGAGTGTGTCTGTAAATGTGGTTCTGCAGGTGCAGGTTCACCCCATGGACTTGGGTGTGCATGAGAGAGGTTCAGGGTGTGAGTGTGTGCATGTGAGTGTGAGGTTCAATATATAATTTCAGCTGCATGACACTGTAATCTTTTGCTATAAATTCCGTGTCTTATGATCCTGCTCCACAGCTACCTGTTGGAGGATCAACGCTCCAAAAGTTAGTGCTTCCAAATAAACTTGTTTGACTATAACCTGTTGTTGTGTGATTTTTAATATCATAGGTACAAGTACCTAGGTATAGAAACTTAAGAACAAGGTAGAAAGAATAAAGTTAAAAGTTAAACATTGTAGTAATTATGGTATAGCATAAAACATATGAAATACAGTTAAAAGTTATACATTGCAGACTTTCTTAGTTTTAAGTAGAAAATAAAGAAATAAAGCTATAAATTCAAACATTATAGGCTTTCTTAAGTGCTTAATCATGGTGCCTAGTGCTTATAACAATAACTTATGCAAATGATAAAGACACTATGCATTGTGGAAACTGCACATAACAATGTGATTTAACAGTGATGTTGAGTCATCAATGTAGTCTTAAGTCTTTTAGATCAGATGGTCTTTGCTTCTTTGGGCCTCAACTAACTAATCTCATCTTGGTCAGCAGCATTGGCAACTATGGTCAGCATTGAAAAGATGAAACTCAGGCCCGATCAAGGTGAGTCGACAGCTTTGAGTGAAAAATCACACAAAATTCCTTCAGCTGGTGCTCCTTTGACAACATTTTCTGATTCACTGTCTGTGCTTTCTCTTGGCAAAGTGGACGGAGTAATAATCATTGTGGCTGTTATCATTATTCTACTGCTGTGTTTTTTGCTTGGAATGCACATAGCCTTCTGGAGGAAGAGTGTGAAGAAAAGGAATAAGCTGTTATCAGGTACATAAAATTTCATAGTCTGTTTTTCCAATTCTGGCTTTGCAACCTGTCGGGAACTCAATTTGGAGTATGCTCAGTGATGTTTTTGTCTGATACATTAAACGAGTGCAACATGCCTAAATGTTCTAGAAAGGGTTGTGATTTGCTCAGTTTAATGAATTTCACGCATAGAAACAGAATGTTTCCATTGTCTTTAGTTGTTCTTGGTTAGCTCTGTTAGAACTGATGAATTTTCATCTCCTGATCATCACCCAATGGACTGTTCTGCACTTGTGGTTGTTCTAGGCATCAGTGAGGGGATTAGACTGGCATGGCTAAGGATGCCATTGGCGTAAGTGCCTACATTTTAGCACTAAGGTAGATGTGGGTTTTGGGCTTACTCTGAGGTAAGGAAGCCCATCAGCACTGGGTTCCCGAATCTCCTGCAGCTCCTCCACCCACCCCAGCAGCTTGATTGACTGCCTGAAGGCCAATTGGATGGCAAAGCCTTGAGTAACAGCCATTGCCCGGCTGGACTGAGAGCAGATAGGTCTAGTGGGGCAGATGGGATGGATTTTCAGTGCAGAGAGCCTCTCATGATGGAGTGAGTGATGAAGTTGGGGTGAGCTGATTCTTATCAGTAGAGCAGACAGGCCTCGCAAAGTATGAAGGTGGTTTTCTGGTAGGCTTGTTGGACCTTTGCACTCCTGCTGCTCCTGACCCCAAGCAGTGCTATAAAGGTCCTAACCTCATTGATTTAGCCAAATCCATCCCCCTGCACGTGTTCCTATTGCAGTTTTTTGAATTGTTCGCCTTTGACCTGACCCCAACCTGCCTATTCTTCAGTGTGTCGGCTTCTGCCTTTGAGGTCTGTGCACCTTTATAAGGAGTAGCTACCTGAGCCAGGTACTGGGAAATTTTACCCATTCTCCAGCCTTCAGGAGAAGAGAGAATTGAGGTTCCTTTGTAAAAGTCAATTATTCGATAAAATGGCCTCGAAATGATAAGTACAACAAATGCATCAAAATGCGAAAGTGCCAAATATGTCTCCAAAAACTTGATCCTAATGTAACCAGAGGCAGAAAATAGAAGTGTGCGTGCCATTGGGATGATCATGTTACCTGTGCATTTTTCAAAACATCCCTGTTTTCTTTGCTCTGCAACAGCTTCATGGTATCGGAATGTGCAGACGGAGGACACTTGGAGCACGCACCTTCCAGAACAAGAGTGTGGAGAATTGTCACACCAAGAAAGGAAGAAAGTTGATGAAATCTACGTTTCTGTCAATAGGGCTTGTTGATCATTGCTTTGTGTTAGGAAGGTCTATCTGGACAGACTGTGAGTGTATTCAAGCATCAGTGCAACACCAAGGGTCAGAAGGACTTTTATGTAGAATTTGCTGTTATTTACTGGAACAGTAACTGCTCAATGATTGAAATGTCGCATCGGGGATCAGGTGTACCAAAATGGTTCCTCCTGCTTGATGATCAATGAATGGAAAGGACAGAGAAAAGAAACAAAGTGATATAAGGCATTGGGAAGGAGGCTGATTGGAATCAGGCCAAATCAGAGACAGAAAGAAAGAGGTTGTGTTGAGAGAGAAATGGGAAGCAAGGGGTTGAAAGAAATAGTAAGAAAAGAAAGGTGAAAAGAGCAAGCAGGAGAAGGAAAGGAAGAACTCAATTAGGCTTAAGAGTTGTCGTGTTAGTCCATGAGCAGTTAAAGAGCAAATGGCACATTAGGAGATGTGGAATTGGCATTAACCATCTTGACTTACAGAAGCAGTAATTCAAATTTATCATAAACAGCAATAGTGGAATAGTTTCCTGCATGGCATTAATGATCTGCCCCACTTGGCCATGCTGAGAATCATTCATTATAGTGATGTAAATCTGAAAATGCTGCAATTGGTGGAAGTTCTGTCAGGGATCCTTGCAGCCGTAAGAATCGTTTATCAGAGTTGGCAAAGCTGGAGAATTGCAAATGCTCTGGCAATTTGAGATCATGGCACTTTTAACTCCTCCGTGTTGCTGGATTCATTTATGGGTTACTAACAATGAACATTGATGATGTTAATGTGTCATTCCAAAAATGTGATGTTGCAGATTTTTTGGGTTCCAAACCTATCATTGCAATTGACCAGAGCCCAATTGACATCACCAGGGGTTTGGATGGCAGACAAAACATTGGGGTAATCCTCATACCAGCTAAAAAAGAACAAAAGCAGACTAGGTTTCTGTTACTGATTTCCATGGCTTTCCTAATGGTAAAAGTTGATTTTGCAGACCATACTCAAATATCTATTGTTGGTTTATGCATGAAGAACAGCCATTTATACAACTTCCACCATGGATTTGAAATCATCAATCACCAATCATTTTCAGTTCATTCACAGGATATTGGCAAAGGGCCCATATGTATTGGCCATTGCTTTTGATCTTTGACCAATATTGGCAGTGAGCTGCTTTCTTCTAACAGCGGTAAGTGATGTCTTATACAAATTAGGAGCAGCCCCTTGATACTGCTCCACCATTCAATAAAATCATAGCTGATCCAAGACTCCTCATTCTACTTTACTGCCCTTTCCCCAAAATCCTTGATTCGCCCTCTGATCAATAATCTATCAGTCTTAATATACACAAGGACTCTACCCACAACTCCTGTGACAAGGAGTTCTCAAGACTTACAACCCTCTGAGAGAAGAAATTCTTCTTCATCTCAGTCTTAAATAGGCACCTCTTTATTCTAAGACTATGTCCTCTGGCCCTAGACTCTCCCATGAGGTAGTCTTATGTAGATCCTCCTCCAATGTCATTAGTCATGAAGATCAAGGGTTTTCACCCAGTGACACTGAGGTAACAGCCTGCACATTTCCAAATAAAGATGCCACATGACTTGAAGGAGAAACTGGAGATAATGCTCCTCCAGCTTCTGCACTTGTCTTGCAAGATTTTGGGTATGGAAGATATCATAAGTACAAAATAGTTTGATCTTTTAAAGGGATATTACAGTGGATAATAAAAACCATAAGAACTGTGGGTGCTGTAAATCAGAAACAAAAACAGAAGTTGCTCGAAAAGCTCAGCTCTGACAGCATCTGTGGAGAGAAATCAAACTTAACATTTCGGGTCCAGCAACCCTTCCTCAGAACTGAAGGTAGCTCGGAAAATGTTGGTTTATGTGCAGAAGAGAGGGGAGGGGATGGGGTAAGGAGGAAGCGTTGGTGAAGATAGAGCTCAAAGAGAGAGAGGAACAATTGGACAGACAAAGGAATCAATACTAATCTGGTTGGGAGGATGAATAGCTGTTATTAGAGATATTAGTGGCTATCAGTACATAGTGTGCAATGGCAGATTATTAGATATTAGATTCCCTACAGTGTGGAAACAGGCCCTTTGGCCCAACCAGTCCACACTGACCCTCCGAAGAGTAACCCACCCAGACCTATTTCCCTCTGAGTAATGCACCTGTCACTATGGGCAATTTAGCACAGCCAATTCACCTGACCTGCACATCTTTGGACTGTGGGAGGAAACCTGAGCACCCAGAAGAAACCCACACAGACTCAGGGAGAATGTGCAAACTCCACACAGTCACCCAAAGCTGGAATCAAACCTGGGTCCCTGATGCTGTGCAGCAGCAGTGCTAACCACTGAGCCACTATACCACCCCACTACATGATAACAAGACCTGGTGTGTAGGATAGGGGGTGTTCAGGCCCTAAAATTATTGAACTCCATATTGAATCTGGAGGGCTGCAGGGACCCCAAATGGAAAATGAGATGTTGATCTTCCAGCTTGCTTGCTCCACGTTTCACTGGAGCACTGCAACATGGTTGAAACAAGGATGTTGACCAGGGAACAGGATGGAAAAGTGTAGTGCTGGAAAAGCACAGCGGATCAGGCAGCATTCAAGGAGCAGAAGAGTCAACGTTTCGGGCATGAGCTCTTCATCAGGAATCAGGAACACGGTGGTATGTTACAGTGGCAGGCAACAGGAAGTTCAGGATCATTTTTGCGGCAAACGTAGATGTTCTGTGAAGCAGTCACCCAGTCCATGCCTTGTTTCCCCAGTGTAGGGGAGACCACACTGTGAGCAGCGAATGCAGTAACCTAGATTATTAGAAGTGCAGGTAAAGTGCTGCTTCACCTGGAAGATATGTTTCGGTTTTTGGATACTAAGGAGGGAGGAGTTAAATGGGCAGGTGTTACACCTTCGGTTGCAGAGGAAGTTGCCGTGAGGCTGTGAAGGGATGTTGGGAGTGAAGGAAGAGTAGACCAGGGTGTCTCGGAGGGAACAGTCCCTGCAGAAGGCAGACAAGAGAGGGAAGGAGAATATGTTTCTGGTGGAAATGTGTCAGTGGATAATCACGTTAGGAGCCCTGTAGCCCAAAATGACCCAAGACAATTTGCCTGAAATCCCATCATGCTTAAACAATGCTTATCCTGTCAGTGAAACTGCTTGGCTTCCCACTCAGAATATCCTGTGTTCCAATTGACACCATTTTTGAATGTTCTGCTGTAGAATAGCAGGTATTCCCCAGAATACATCAGAATCCACAATGTCAATAATGAAAAAATGAACCACTGTTTGGTATTTGTTCAATAAACTTTGAAGAAATTGCTGTGTTATTAATCAAAATGAGTGAGCAATCAATGTTGTCTGAAAGGTCATGTAAAAATGAATCTCCAATGTCTCAATGAGGGTTCACTAACTGGGATCATGTACGTTAGTACAGATCTCCACCTGCTGTATAATTTGGGTATTTTCCATTGATAGTTAAGACTTTCAGCACCTCGCCTGCTGAATTTTATTTTTCTTTGAATTATATTCTATCCCGAGACTTCACTTCTCTTACCTCTTCCTTGCTTCTCCTATTCCCAGGAAATTTCTATCTTTCTTGACTGTACTCACTGCAAGCTAAGTGTAGTGTACAGGTATCTCCTCCAGACCGTGACTGCCACCCCCCACCTAACCTCATACTGCTCATTAAGATCTTCACATCAACTGTTTTTTCTTCCCCTTCATTGTAATGCTGCTGCTGCCTTCTATAATCACTGTTTCCTTGCCTTCCAATTCCAGAAACTTCTTGTTCATTCCAGTTCTTTCCCATCATTCTCCCAATCTCAGGCCAACACATGCTTCTTGTCCAGAGAAAGCCTAATTTGTATTAGGGCTCATTAAGCCCCTCACAGTTATGCATACTCCAAACAACCTCTGCAGAGTTACATAGTCTCTCACCAATCACTCCCAGCAGCCACCACATCACACTCTCTGCTCTCCCAGCCTTTTCCCCGATATCTGGTCAGCAGAGACAAGTTGGACCGAAGGGTCTGTTTCCGTGCTGTACATCTCTATGACACGGCCCACAGGAAACCAGCAACACATCAGAAGATAAGAAATAACAGCGGGAGTAGGCCATTTGCCCCCCTCATAGAATCGCTACGTTGCAGAGATAAGCTATCCAGCCATTGAGTTCTGCACCAGCCCTCCATCACATCCAGACCCAGCCCCCTACCCTATTCCCCCACATCCCATGGCTAATCCACCTAACCTACATATCCTGGATACAATGGGCAATTGAGCGTGGCCAATTCCCATAATCTGCACATCTTTAGACTGTGGGAAGAAAGCGGAGGAAACCCATAAAGGCCCGGGGTGAACATGCAAACTCCACACATTCACTCAAGGCTGGAATTGAACCTAGATCCCTGGCACTGTGAGGCAGCAATGTTAACCACAGAGCCACCATGCCACCCTACTCTCTCATTTGTTAAGATTACAACTGATCAGGTTAGGGCCTTAACTACCATTTTCTGTCTGACCCTTGACTTCTTTGTGGATTTTTAAAAACTAGCTAACTTAATCTTGAATATATTCAATGGCGCATCCTCCACTGCTTTCCATAGACTCTCCATAGGATTCCACAGACCCAATGACCCTCTGACGTGAAATGTTCCATAGTCTTCACTTGGAGACCCTCTTTAAACCATCTCCCATTGTTCAACACATCTCTACAAGGAGAAAGATCACCTGTGTGTATCCATCCTGTCAGATCATCCCAGAATTTTGTATGTGCCAATATGATCACCTCTCACTCTTCTACACGTCAGTGAATGTAAACTTAACATGCTCAACCTATGCTCTTAAGACAATCCTGTTCCTCTGAGGAATCAGGCAAGTGAATCTTCTTTGAACTGCTGCCAATCCTTAAATAAGAAGACCAAAATTCTGCACAGTACTCCAGGAGCAGTCTCATTAAGGTCCAGTACAGTTCCCAAACAAAACCAGAAATTGCTGGAAAAACTCAGCATCTGTGGAGAGATATCAGAGTTAACGTTTCAGGTCCAGTGATCCTTATTCAGAACGGCCCAGTTCTCTATTTTCTTACACAATGGCCCTGACAGGTCAACATTCCATTTCCCAATTACTTGCTGCATCTGCATGCTAGCTTTTTATGGTTCATCCACAAGGATACCCAGATCCCTCTATACCTTTGCTCTTTGCATTGCCTCCCTATTTAAATATCAATCTGCTTTTCTATGCTTCCTGCCAAAACAGAGAAGCTCACATTTTCCCACATTATTCGCCATCTGTCAAATTTTCTTCATTTACTTTACCCTATCTGGTTTCTCTTTGCAGACCATTTCCATCTTCTCTGCAATTTGTTTTCTACCTAACTTTATGACTTCTGCAAATCTGGCTACTATACACTCAATCTATTCATCCAAATCATTGATATAGTCTGTGGCAGTCCACTAGCTGCAGTTTACCAACCCAAAAATGACTGATTTACTACAAATATCTGCTTCCTGTTGGCTAAGCAATTCTTTGTCTACTTCCCTTCTTGCTTTCCCCTCTTCCAAGTGACAGGAGTGAGGGATCGCATGGTTAAGCGCATGCCCCTCATAAATGCTGCTCACAACATGAAGTATTCACTCTCATGGATTTATAAACATGCCTAATTGGGCAGCATAGGTACAGTATCTTGATGGTGAATATTGGCTTTTGGTTTCATCTCCCTGAACTGCCCATCCGATTTCCACTTGCCTCCCCACTCGCACTAAATAAATTGTAAATGACATTTGAACAAAATGCTTATGTGGCATCTACCTCAAGACCCATTACTCTCTAAATTTCCATGTCCTTATCTAATACTCAGTACTGAATGAACTCGCCAACTAAATTCTGGTAAGACTGAAGCCAACTTCAGAGCAGACTTGACAATTTTGGGGATGACTTGAAGCATAATTTTGTCATCCACCTCAAATAGTGACATGAAGCTACAATTTCAGATTTCATCCCAATGGAACCTGATTACTATGGCCAGGGTTCTCACCATGGAAACCTTGTGTTTCAGTCCCCAATCTGCTTGGCTTTAGGACAATCAACATGTGGCTCAGGAAATGATCCAGAAATGGTTACCTTTGATTGAACTCTGGGCTGTTTCAGAGGGCAATTAAGACTCAAACACATTACTGTGCGTCTGGAGTCACATGTCAGCCAGACTTGGGCACGGTGGCAAATGTTTGTCCTATAAGGGTGCAGTGAACCCAAAGATTTTTATTTTATGACAATTTGTTGGGTTGCATGATCAACATCAGTGTTCGTTTTGGACTTAAACTTGTAACCTACGGGGTTAATGACCAATCGTCACAACATGGAGGGCATCATAGTGATTGTACTGAGATCAGCCAGGTCAATCTCATAGAATATGAGTTCCCTGATTGGGGCTGTTAATCTGGTCCAATCAGGGAGTCATGTCTAACAGAAATAAACAGGATTGTTGGGCGGCACGGTGGCACAGTGGTTAGCACTGCTGCCTCACAGCGCCGAAGACCCGGGTTCAATTCCCGACTCAGGCGACTGACTGTGTGGAGTTTGCACGTTCTCCCCGTGTCTGCGTGGGTTTCCTCCGGGTGCTCCGGTTTCCTCCCACAGTCCAAAGATGTGCAAGTTAGGTGAATTGGCCAGGATAAATTGCCCGTAGTGTTAGGTAAAGGGGTAAATGTAGGGGTATGGGTGGGTTGCGCTTCGGCGGGTCGGTGTGGACTTGTTGGGCCGAAGGGCCTGTTTCCACACTGTAAGTAATCTAATCTAAAAAAATAAGTTAAACAAATTCTTCTGTTCCCAGTGATATCAACAATATCATTAGAAAAAAAGAAAAAGAAAAGAAAAAAAGAAATAAACAGGATTGTGACCTTAGAGAAGGAGCACACACTGTCTACGAACACCCTCGAGGTTTTCAGGGAGAGGTGGACAGCATGGGTGTGGAGTGTTTTATTTTTCCCTCTGAATCTATTTTGATTTAGTCCCTGCCCTCCCCTTTCACTTTTTGATCACACAGCATTGCCCTTTGATGAGAACTCCAGATAAAAGAAACCAGCCTATGTCCTTGGACTCAGAGGGGTGAGATATTGTGATTGTAACGAGGTCAGCCAGGTGAACATCTTAGAACATGAGTTCTCTGATTGAGGCTGTTAATCTGGTCTAGACAGGGAACCCTGGCTGACAATATAAACAGAAATATTGAAGATTCTGTTCACTGTAAGAGCTGGCTCAGAAGGAGCTGGATCAGTGTCAAAGGCTTTCCACATGTAAATAAAGTTGACAGGATACCGGCCTCTACGGAGTTATTTCAGGGATGGGGTCAACCATTCAAATGGGTGAGATGCTCTTCAGAGGATCAGTGTGAACTCAATGGGCTGAAAGGCTTGCTTCTCCACACAAGGCATTCTATGATTGTTGGTAGCCATATTCTCAACACCCTACTCCCTAAGCTCTAAAATACCACCCCCCCCCCCGACTTCTGTCTACTTCCCCTGAGACTCTCCTTAAAACCTACCTCTCTGACTAACCTTGTTATGTGGCTTGGTGTTCTATGTTGTTCAATAACAACTCTTATGAAGCACCTTGGGATATTTTACTATGTTAAGGACATTACAAAAATGCAAGCTGTTATTGTTTTTGCTGTTTTTTTATGTAATTCTGCCTATTTACGTCAGCCTTGGCTCACTGGGTAACACCTCTCGAGTCAGGAGTTTGCGGTGTGCTGTAAGGTGTGTGATTTTTACATATATTAATATTTATTTTAGAGTTTGGATTTAAAACTAATGATATGTGGGTGTTTGATCTGTGTGTATGAGGGGCATTAATGATTAACTTATGAGTGTTTCATGGCATTTTAAAAATATCAGTAAGAAAGAAATATTTCTTGGTGTTCTAATGGGAATTAGGAGAATTTTACAAGCAGAGTAAACATTGAAGATCATTGGTTTGCTTTCAGTTATAAAGATCAGGAATTGATCTTTTTTGCTTAGGGGAAACATGTCGAGCTTGGAAAGCTTTTGATTTCACTTCACAGAAGACCTAGTTGAAATTAGATGTATGAAACAGTTTCTCCATAAGAAAAGAGGTAATTGGTAACAGTTTGGAAATAGATAACCTCACTGTAACTACGTCATTTGAACGTTCCAAATGAGAAATGATTGTTTAGAATCCTAAAGAGGTAATGCATAGCTGAGAACGTTTAAGCTCAGTTGTGTGAATCCTCAGTGAAAAGGCTATCAAACTCTTAAAGCTGTGGATTGAAACCAACGTTAAATTGAGAAAGGGATCTTGCCTGGTGTTTGAGTACTGTAAAGGGATGCTCTTCAGAAAAATGGAAAACTATTTTTACTGTGTTTTGAAATCTTTCCAATTGTATGTAAATAGCTTGTTTTATTCTATTTGATTTTCTCTACTCTACATAATAAACTACCATTGATAAAAGCAGATCTTCAATATTGTGCACTTACATTTCAGTGAAGGACAATTGCAATGAAACTCAGAGGCTGAGGGATGACGTTATGAATATTTATAAAATCATGAGGGGTGTGGATAGGGTGAATAGCCAAGGCCTTTTTCCTGGGGTGGGATAGTCCAAAACGAGAGGGCATAGGTTTAAGGTGAGAGAGGAAAATTTGAAAAGGGCCTGAGGGCATTTTTTTGTGCAGACATGATGCATATTTGGAACAAGCTGCTAGAGGAAGTGGCGGAGGCTGGTACAGTTACAACATTTAAAAGGCATCTGGATCAGTATATCAATAGAAAGGGTTTAGAGGGATATGGGCTAAGTGCTGGCAAATAGGAGTAGGTCATATTGGGATGTCTGGTCAGCACGGGTGAATTGTACTGAAGGGTCTGTTTCATTGCTGCATGACACTATGAACACTTCATTAATGTTTTTTAAATGATCCATTAAGCCAGAATTCAGGCTGGAATCTGACTTGTCAAATAATAACATCAGCTGGTAACCATAATGCGCTGGTAACAGTGGGTCTGAATCCTATTTAGACCCACTTCAGCACAAAACCAAATCTCAGAGCAGCTGTCTGCTCTCTCAGATTGTAAAAGATCCCATGGCCCTGTTCAAGGAAGAGCAGTGGTATCCCCACCTCTTAACCTGATCATCCTTCAATCAATCTCACTTAGAAACGGTTTTTCTGGGAGAGCTTTCTGTACACCAATTATTGGTGAGTTACCTACAATACAACAGGGACTACACTTCAAACACATGTAATTTGCTGTTTTAAGTTTGGAAAATTTTGAGCGTGTGAAATAGTCTGTGTGAATACAAGTAATTTTTCTCTCGAAAGGATACTTTGCCAGGTATTACTGAGAAGGTAGAATTCCTAAATACTTTAAAAGGAATGCTAGATGACTCCTCAAACCTAGGACCTATTAAAGGATATAGGAAGTAAGTGGGAGACTCTGACAAGACAAGGTAGCTCAAGCAGTGATACTGAAGGATGGATGACTATTCCATTCCTTAGTGCAATGTTCTATGTAATAATGTAATGTCCACTCATTGGGTTGTGAAGCCGCTCCAGAGAGTAATACAGATAATATACTTACAAGGGATTAAGGTCACATCTATTTCACAGACAATGTGCAAAACTCTCATTAACCTCTTGCAGGTAGATTTTTCCTGAAATTGGACAGTACATAATAACATAATTCAAAATCATTTTTCCCCTCAGCTGAAGAAAAGGAATTGACAAAGTAATGAAGAAAGTTGCCTTCAATGTAAAGCAGACTCAACAGCATTAGGTGCTGTGGTGTGATAGCCTCAATATAGTTAGTGAATAAGGGATAGAAGATTGCTCTATCAGGGATGGCTGACTCTGGGTGTGTTTAAGCTTGTAATGTGCCTAAATGTGGCTGTATCATTTTTAGTAATGGGGGACTGTGTTCCTGCTTTCCCCTGACTCACAACTAATGTTAAATAGGACAAATTTTGGAATTTGACAATTAAACAAAGTCAACTAGTTTTCTGCATGATTTGGAGATGCCAGTATTGGACTGGGGTGTACAAAGTTAAAAATCACACAACACCAGGTTATAGTCCAACAGGTTTAATTGGAAGCACACTAGCTTTCGGAGCGCTGCTCCTTCATCAGGTGATTGTGGAGGGCTCGATCGAAACACAGAATTTCTGTGTTACGATCGAGCCCTCCACAATCACCTGATGAAGGAGCGTCGCTCCGAAAGCTAGTGTGCTTCCAATTAAACCTGTTGGACTATAACCTGGTGTTGTGTGATTTTTAGTTTTTCTGCAAGTTTTCATTTCTAAGTCAATGCTGTTCATTTCCAATAGGGGGAGCAAGTATTCACTGAAAGCAGTCTGACAAAACACAGTTTTCCCAAAGTAATATTCCAACGAGGAAGATGCTTATTTGCAGTAGATGCTTTAATGATTTGCTCTGATTCTTAATATTCAGACTTTTGCTGATCTTTGATCTAACTAGAACTTACATTTATAAAGGTCACCACAATCCCACAAGGGACAAATGCTTGGTGGTGGTTTAATCTGAGCGTCAGGCAAGGCGTGAGTTTGAGAAGGAAAGTCCTTCATAGTAACTTCAGCCAGTGTAGAAATTGAACCCACATTGTTGCTGCTATTCTGCATTGCAAACCAGCCATCCCAGCTAACTGGCTCCTCAACATTTCAAAGTGACTATTTACAGCATTATCAGCAAATAAACCCCACTTCTAATCATCATTCACTGCCTCCTGCTGGCAAGTGTCTGTAAGCATGAAGAGAGGTGAGGATTCAATTGACTGAGGTGCACTCTTGTCTAGTAATTCTCTGTCTTAAACATCTCTTCACTATCCACGCTGATAGAATAATACAGCACAGAAGGAAACCGTTTGGCCCATTAAGTCTAATTTAACAATTGAGTTCAGAAGAAGTGTTTCCATTTGTAAATGGCCTTTCATGTCATTCTCAAAGTTCTTCACAATTAATTAAATCATTCATGAAATGTATTCATTCTTGAAAAGTAGGGAAACATTGTAGCCAACTCAGGCACAGCAAGATAACACAACCATCATTTATTTATTGCCCAGGTCTGGTGTTTCAGTGATGTTGAGAGATTGCAATGCATTGAACAGCTGCATCAATAAAGTCCTTCATTCTTTTTACTCCATGAGAATATACACTGATGGATAAGATGAATAGCCAAGGTCTTTTCCCCAGGGTAGGGGAGTCCAAAAACAGAGGACATAGGTTTAATGTGAGAGGGGAAAAATTTAAAAGGGACCTAAGGGTAACGTTTTCACCCTGAGGGTGGTGCATATATGGAATGACCTGCCAGAAGAACTGGTAGAAGTTGTTAAAATTACAAATTTTAAAAGACATCTGGATGAACACATGAATAGGAAGGGTTTAGAGGGATATGGGACCTCATCTAGAATACTATGTCCTATATCCACCCTGTTATAGGAAGGATATTATTAAGCTGGAGAGGGTTCGGATGTTGCCAGGTATGGAGGTTTGAGTTATAAAGAAAGGCTCCATAAATTGTCACTTTTTTCACTGGAGCTTAGGAGGTTGAGAGGTGAACTTATAGAAGCTTATAAAATAATGAGGAGGTATAGATAGAGTTAATGGTAGTTGTGTTTTCCCTAGGATGGGAGATTTCAAGACAGGGGGGCACATTTTTAAGGTGAGAGGAGAGAGATTTGAAAAAGACATGAGGGGCAAATTTCTTTACACAGAGGGTGGTTTGTGTGTGGAATGAACTTCTTGAGGATGTGGTGGAAGTGGATTCAATTACAACACTTCAAAGACATTTGGATAAGTCCATAAAGGTTTGGAGAGGTATGGGTCAGGAGCAGGTAGGTGGGACTAATTTAGTTTAGAATTATGTTTGGCAAAGACTGGTTAGACTGAAAGGTCTGTTTCTGTGCTGTATGACTTTACGTGGGACTAGATTAATTTAAGATATCTGGTTGGCATGGATGAGTTAGACCAAAGGGTCTGTTTCTGTACTGTACAACGCTATGATGTTATAACCCTATGATGATGGTGCAGAAACAAAATGGTAATCAGAAAGTTATTTCAGTGATTTATTTTAAACGGTCAAGATATTTTGGGCAAGAGACACAGCTGCTGAGAAACTAACTGCACAAGGATGCAAAATAAAAAGACGCAGAAAGATCTTCAGTTGTGGAAAATAGGCTAATGGCAATGATATCTGTACCACTTTTTCCATTACATTGTTATGGCATCCAAGAAAATATATAACATTCACAAACTGTGTTGTAAATAACATCACAAGCATATCTTTACAAGAGACACATCCCTTGTGTGCACATTAATGTCTGGAGAACAACTATGCTACACATAAGAAAAATAAGTGGTCATTCCTTGATTATATACAACATTGATAGATATGCAATGTGCCAGAATCCAGACAGGAATTCCTACAATTGTGTTTATCTATCATGTCATCATTGCTCAGAGATAAACCATTCCTTTGAACAACCCTATTAGGCAACTAACAGAGTAAGTAGTGCTGTTCAGTAAGGTTTTGATATGGACTCAACTGTTTCACATCCCCATATCTGCTAAGCTGGGTTAAGAAGTGTATTATATGTAGTCGCTGGTACCTCTCTCCTCTGCCCTGTCAGTGCTGATACTGAGGTATGAATCCACAGACGTTAAACAGCCTCTTTATCTAAGCTGAAACGCTAGCTGCAATTGTACAACCCACCTTTATTCCCTATCTAAGTTCATGCATGGCTGTGGTCCTATTCATGACAATGGATTTTAATGGGGTATGTGACAAACTATGGCAGGGATTACAACTCTATGTCGGCAAGAGACATCAGGAGTTGGGAGCCGATCTTCACTTTGCCTTCCCTGAATCTATGATAAGGAGGTGCCGGAATTGGATTGGAGTGGACAAAATCAGAAATCACATGGTAGCAGGTTATAGTACAACAGGTTTATTTGAAATCACAAGCTTTCAGAGCACTGCTCCTTTATTAGGTGACTTCACCTGGTGAAGGAGCAGCGCTCCAAAAGTTTGTGATTACAAATAAATCTGTTGAACTATAATCTGGTGTTGTGTGGCTTCTGACTTTACTCTGAATCTAATACGAGCAGTGTGATGTCTAACAGACCCAGCTGAGGTGAACTAACCAGGAAATATCCCAATTCAGTCTTCTCTGTTGTAAACTTCAGCAGTTCATTTACCATCTGAGTTTGTGCTTACTCTCATTAACATATTTAATAAACACAAACTAAATTAATTATCCAACACATTCAACATGCAAGTAGGCCAGAAATGTGTTTGTCTGGCATACTCCACAATTTAAAATCAGACTGTCATTTCACAGATCAAAAAAGGGATTAATTATATCGGGAATATGTTGTTGTAACTGTTTCGTTTTAGGTTGTGAACATACAAACCATTATCATCATGACAGTAACCAGCTCTGAACACTCATCCCACAACAAAATATTGTGCTCAAGAAATTAATATGGGAATGCTGAGAACTGGAGATAGTGGGACATATGTGAGAGATGCAAATACAGGTAGAAGCATGAAAGAATCCTCTCAAACTTTGAAATTTTGGCTTGTAACTTACAGAGGCGTGACATGATCTGAAGAAAGAGCTACTGATTAACAATGGTCTCTACTGCATTGGGCCCAGCATGTGTAGCATGAGTTAAACCTTCAGATCTGCAACCTACTGAACAGCACAATCTACGCTACAGCCGAAATGGAAGATGCCTCTGAGGGAAGAGTCTTATTCCTGCTTTGCTTGGTCTCCTTTCTTCAGGATGAGTTGTCGTTGCCAAGGTGCCAGTTTCGATTCATCATAGCCAAGATTCCGCAGTAGCTCGGACTGTTCCTTACGTTTATCTTCTTCATCCTTCTTCAATTTCTCGTCCTCTAGCCTAATGTCAAAGTTAAAAATGCATCACCAATGTTACATAATTACTGTGAGATATATGCATCTACTGGGTCTGAAACTCTTTCATTAATTCCTCTTGATCAGCAACCTTGAGAAATAACTGATCATCCTGTCTCCACATCCAAATTCCCAGTAATTTTCTCTCCTCCTATTCTGACAATTCACATTTGCAGATTTAATATTCCAAGAATGTATCAGTCAAGCACTGTTTTCATGTCCCTAGTTACAGGCTGCTCAACTCTGAAGCTGGGAGAAATGAGGTGACCTTGGAGCTATGATTCCTGAAGTTCTCCTTTACTGGGATTTTCCTCACTTCCTATCTGGATATATTGATAGAGATCAATTATAAGGATTAGTCAACAACTCCACTGTCATAGTCATAGAGATGTACAGCATGGAAACAGACCTTCAGTCCAACCCATCCATGCCGACCAGATATTCCAACCCAATCTAGTCCCACCTGCCAGCACCCGGCCCATATCCCTCCAAACCCTTCCTATTCATATACCCATCCAGATGCCTTTTAAATGTTGCAATTGTACCAATCTCCACCACTTCCTCTGGCTGCTCATTCCATACATGTACCACCCTCTGTGTGAAAAAGTTGCCCCTTAGGTCTCTTTTATATTTTTCCCCTTTCACCCTAAACCTATGTCCTCTAGTTCTTAACTCCCCCACCCCAGGGAAAAGACTTTGTCTTTTTATCCTATCCATGCCCCTCATAATTTTGTAAACCTCTATAAGATCTCCCCTCAGCCTCCGAGGCTCCAGGGAAAACAGCCCCAGCCTGTTCAGCCCCTCCCTATAGCTCAAATCCTCCAACCCTGGCAACATCCTTGTAAATCTTTTCTGAACCCTTTAAAGTTTCACAAAATCTTTCTGATAGGAAGGAGAACAGAAATGCACACAATATTCCAACAATGTCCTGTACAGCCACAACATGACCTCCCAACTCCTGTACTCAATACTCTGATCAATAAAGGAAAGCCTTCTTCACTATCCTATTTACCTGCGACTCCACTTTCAAAGAGCTATGAACCTGCACTCCAAGGTCTCTTTGTTCAGCAACACTCCCTAGGACCTCACCATTCAGTGTATAAGTCCTGCTAAGATTTGCTTTTCCAAAATGCAGCACCTCACATTTATCTGAATTTAACTTCATCTGCCACTTCTCAGTCATTGGCCCATCTGGTCAAGATCCTGTCATAATCTGAGGTAACCCTCTTAGCTGTCCACTACACCTCCAATTTTGGTGTCATCTGCAAACTTACTAATTGTACTCTAATGCTCGCATCCAAATCATTTACATAAATGACAAAAAGTAGAGGGCCCAGCACCGATCCTTGTGGCACTCCACTGGTCACAGACCGCCCAAACTGAAAAACAACCCTCCACCACCACCCTCTGTCTTCTACCTTTGAGCCAGTTCTGTATCGAAATGACGAGTTCTCCCTGTATTCCGTGAGATCTAACCTTGCTAACCAGTCTTCCAAGTGGAACCTTGTCGAACACCTTACTGAAGTCCATATAGATCACATCTACCACTCTGCCCTCATCAATCCTCTTTGTTACTTCTTCAAAAAAACTCAATCAAGTTTGTAAGGCATGATTTCACACACACAAAGCCATGTTGACTATCCCTAATCAGTCCTTGCCTTTCCAAATACATGTACATCCTGTCCCTCAGGATTCCCTCTAACAACTTGTCCACCAACGACATCATGCTCACTGGTCTATAGTACCCTGGCTTGTCCTTACCACCCTTCTTAAACAGTGGCACCACATTAACCAACCTCCAGTCTTCCGGCACCTCACCTGTGACTATCGATGATACAAATATCTCAGCAAGAGGCCCAGCAATCACTTCTCTAGCTTCCCACAGAGTTCTCAGGTACATCTGATCAGGTCCTGGGGAATTTATCCACCTTTACCCATTTCAAGACATCCAGCACTTCCTCCTCTGTCATATGGACATTTTGCAAGGTGTCACCATCTATTTCCCTACATTCTATATCTTGCATATTCTTTTCCACAGTAAATACCGATGCAAAATACTCGTTTAGTATCTCCCCCATTTTCTGCGGCTCCACATAAAGGCCGCCTTGCTGATCTTTGAGGTGCCATATTCTCTCCCTAGTTACCCTTTTGTCCTTAATATATTTGTAAAAACTCTTTGGATTCTCCTCAATTCTATTTGCCAAAGCTATCTCATGTCCCCGTTTTGCCCTCCTGATTTCCCTCTTAAATATACTCTTATTGCCTTTATACTCTTCTAAGGATTCACTCAATCTCTCCTGTCTATGCCTGACATATGCTTCCTTCTTTTTCTTGTCATGGCATCATGCCACCACTTTGATTCAGACAGCTTACTGGATGGATATTGGTTTATTTTTGTTAAGACATTTCTATGTTGCTATATATTATGTAGAATTCAGTATTCCCGTGGCAGATTCTGGTTACCAGTTGGAGAACTGCGAAGAGACGAGCCTTGCTTCAGTGGAGTAGGCCTGACCTGATAAATGCTTGATGGTCACTTGGGTGGCCAGTGCTGAATCCTCCCTTCTCCCCATCCATGACGCTGGAGGGAGAATTCAGACCTCTCCACCATCACCCTCTTGGGAGCTGCTGGCCAATCAGAGGCTGCCTGTTTCTCCATTGCCAGTCAGTACCATCCAATTGCACTGGATGCTGCCAGCAACACACCCAATAAGGGCCCAGTATCAACCAGAGACCCAGCTAGAGGTGAGTAAGGCCAGGTGTAGGAGCAGAAGTAGGGTGGCATGGTGGCTCAGTGGTGAGCACTGCTGCCTCACAGCACCAGGGTCCCAGGTTTGATTCCAGCCTTGGGTGACTGCCTGTATGGAGTTTGCACATCCTCCAGGTGCTCCAATTTCATCCCACAATCAGGTGAACTGGCCATGCTAAATTGCTCCTTAGCATTAGGTGCATTAGTCAGAGGGAAATGGATCTGGGCAGGTTACTTTTCAGAGGATCGGTGTGGACTTGTTCTGCCGAAGGCCTGTTTCCACACTGTAGGGAATCTAATCTAATCCAGTCTGCTCTGCTGTTCAAGAACATGATTGATCTGATAATCCTCAATTCCACTTTCCTGCCTTTTCCCCATAATTCTCACTTATTTTATTCATAACTTTATGTCACATCTTTAAAGAAAATCAATGACCCAGCTTCAACAGCATTCTGTGGTAAAAAGTTCTTCAGATTACCTCTGAAAGAAGAAATTCCTCCTTATCTTTGTTTTAAATGGGTGACCCCTTAATCTGAGATTGTTCTGTCTGGTCCTAGAGTCTCCCATTCTGACCTATCAAACCCTCGATGAACCTAGTATGTTTCAATAAAGTTGCCTCTCATTCTTCCAAATGCCAATGAGTACAGGCCCAACCTACTTAACCCCTCCCCCTAAGACAATCCCTCCATACCCAGGATCAGCCCAATGTACCTTTTCTGCACTGTCTCTGATGCCAGCTCATCTTCTTTTCAATAAGGGGCCCAAAACGGTTCACAGTATTCTGGCTGTGGACTGATTAATACCCTGTATTGCTTTAACAAGGCCGTCCGACTTTTATACTCTATTCCCTTTAAAGGAAAAGCCAACATTCCACTTGCATACTATCTAATGAATTAGAATATAAGTTTTTTTTTTGTGATTCATGCACTTGAATACCCAGATCCCTCTGTTTTATGGCTTTCTGCAGCCTTTCCCCAATTAAGTAATACCCAGCTATTCAAATTGTCCAAGTGCATGACTTTTATTTTTCTATATAATATTCCATGTACAAAGTGTTCACTTAAACTGTTGACATCTCTCTGCGGACTCTGTGTTTTACCTCACCACTTGCCTTCTCACTTATGTTTGGATGGGAAGAGAAGGGCAAGCCGCACACCACCAGTGAGGCAGGGATGTGACTCTCAGTGGGAAGACGCACTTCCTGTAATTGAGATCCTCGATTATGTACTAAAATGTCTTTGAAAATCGGTGCACTCCCCAGGAGGATATTGTCAAATATGATGGTATTTACTGGTCAACCTTCAGGTCAAAACCCATGCAAGTGGCTAAGAGGCGGCACGGTGACTCAGTGGTTAGCACTGCTACCTCACAGCGCCAGGGACAGGGTTTCATTCCAGCTTTGGGTGACTATCTGTGTGGAGTTTGCACATTCTGCCTGTGTCTGTGTGAATTTCTGCTGGGTGCTCTAGTTTCCTTCCACACTCTAAAGATGTGCAGGCTAGGTGTATTGGTAAATGTGGAGTTACTGGGATAAGGTGGGAGGCTGGGTTTGCGTGGGATGTTCTTCGGAGGGTCAATGCAGACTCGATGGGACGAGCGGTCCCTTTCCGCACTGTAGGGTTTCTATGATTCTAAGTTCAAGAGAATCTGCAACCCACTTCAAAACTAGGGTTTACTGCAGGTGCAACTAAATCAGGTCTGCAAGTTATCAGCTGATTGGTTGCCTGCCACCCAGAGGAGAAAGTGAGGACTGCAGATGCTGGAGATCAGAGCTGAAAATGTGTTGCTGGAAAAGCGCAGCAGGTCAGGCAGCATCCTGAAGAAGGGCTTATGCCCGAAACTTCGAATTTCCTGTTCCTTGGATGCTGCCTGACCTGCCTGCCACCCAGGCCCACGCCCTAAACCTATCCCTATAACCCTACATTCCCATGGCTAATCCACCTAGCCTGCATATCCCTGAACACTATGGGCAACTTAGCATGGCTAATCCACCCAGCCTGCATATCCCTGAACACTATGGGCAATTTAGCATGACTAATCCACCCAACCTGCATATCCCTGTACACTATGGGCAATTTAGCATGACTAATCCACCCAGCCTGCATATCCCTGAACACCATGGGCAATTTAGCATGACTAATCCACCTAGCCTGCATATCCTGAACACGATGGGCAATTTAGCATGGCTAACCCACCTCGCCTGCATATCTCTGAACACTATGGGCAATTTAGTATGGCTAATCCACCTGTCCTGCACATTTCTGAACACTATGGGCAATTTAGCCTGGTTAATCCACCTAACCTGCACAACCTTGGACTGTGGGAGGAAATCCAGAGTGACCCAGAGTGTAACACACACAATCATGGGGAGGATGTGCATACTTCACATAGTCGCTTGAGGGTGGAATTGAATCCAGATCCTTGGTGCTGTGAGGCAGCAGTGCTAACCACTGAGCCGTTGTTGATGACACAGGCTTTCTGCCTGCCAACAGCTATGTAATTGGTTCGAATTGAACAGCTTGTGGGTGTGAATGATAGTGTCAGGAGTCTTCTCTCTCTGCCTGCAGGAAAAAAAACTGAAGTCTGAATGAGATCAGTATATCTTTTCTTACCAGTTGCTGTAAGCTGTTGCTTTTATCAAACAACTCAGAGACCTTATAAGTTGTGAATTAGTTGCTCTGAGCCTCCTGCAAGTGCATGTGGGGAAAAGACTTTGAGAAGCAGCAAGTCCTGGCAAGCTAAAATGATTATCTCAGCAAACCCTATGGACGGGGACCACTGAACTGTACGCCCAGCATTTCCCTCCCCCCATGACATTAATTTTGTTGTGTCTATGTGTATTGGGGAGGATGGAAGCAGGTGGGGGAGTTAGAGGTAGTTTATCAGGAAGTTTGAGTTCCAATCAATAGAGTTATATGTTGACAGTTTATAACTGTTTACATATAGCTTTGATCTTTTATTTGGTCTTAATATTTCTTAAGAACAGAAACCTGTATGTGTTTATTGTCAACTTGGGTATAAAGGACAACTAAATCAGGGAATTTTGTGTGATTTAATGAAATCTTTAAGTTCTGTGATATAGCCAGGAATAGTGGGCTTGATTTCCAGCGTGCTTCCCCAGTGAGGCACATCTTCATAATCCAATATGGTCAAGGAAAGCTAATTCATGGTCTAACTAGAACAGGGGTCGGTTAGCTTCACACTGTAAGTTCATTGATTGGTGATTGCTACTAGTTTAACTGTCCACTGTAGGTTAGTTTCAGATTGAAGGTAAATCGGGGAAATGTTTACAGCTTACAAACTAAAAGACCAGTATGAAACTTTTAAAGACCAAATTAAGAACAAAGTAATTAAAATAGAAATGCAGGGCCAGACACTGTGTTGTTAACTGCGTGATGTGGGAACTGGTTGACTTCATTATAGTTCATAGTAACCAGATCTGTAGCAAGTATTGGTTGATTGAAGAAATCTTGCCCTAAGTTGATGAGTTGGAGTCTGAGCTTTGAACACTGCGATACATCAGGGAGGAGAGATTCTTCGACATTGTGTTTCAGGAGGCAGTCATATCCTTCAGATGAACTACCTCGACCTCAGTCAGAGGTCAGGAACAGGAGGGTGTGACTACCAGTGAGGCAGCTTCAGGGATCCAGGAGGTAGTGCTGAAGGAGGCCCAGCCATTGAGCTTGTCTAACAGGTTTAAGAATCTTGCTCCCTGTTTGGATGAGAGCTGGAGCTGTGGGGATAATGAGCAAACTGACCATAGCACCATGGTATAGGGAGCTATTTAAGACAAAGCAGAAAAGAGAAGGGTAGCTATAATCAGTGCTGGTATCGTCAGGACAAAAGACAGTATTCTCTATAGCTAGGATCGAGAGTCCAGATGGCTGTGTTGCCTGCCTAGTGCACAGGTCCAAGATATCTCATCTGGGCTGCAGAGGAACCTAAAGTGGGAGGGGGAAGATCCAGTTATCATGGTCCACGCAGATACCAATGATAAAGGTAGAAAGAGGAAAGAAGTTCTGTGGAAGTAAATATGAGCAGTTAGGGGTTCAATTTAAAAAGCAGAACCAAAAAAAAGGGACAACACAGTGGCTCAGTGGTTAGCACTGCTGCCTCACAGCACCAGGGATCCAGGTTCAATTCCACCCTCAAGCAATTGTTTGTTTAGAGTTTGCACATTCTCCCTGTGTCAGCGTAGGTTTCCACCAGTTGCACTGGTTTCATCCCACAATCCAAAAATGTACAAGTTAGGTGGATTGGCCATGGGAAGTATTAGGTTGGGAATGGGTCTGGATGGGATAATCTCTGGAGGGTCAAAGTGGACCAGTGCCCTTTTTTCATACTGTTGGGATTCTATGAAGAAAGGTGATCATTTTTAGATTACTACCTGAACCACAAGCAAATTGGCACAGGGTCAACAAGATTAAAGAGGTAAATGTACGGCTTATGGTAATGGGTTCGAATTCATGGGACATTGGTACCAGTACTGAGGAAGGAGGGAGCTGTTCCAATGGGAATCGTGCTGGATCCAGAGTCCTGGCAAATCACATAACTCGGGCTGTGGATAGAGCTTTAAATTAAACACTGGAAAGTGGATTCAGTTGCATGGAAATTTAAGGAAAAAGTTAAAGGAAAGGAGGGCCCAATAGAGGTTATTAAAGTTTCTAGAACAAGTGATAGGACAGAGAGTATGGAAAGGGTCATAAATCTAACTTCAGGCACAACAGATGAGGGGGCAACTGTAAGAAGTGGGTCAGTCAACACAAGACTGAGGGTGTTGTACTTAAACACCACGTCATAATAGAAGGACGGTAAATGAGCTTGTAGCACAGAGTTAAAGTGGCAGGTATGATATTGTGGGAATCAGAGAGGTGACTGCAGGGAGATCAAGGTTGGGAATTAAATATCGAAAGATGCCCATCTTACTAAAAGGACAGGCAAATGGACAGAGGGGATGGAGTTGCCTTGTTAAGAAGATAATCATTTCCAAATATAGCTACTAGCAATGTGGACCCTTTCCCCTCTCTAGCTGTTACCTGTACAGTATCATATTAGAAAAAGATGTTTTTGTGTTTATATGGAGTTATTCATTCAGCCACCTTCAAGTCAGCGATCTTGTACCGAAAATGATCCTTGACAATTCAGTTTTTAGTTTAGAAATTCACAGTACTAGGGCACAAATCATTGGGCATTGTCCTTTGGAATTAACTGGTACAAAACTAATACACAGTCAAGTCTCACCCTCTGTGAAAACTTTGTGTTTTTCTCTTTGTTGGTGTGTTATGGGCTAGCACTAGAAGGAAATGCAATTATTTTTTTAAAATTCACATTTATTAATGAAGGCTTCTGTTTAATATTTCATATTCACATAGAAAATTAGTAAAGGATTACTCACCTCTTTTTCTCCCTGGGGGGTAAGGGAAAGAAAATAAGACATAAAATTAGATATTGCAAAATGTATCGGATTAAAATTTTAGACAAATGCATCTCTTCATATCTCAGGACCACATACCTTTCTTCATCCATTTTCTTTTTGACGATATCCCTCTTCCATGCTGGCATATTAGCAAAACGAGCTTTTTCCTGCTCTTCCTGCACAGAAAAATGGAGATGGGTCAACATGGTCTTCTATCAATTGGGAAACACAGGAGGAGGCCATTCAGTTCATCACTGTTAAGAGTGATGCTTCAAGAAAGAGCTGTCCAATTGATGCCATTGTCCTGCACTTTGACCTAACTCTTAATTTTTTTTAATCCAATTTCTTTTCGAAGGTTCAGGTTGAATTAGTTTCACTACATTTTCAGACATCCTTTGCTGTTATAAATGCTAATCTTTGTTTTACCAATTACCTCAGTCATTTGAAGACATTTAAAATGTGAAATGCTTGAGACTGTAACATATTGACTCAATCTCTTTACCTTTCTTCAGATAAAAAAAACTTTCTTTGATTAAAATGGCTGCCATTTTTTTACCACCTCAGTCTATTTATTAAAGTTTTATCCAGTCCTGATAAAAGGTCATCAACATGAAAACTTAAGTCACAAGTCTGGACTTCTTTCTTTATTTTTTCATATTTCTGCCTGTATGTTCTATGTTTAGGTTTATTTTTCTGTGTTTTAAGATGGTGCCAGAGAATGCCGACACTATACAACATGTTCCACTGTATTTTGTAACAAGACACATGTGACAATAAATAAATCAATATCAAAATAAAACAAAAATTGCTGGAGAAACACTGCATCTGTGGAGAGAAAGCAGAGCTAATTTTCTATGTTGGGACCCTTCTTCAGAACGTGAAACATTGATTGTTTCTCACCTCAGAGGTGCCACCTGACCTGCCAAGTATTTCCAGCATCTGGTCTTTATTTCAGGATTCCAGTGATTGTCTTTGTGGTATCATTTTATTAACGTTTCTTACATTATGGCACTGACAACTTGAAAAGTAGTTCATGGGCCCTGCAGCATTTTTTTTCTCATTCTTTCACGCAATGTGGGGGTCACTGGCAAGGGCAACATTTGTTGCAATCCCTAATTGCCCTGGATCTGGGTGACTGCCAGGCTGCTTCAGAGGGCAGTTAAGAGTCAACTACAAATGTTAGAATCTATATTGAAAACAAAACAGTTCTGAAAATCACAGTGGGTCAGGCAGCATCCGTGGAGAGACAGCAATCTAACGTTTCAAATCCAGATGACTCTTCATCTCGACTTGAAATGTTAGCGTGCGCTCTCTCCATAGATGCTGCCTGACCCACTGTGATTTGCAACCACGTCACTATAGATTTGGAGTCACACGTAGGCCAGACCAGGTGAGGACAGGTTTCCTTCACTAAAAGGGGCATTAATGAAACAAAACAGGTTTTCAAACAACACTCAGTCATGGTTTTGTGGTTTCTCAACTAGCTTTCTATTTTAGTCATTGAATTTAAATTCCATCAGCTGGATGGATGGAATTTGAAGCCATGCTCTCAGAGAATTACATTGCCTCTCCAGATGATTAGTCCAGTGACATTACTACTATATCATCTTCTACCCAACACTGATATCCTGAGGATGTGAAAGGTGGTAACGAAATGAAAATTCTTTCTAATGAAAAGTCACAAAACTCAAAATGTTAACTCTGCTTTCTCCCCAATGATGCTACCTGATCTTTGGAGTTTCTCCAGCAATTTCTGTTTTTGTTTCAGATACCCAGCATCCAAGTTCTTTATTATATTCTTTCTTTCTTATCTGTTAAAGTCTATTATATTTAATTGAGTCATCATACTGCAGATTTCACATCACTGTAGAGTAATCCCAGCTTCTCATTGTTGTAATTATGTCCAGTGTAACAAATAAATTTGAGTTTCAGTCTCTGGTGTGAGATTACTTCGAGAAAGTTTAGCTTCTCACAGGCTGTCAAAAACTTGTAAACAGCGCAAAACACTTTTCAAAGTTCTCTAAAATGAAAGATTCAAAAGGTTTCGAGTGATTGAGCTAAAACAAATAAACTATATAAGGGAACATTGTGAGGCACTGAAGATTGTACAAAGGATTGGATCAAGCTATGTCTCCAAACTTTATTTTCCTTCATCATTAAATATATTAAGTTACGTAATGCAATTCCACCAAATTCATTGTATTCTTTCCAAGAGTCTGGTTTACCTGAAAACTAAGACAATACATTGTTTCAAATGCCCTCAGTAATATCGAACAGTGTAATGAATGAGATAATTCTGAAAGATGAGAACTTGATGAATACTCCTCCTGTTGAGTACCAAATGGTTCAAGCTAGCACTCCAACACTCGGACTTGCAGTGTCCCGACTCCAATCTGATGGTTTAATTTACAGAAGCCAGTAAGAAAAGCTGTGTTTCAATAATTAATGATTCCCCTGGGAATTGTCGCAATGTAAAAAAAACACAAGTGACGACCATGAGTAGCTTGGCAAAGGCCACTAGATTAGCAGTACTTTATTTCAAGATACAAGTTACACACCATTGTTACATCAAAAAAAAGTGACAACAAACTCGCTACAAGACATCTTCATACAATTTCAGTAAGACGTTTTCTTTATGCTGCTACTTAACCAGAATCATAGTTGTTAATCAGATGAAAATTCTCTTTTCCTGAATAGATACATTTTAGCTAAACTGAATAACACACTACTGTTCTCTCTTTTATGTAATGTCTTAATTATAAATAGATATTCTCATGTTTCACAAGTTTACTTAAGTCAGTTTCAAAGATCAAATTCAATTGTAGCAAGGAGGGTGCTCCACAGCAGATTACTTGAAGCGTTAGTGCATGAGCAGTTTTTATTCCTTAGACAGAAACAGAGAACACTGGTCAAATTCAGGAGATCTGGCAGTATCTGTGAAGGAAGAAAAATAAATGGAGTTAATGTTTCAAGTCCAGTGACTCTTCCATCCCAAAGAAGGGTCATATCAGACTGGAAACATTGACTCTGCTTTTCTCTCTATACAGATGCTGTCAGACCTGCTGAGTTTCACCAGCACTCTCTGTTTGTATCTCACTTTTCCAGCATCCCCAAATTTTGCTTTTATTATTAATTCAATGCCAGCCGTGGTCCAATGCTATTACTCTCAACTCACAAATTTTGAAAGTTCAAATCTCCAGGGACTTTTAAATAAATCCTGGCCAATATTTGCCCCTCAAGCAACATCTTCCAATTTGGATTCCAGTTTACCTACCAGCACATTTGTTGTTTTAAAGTTCCCCAAGTTCTGTTAGTCTGATAGATTTTGAATATTTCAAAGAATTAATGATAATTTTGATTTCTAAATGAATGAATCTCAATTCTTTTGCTAATCTCACGTACGCACAATACAAACTATAATGGATAAGAAGTTCAGCAGTAGAGACAAAAGAATGAACACATTGTCCTATTACATCTACATCTTTGTAATGACAGAGATAGTGAGATAGGCTGTATTTATGGTCTAATATGTCGAAGTCATGGTTAAGATTGCGAAGTCCATAAAATATTCCTAGGGAGAAAATAATCATTCACAGTTGTCCTGGAGGCTCCTACATGGAGCTCCATATTATGGCACCAGGAGTCAATGGAGGAACACCACCTAAAAGAAGCTACGACAAGTCCGAGTCGATAAGTGTCGGGAGACCTATTGAGAAAAGAAATTGTTGGATTAGGGATTACCAATTTGTTTCTCCAAATAGAGTGAGATGTAGATTAAGTGCCATTTATCTTCATGATTTACATTGTTGAGTGGTCCAGCTCAATGAAAACCATTGAAAAGTGACTTATGTGTCCAATCTTGCCTGGCATGCTTTCTGGTCATAGAAGCACATTATTCAGCATTGGTTTTCTTGTCATTTCCTAACAAAACAAAAACCCATTGAGTTGGGCAGGATTTGAACCTGAGCTGTTTGGATACAATTTTCTCTCTGAAGGTCTCAACAAGAAAAAAGATATTTACTCCGATTCTCTCCACTCCAAGTTCTTTGCAGTTGGAAGTTTTGCTTTGCACGGTCTGTTTCTTTCCACATTTCTTCCAGTAAAAACAGACTTGCTGCAAAAATACTCGTTCCTTTCCTATAAACAGCTCACCTCAGACAACTCCAGTTCAAGATGTCCATTCTGCTAACCTCTCCATTAAAACTTTCCCATGCTCCTTCCATGACCAGCCTTTGCTGAAGATAGTCTCTTTCCTTCTATATGCCAAAACTGAAGGGAATGTTCTTAGGAGCTCTGCTCTGCAAGCAATTATACAAGAAAGCAACTCTCTGTTCTGGCCCAGTGTACAGGCCACATGCCCTCTCTCAACTTATGGGGTCAAACCTTTAGCATCATCAAGGTTGGCAGCCTACAGCAGGAATGAGTACTCCACACCAGCTCCACTTAGAAAAACCTGAGGAACCCTTCCTGCACAAAGAAAGCAGTGAATAACTTGTTCTTCCAATCCTGGGCATGTCATGGAAGTATTCAAATAATGATAAACCATTCTCTCCAGGATCAGGTAGAATATTCTGCAGTTTTTCCAAATGTCTTGATGCCATTGTATTGGGTGACAACTATGTGAGTCCTCACAAGGACATCATAGATATGGCCTCCCTGGTGGAGTGAGAACTGTCCCAGAAATACTAATGTGCCACTTGAGTAGAATGTATGGATGAGGCTGATGGAATGGCAATAAGGCAAAATCAGTTCACCACAAATGCCACTTGGAATCATCCAATCTGGTTCTTCACCAGCTTCTCAATGTTGGGTCCCGAAGCAACGGTTCACAAAAGAAACAGGACGGTGTTGCAACTAAGCCAATTATTTAAGAAAAGCTTTAGGGCACAGCAGTGGTAATAAAATTTGCCTGGGTTAGGGAAAGGGAGAAATTCACCTCAATGTCAATCCTGAAGATCCTAGTGAAAGGAAAGTAAGTAGGAACATTGGAATCTGACAGGTTCAAATCAATTCATGATTGTTCAGTCAAACTGACAGACCTCCTGGCTTGAAGAATGGCCTTCTGGGTGAAAACAGCCAGGACTTACCCAACACCACAATGGATCCATTCAACAATAGTCAAGATGATCTTTTTACTATTCGGAGTGGTCAGAAACCTTGATACATTAACTTGCAACCAAAGATACGTAGGAAAAGGAGCAGAAGTAAGACATATCACTCTTCAAGCCTACCTCAAAATGATCATGGCCGATCCTTTTCCTCAACTGTTTCCCAGCTTTATCCCAAAAGTCAAATTCAAAGTTATAACATAATGTAGATTGTTTTTGAAGGTTCAAAAGTGATCTTTATTAGGATGTTGACAAAGACTTAGATTGCTACTTAGACTTAGGGTGTCACGGTGGCTCAGTGGTTAGCACTGCTGCCTCACGGTGCTAAGGACCTGGGTTTGATTCCTGCCTTGTGCGACTGTCTGTGTGGAGTTTGCACATTCTCCCTGTGTCTGCGTGGGTTTCCTCTAGGTGCTCTGGTTTCCTCTCACAATCCAAAGATGAGCAAGTTAGATGAATTGGCCATGCTAAATTCCCTGTAGAGTTCATGGATGAGTAGGTTAGGTGCATTAGTCAGGGTAAATGTAGGTTTGTTTGGGGTTCTCTTCGGAGGGTCGGTATGGTCTTGTTGGGTTGAAAGACCTGTTTCCACACTGTTGGGATTCTGAAATGCATCAGACCGAAACAAAACTGTGCCAAGTACCAACGCAGATTTGGCTGCATCTTCAACAAAAGGTGACTCGATTACAAAAAGAATGCAAAAAAGGTGATGCATAAGACAGGTGCTGAACACAACACTAGACAGTTCTATTCCATTGCTCTCTTAAACAAGATTTCTCATTTAATTCAAACATACTTCATTCATCTTCAACATGGTGGAGAAAGGGCCATTCATTGTAGTGGTGGAACATGCAGTAAAAATCTGAGATTTGGCCCTTACACAATGGTCCCTTAGTTTTATTATAAGTACAACATGAATCGCCCCTTTTTCTCTTTTTTATTACATTTTCCTAAAATTTCTCTCTCTGCTTTTCTTTTTCAGAGGGTGCAGGCTCGGGGGAAAATTGCCATCTTGTAACTTGGAGTAAAAAGTGAGGTCTGCAGATGCTGGAGATCAGAGCTGAAAATGTGTTGCTGGTTAAAGCACAGCAGGTCAGGCAGCATCCAAGGAACAGGAAATTCGACGTTTCAGGCCAGAGCCCTTCATCAGGAATGAGGAGAATGTGCCAGGCAGGCTAAGATAAAAGGTAGGGAGGAGGGACTTGGGGGAGGGGCGATGGAGATGTGATAGGTGGAAGGAGGTCAAGGTGAGGGTGATAGGTTGGAGTGGGGTGGGGGCGGAGAGGTCAGGAAGAAGATTGCAGGTTAGGAGGGCAATGCTGAGTTGAGGGAACCGACTGAGACAAGGTGGGGGGAGGGGAAATGAGGAAACTGGAGAAATCTGAGTTCATTCCTTGTGGTTGGAGGGTTCCCAGGCGGAAGATAAGGCATTCCTCCTCCAGCCGTCGTGTTGTTATATTCTGCCGATGGAGGAGTCCAAGGACCTGCATGTCCTCGGTGGAGTGGGAGGGAGAGTTAAAGTGTTGAGCCACGGGGTGGTTGGGTTGGTTGGTCCGGGCGTCCCAGAGGTGTTCTCTGAAGTGTTCCGCAAGTAGGCGGCCCGTCTCCCCAATGTAGAGGAGGCCACATCGGGTGCAGCGGATGGCCTCCTCTACATTGGGGAGACGGGCCGCCTACTTGCGGAACGCTTCAGAGAACACCTCTGGGACACCCGGACCAACCAACCCAACCACCCCGTGGCTCAACACTTTAACTCTCCCTCCCACTCCACCGAGGACATGCAGGTCCTTGGACTCCTCCATCGGCAGAACATAACAACACGACGGCTGGAGGAGGAGCGCCTCATCTTCCGCCTGGGAACCCTCCAACCACAAGGAATGAACTCAGATTTCTCCAGTTTCCTCATTTCCCCTCCCCCCACCTTGTCTCAGTCGGTTCCCTCAACTCAGCACCGCCCTCCTAACCTGCAATCTTCTTCCTGACCTCTCCACCCCCCCCCCACTCCAACCTATCACCCTCACCTTGACCTCCTTCCACCTATCACATCTCCATCGCCCCTCCCCTAAGTCCCTCCTCCCTACCTTTTATCTTAGCCTGCCTGGCACATTCTCCTCATTCCTGATGAAGGGCTCTGGCCCGAAACGTCGAATTTCCTGTTCCTTGGATGCTGCCTAACCTGCTGTGCTTTAACCAGCAACACATTTTCAGCTCACATCTTGTAACTTGCCCAAGTGGCTCTCGTGTGAAAATGGATGAGAAGTTTTGGCAGTCCCCAAAGTAAATCCCTACAAGAATAACACTACTCTCTCACACCCCTCGCACAGCTGAGCAATTGGGAGGGACTATTTGCTCTTTTAACAATTAGTTTCACATTGACAATAGTTCATTATTCCTTTGTTAACCCTAATCTCAGCATTCATCAAAAAGCATATTCACGTATCATGGACACATTGTAAAGTCAACCAGGATGGAAGAATGCACCGTCAACAGGTTTTTAGTTTGAATGGAGGGAACTTACTCTTTCTGCTCAAGAGAAGGTCAGCTCCCTCCTAGAAACCCTTTCTCATACATACGATGAAATTCATTAGTATATGGTCAGTAGACAATGTCAGAAACATAAATACCTTCTGTCAAGTAAGAGCTAAAATAAACTTCACTGAATGTGCGAACCAAAGATCTCTTTAAAGATGTAAAATGGGTTGCTATTTGAAAAGAATAATTAAGTTGGTGCTAGTAGGAAGTCAGAATCGTACCATCAGATCATCAATGCAGGTAGATATTTACTGTCATCATTCCAGATGGAAGTTTCTGCTTTGCAATATCATGTGGCAGAAATCTCAGCAAATTGCAGTTAATTCTTAATGTCATAACGTCTTAAATTGCTGGAACTTCAAAGTTAGCAGCTAATAACATAAGAAAACAAAACTACCTTTTATCTATTGAATACTGAGAACAATAATTATCCATTAAAACCACAGCTATCTTTTCACACAGAGTCATGGCTCTATATCAGGAGTACCAGTTACCTAGAATGGGAGGATGAGTGCAATTGCTACTTCATTCCCTTCATATGAGAATTTTTCAACAGATGGCAACCTAATATTCAGAGGCCAGAGTTATAGCCTGCATTCTCGAGCACTTTTTGGAGTGTAACACCATTCTTACATATTTTGGTTAGAGATATACAACATACAATAATTAGATCAGATTCCCCACAGTATGGAAACAGGCCCTTCGGCCCAAGAAGTCCACACTGACTCTCCGAAGAATAACCCACCCAGAATCTTTCCCCTACCCTATATTTACACCTTGCACTTTATCGCAAAACATAGTAATCTTGCACTTTACAGCAAAAAACAATTAATTTTACTCCAAAATCTGACAAGAACAAATAAGTGGACAATTTAGTTTGGGACCCTTTGGTAGTTGCAAGCAGCTCTAAGTTTGTAACAAAAGCAGATTGAAAAGAGGAAAGCACAGAAGCCAGACTCACAGCTTGGCATTTCACTGCCAAATTATTGAGCAAGAAGGAAATATAGTTGGGATAATGATAGATTAGAAGTCTTGAAGATAAAGAAAACGGCACCAAGTCAAGCACAAACATATAAGCACGAACCTTTGAGACTCAAACTGGGTTTCTCTTAAACACCGTTAACTGGTGCTTCCCACAACTTGTCCCCACTTTGGGAAAGCCTCCCATTTCGAGGTTTGAAAATGGTCAAATTCTCGAGTGAGGAAAGGTTGAATGGGGAAGAGACTTGGACACAAGGTAGGAGACCAGTGGGGGCATGGCAGGGGTAGCAGGCAGAGGTCCATGTGACTATTGCTGTTTCAGAGCTAGTGATCCCAGACTTTCAATGCTCAACCTCACCTGGGGAAGCCCTGCAGGAAAATGATGAGATGTTTTACTCACTTAGCTCTGGTTTCTTAATTCACCAGCAAAAGACACTTTCCAACTGGTGCCAGTGATTGGAGATAAACCCTCAATATTATTTTATACAAAGGATAAATTAAATACACTTTGCAATATTTGTTACTTCTTATTCCTAAGCAAACTGTTGATGGACACCAAATAAATTAATATTTGAAAACGTCATGCTGCAAAGTATTGGATCCTTCAGTTCAGTCTTGCCAAGTGAAAACTCAATTCAAACAGATCATCTCTCAGTTAACTATAATACCATTACATCTCATTATTTTCTTAAAAAGTAGTTACCTCCTACAAGGCAGTAAGACAAGTATTAGCTTCCTAATCTAAAATCATTGGTGTCAGTTTAAATAACAAATAACTCTGCTTCTTTCTCCTTCCAGAATGAAAAGCTTCGATCAATATATCGGCATATTTCTTCATTGCAGAATTCTCCAAGTTCAGAGATGAGTTGAATCGATTCCTTTCTAACCTTGCTTCTCTGCATCTGCTCATCGACTGTATTGTCACTGACTGAGAAACTGTTTGTAGTACTCACAAATGACTCCTGTCGAGATAATTCTGCAGGTTCTGTCTCTGACTGCTGTTGCTGGGTTGTTGCCTTATATTGGTGAATGTCAACTGCATCAACCCTGTCTCCAAAGAACTCCTGCTTAATGTCTTCAAATCCATCAGCCCAATCCCGTTTTCCAGACTCAATCTCTTCCATGACAACTTTGTGAAAATTTCTTATCAGTTCCCAACTGTGGCTTCCTAGGCGGTCAAACATCTCATAGCAAAGGATGTGTCGGAATTTCCTCTCAGAGCGAGTCATGTTCATTTCCAATAATTGGAAGTACCCGAGCATGAACAAGTCAAGGCTTAAGCTATTGTAATCAACAGAAGCACCATTAACATGAGGGAGAAACTGCTCAGGCCAGTATATCTTGTAATGTTGACTTAGTCGCTTTATTTGGCGGGATGGGACTTGAGAGATAATTGTCCTCCAATGGCCGATTAGTTTGCCAACGACTTGCCTCTGTTTCATGAAGTAGAGAAGGCGATCATCATCGCTTCTTCCTCTGATGATCTCAGACTGTAATTCTGACGTATTGTACAGCAGTCCATCATGGTATTGAATGTCTTTGAAATCCTCAGCCATAGCATCTGAAATACTTGGTGCCATTTGGTTTTGCCTGAATGATTCAGTGAAAGTCCATTTTCTCCAGTGTTCAAGGAAGAGGTACACAATCCGTTCCTTCCTCATGTCTATATATTGTTGGACACAGCTGAGGTCTGTCTGGACTGGGAGGCTTCTGGTCATGAGATCTGGACTAAATAAAGTCTCATTGTCTAGATTTAAATATTGGTCTACATCATTTTTGCTTGTGTCTGTTGAACTAGAAAACAGCAAAGATGCATGGGCTGGTACAATTAATGGCTCTTCCACCATCAACGGCTTATTATTACTTTGCATTCTATACTCAGAACTTGGAATTTCATTGATAGCAAAATTATGAGGTTCTTCCAAAATAGTATTTGCACTAGGAGGTACAACGGGTAAAGATCTCTTCCTTTTATAAACTCTGTGTTGCATATCATCTGACATTTTTGATTGCAGTTGCAACTCATAATTTGCTTTTATGTTTTTGACTGACACACCGCATTGCAAGATTTCTTTCTGAACGTCCTCTCTTGTTGAACTGAATGATTGAGACCGTCCGATGTTCATATTTGTCTCCTTAGCTGGAGAAACCTTCATTGGATCAGTCACATGTACCCTGTATTGGTCATGGGAAGACACTGTGTCTGGAATGTCTATCTCCTTGCCACCTAAAGTGGCTAGAAGGATCGCCATGCTCTTCAGTAAGGTCGATATTTTGTTACACCAAGCTGGCAGGTCATCTGCCTGTCCATGTACCTGTTTTGGGTTCACAGTAAAATGCTCGGGAGATAATGCAGCAGACACAGGCAGGAGTTGCTGAAGCTCAAGCTCTAGCTGCTCAAGCTCCGTCTCCACCTTCTGAACTTTATGCATGACTTGAAGGTTTTCAATTTGCTTTTCTATACGGATGATATCTTCTTCTGTCATAAGTTCTCCAAATGGTCCCAGAATAGCATTGTGTGCATGGGAGTATCTCCACCCTTCAGGTTGACTATAGTTACTGTTGTGAAACTGCCTCAGGAGAAAGCACAGGGCAAAAAAAATCTCTCTGAACAAAAGAAAGACCCAATTTTTCCCTTCTTTCTATATCTTTATCAGTCCTTCACAGGCTTGTGGTGCAATGGAGTTTATACATTACAAATCTGTTGTTTGTTCCATGTTTAGAGGTGCATTGTATAATTTAAGTTAACCTTGCAGTCAAATAAATATAACTTTCTGTTAGCTACAGTTCAATTAATCATTCTTTGTTCCAATTGATTATTCGTTACTTGCAATGCAATCAAAGACATTTTATGTTCTTTTAGATAATGCCCTAGCAGAAGGAACACTCATCGATAACAATCAAAGATGAAAAAGGAGTATATAAATTTGCCAATAAAAACATTAATTGCACCACTCACCACACAAATATATTTAAAGTTGCAGTACCCTTTGTACTTCTATATAGATGAACAAGCACATTGCAATTTTCTCCAGAAATACTAGGCAATTAAAATTTGGTACAGGTACTGCAAACAATTTGCATTATGAGTTCAGCTGGAATCCCTACAGTGTGGAAGCAAGCCATTCAGTCCCTCAAGTCTACACCGCCCCTTCAAAGAGCATCTCACCCTCTCCCTGTAACTCTATTTTACAAGGCTAGTCCACCTAACCTGCACATTTTTGGACTTTGGAAGGAAACCAGGGCACCCGGTGAGGATTCACATAAACAGTCACCCAAGGCTAGAATCAAACCTGGGCTCCTGTGAGGCAGAAGTGCTAACCACCGAGCCACTGTGCTGACGGCCAATGCTCTCAAGGATTGCTACCACGCACTACTCAAAACAATTCCAGACATAAGGGGCACATTCTAACTTTGGACCCATTTCAAATCAACACTATTTGGCATTTTGAGCTTTAGGGCTTTGAGTTGCACTGGCAGATAACATGGCAGCTAGTTATTCATTACTACTCCCAGTCACAGGGATCACAAAAATCTTCCGACAGAAAACTGCATTACTTAACAACCCAAGAGAAAATATGAAACTCATTTATCACAAGACAATGTAAAATGTGTTCAAATTACTAACAGATTAAAGTGTGGAGGTATTAACATATCCACTGGATGCATTAAAGCAAGGTAAACTCGAATTCAGGAAGGAACAGTCTTCATATCCTCAAGTTGACCATTCCTATATCCAATCACTTATTTTGTCAAAAATGTGCAACAAGAGTTTTAGAACTGCCTGCTTGTCAAAGAATTCAAGTGTTTTTAATAATGCCTTGCAGAGTTTTAGGATTGCTTGGAAACATATTATAGCAAAATGTGATGTTCCTTTATTTTCCTGAATCAAGGGAAACCAGAAGATGAAACAATGGACAAAGAACCCACTCAACCTCCATTAAACTTGGAGATGCTGCTATGCTACTTCCCCTGGAAAGCCCTAGTTGTGTTGGAGCTAGGTAGAAGACAAGTAATTATCTGTGTTTCTGCTCTATTTTCCTAAACTGCGCTCTCAGGGAATGCTCTGATGAGAGGTGAAATCAGAAATGTTAACTCAGTTTCACTCCACAGATGCTAACTGACCTGTTGAGTTTTTCCCACTTCTTTTTGCTTCTCAAGAAACTAGATATTTCTAGAGGTCAAAGGAAATTCATGTTTCTGCCTTCTTAAGCTTTAAAACTAAACCTTAGCATGCAGACTCGCTGTTACAGAGGACCTAACTAAGACTAATAATGGAACCTCACATTGTAAGGTAGAAACAGGTCCACACATAATCTCACTCTTTCCCACTGCAGCCCAATGGTCAAGGAATCATTTTCCTGATTAATTTGTACTCCTGTTTTCTAAATCACATGTAGTCAGTACCAACAATGCATAGCCTCACCAGCATCTGGTTTCATGGGATTTGCCTAGGCTTCACAATGATGGAAGAAACAAGCAACAAACCAAATGCGAGCAAACTTAATAGTACAAATGTAAAATGGATACTGCAGCTTTACAACAGTAACACTCCAAACACCATCAAACCCTCAAACACATGCAATGCAAACACATACAAACACACACAATTTGGTTTTAATAACTACCGACACAAATGTTGCACACTTGGATCAGAAAAGAAATTGTGAATTGGACAATGGACAATGGAACCTGCAGTTTCCCCACCCACATTATGGGCGGCACGGTGGCACAGTGGTTAGCACTGCTGCCTCACAGCGCCTGAGACCCGGGTTCAGTTCCCGACTCAGGCGACTGACTGTGTGGAGTTTGCACGTTCTCCCCGTGTCTGCGTGGGTTTCCTCCGGGTGCTCCGGTTTCCTCCCACAGTCCAAAGATGTGCGGGTCAGGTGAATTGGCCATGCTAAATTGCCCGTAGTGTTAGGTAAGGGGTAAATGTAGGGGTATGGGTGGGTTGCGCTTCGGCGGGTCGGTGTGGACTTGTTGGGCCGAAGGGCCTGTTTCCACACTGTAAGTCTAATCTAATCTAATTCCAACATCCCAATGGGACCCTGTGCAAATTGTCCCCAATTATATGGTTTGCTTAATCATAAGGATCGTCTGTGAGTTTGCAGGAAGGATAATGTAGATTCTCCGATGCAGTAATAGGCAATTTTGGAGAAAACTCATGCAGGTATTGGAAAATATATTATCCATAATCTTTTCTTTGTTAATGTCATTATAAAAATAGAGGGAAAATTAACTTCGACAAAACCTCTCTGCAACTAGAGTTGGTCACTCTGCTTATTTAACAAATTCCAGCAGGGTGATGTCCCTGTATAAAAACTATCTCCAGTTTGGATGTTTCTTATTGCTTTAGTGTGACCATCAATACATCATGAACTTGGGTACATTTAACAAAGACAGCTCCCCAGACCAGGCCTCATCAGCTGGATGCATGTTACAGACTTGTGCATCATTTTTTGTTGAATTAACAGTCGAAAGCTGGGTACCAGCAATTTCACAGTATGCACGCCACTCTGGAAGGCTGTGCACTGACAGCCAAATTATAAACATTTACCAATAATAAAAAGATTAATAAAAAGGCCTCTGAGGAGTTTTGAATTCCAGCTGCAAATGCAAACGGCAACTCAGACATAGGGATCTATAAACCCTTCCAAGGTGCATTGCATATAAAAAGCCTTGAAGTATGCAAATATATTTATGTTGCACCAAATGACGAAGGTATAAAAATATAGCTCCTGATGGATTTCTTTTAAAAAATCAATAATCTTCAAGTAACAGTCCTGTTATGACATGGGCTGCTTTTAGCACAGTCATCCAATCTCACATACTCCTCAGCCCATGATCACATTATATGGGTTGCAGTCAGTACAGTTCACCTATTCTGTCCTTCAGTCTTATTACCAGTTATTCTGCTTTTCTTCTCTCCTGTCCTGGTCTCTCCTTGCTATACCCCTTCCATATCCCTTTCTCTCTCTGGGCTCCATTTGCACCCATCTGCTCACCTCTCCCTTACCTGCACTCTCAACTTTGTCTTCAGCTTAAATACAACCTTTTCCTAGCTTAGAATTGTAGAATTCCTACAGTGTGGAAGCAGGCCATTCAGCCCATCAAGTCCACACCATTCCTCCAAAAGAGCATCCCACCCAGATGCACCCCATCACCCTGCAGTGCTCATGGTTAATCCTAGCCTGCACATCCCTGGATACTGTAGGAAATTTAGTGTGGCCACTCCACCTTAACTGCCCATCTTCAGATTGTGGGAGCACCCGGAAGAAACCCTCACAGACACGGGGAGAATGTGCAAACTCACACAGACAGTGGCCCAAGGATGGAATCAAACCTGGGTACCTGGCACTGTGAGGCAGCAGTGCCAACCATGGAGACACTAACAGTTCTGATGAAAGGCCATTGGACACAAAACACCAAGTCAGCTTTCTTCCCACAGATGTTGCCTGACCTCTTTGTTTCAGGTCTCCAGAACTTATACTAAATTTTCTAAACATCACACTTATCCATTTAATGTATTAAATGCAATCACTTGAATGATTGGAGTATTTCTGCCTGGAATCCGATTGGAATCATTGGAATATCTGCAGTATTTCCAATGTCGGTTTTCTTACCATTATATTGAATTTTACCACACAGAAACCTATTGCTTCAACTGGTCTATGCCTCTGTTTATATTTCAAAAGAACTTCCCCCTCCCATTTTATCTCATTCCATTAGCATATCCTTTGATGTGGTTCTCTCTTATGTATCTATCTCAGGTAGAAAGTAAAGTTGCCATAGTCTCATTTATTTGGATTCTCTTTAAGTGCATCTGTGCCATTTGGCTCAGCAATTCCTTGCCATATTAAATTCCATATTCTAAATTCTCACTCAGGTTTCTCCAGAGCTCTTTATTGAATTTACCATTGCCCATCTTAACATTTACAGTAACTAGCTTTGGATTCTCCCACAAGGTGAACCACCCCTGCTGACTCAGAACATTAATCTCATCACATCATTGGACCTTTGAAGCCCCAGGGGAATCCTGCTATCCTCTTTATATTTTTAAAATTTATTGTTTGATGGGATGTGGACATCACAAGCAAGGCCAGCATCTATTGCCCATCCATAGCAGCCCTTCAGACAGTGGTAATGAGCCACCTTCTTGAACCACTGCAGTCCGTGGGGAGTGTGGGCATCCACAGTATTTTTAAGGAAGGATTTTGACCCAGCAACGCTAAAGGAACAATGAGATATTTCCAAGTCATCATGGTGCATACCTCAGTGGGGAACCTGTATGTGACAGTGGATCCAGGTGTTTCCTACCTTTGCCATTCAAGGTGGTAGAGGTCACAGTTTTGGAACACGTTCAATTACTGTAGTCCATATTACAAATGGTAGACACTGCTGCCCCTGTTCAACTATGGTGAAGGGAGTGAATGTTGAAGTTGCCAATCAAGCAGGCTGCTTTGTCCTGAATGGTGCTGAGCTCCTTGAGTGATATTGGAGCTGCATTCACCCGTGCAAGTGGAGAGTATTCCATCACACTCATACCTAGGCAAAAGTGAGGACTGCAGATGCTGGCGATCAGAGTTTCTTTTCCTGATGAAGGGCTCCTGCCCGAAACATTGATTTTCGTGCTCCTTGGATGCTGCCTGACCTGCTGTGCTTTTCCAGCACCACTCTAATCTTGACACTGTTTATCCTAGTGAGCTGCTTCACAAAACCTCCATTAGATTAGGGCGGCACAGTGGCTCAGTGGTTAGCAATGCTACCCCAGAGGCCCAGGTTCAATTCCCGCCTCAGGCAACTGTCTATGTGGAGTTTGCACATTCTCCCAGTGTCTGCATGGGGTTCCTCCGGGTGCAAAGATGTGTAGGTTAGGTGAATTGGCCATGCTAAATTGCCCAAAGTGTTAGGTGAAGGGGTAAATGTAGGGCACTGTGTCTGGGTGGGTTGCTCTTAGGAGGGTCGATGTGGACCCTGTTTCCACACTGTAAGAAATCTAATCTAATCTAATTTCGTAGATCATCCCTTAGACTTCTCAACCCAAGAAAAGGATCCCAGCCTTTGTGATCATTCCCGATGGTGAGATTATCTCAATATTATTTTGCATAATCCAATCTTAACTGGTTGGAAATGCAATGGCACAACAATCAGCAGTGATCCAGAAATATCCAATCAAATGCTGAGGAAAATTCTTTGACCTCCTGGATCGCATCCTTTCAGAATACCAACACTCCCATCCCATCGCTTCATTACACGATTATTATTCAGTCATACAGATTACCTCTGCAACCTACTTCAGCTCTACCTTTGTACACTCTGCTTTTCCATCACTGGGCTGCGAAACATTACCTCCCTCTTCTCCTGCTGTTCAGGGATGAGCTATTGTATCATCCGTGGCCTTGATTTCACTCTGAACCCTGGATCCTGCCACATATCTTCCCACGTTAGAGACAAAAAACAAGACTGCAGATGCTGGAATCAAAAGTAGACAGACAGGAGGCTGGAAGAACGCAGCAAGCCAGGCAGCGTCAGGAGGTGGAGAAGGCAATGTTTCAGGTGTAACAGTAACACCTGAAATGTCAACTTCTCCACCTCCTGATGCTGCCTGTTTTGCTGTGTTCTTCCAGTCTCCTGCCTGTCTACATACATCCCCACAACAAGTTGCACTTAAGTAACAATTAACAAGTGATAAAATGTGCCAAATCGCTTCACAAGATCATTAGTGAGCAGGAATTGACGCTAAGCCACATAAGGAGATATTAAGGCAGGTAACCAAAAGATTGATCAAAAAGTTAAAGTTTAAGGAGCATATTAATTGTGAAGGGTTTGAGATAGAACATAGAACATTTCAGCACAGTACAGGTCCTTCAGCCCTCGATGTTGCACCGACTTGTCATATCAATCTGAAGCCCATCTAACCTACACGATTCCATGTACGTCCATACGCTTGTCCAATGACGACTTAAAGTACTTAAAGTTGGCAAATCAACTACCGTTGCAGGCAAAGCATTCCATACCCTTACTGCTCTCTGAGTAAAGAAACTACCTCTGACATCTGTCCTACATCTATCACCCCTCAATTTAAAGCTATGCCCCCTCATGCTCACCGTTACCATATTTGGAAAAAGGCTCTCCCTGTCCACCCTATCTAATCCTCTGATTATCTTATATGTCACTATTAAGTCACCTCTCAACCTTCTTCTCTTCAACGAAAACAGCCTCAAGTCCCTCAGCCTCAATCCTCATAAGACCTTCCTTCCATACCAGGCAACATCCCAGTAAATCTCCTCTGCACCCTTTCCAAAGCTTCCACATCCTTCTTATAATGCGGTTACCAGAACTGTACACAATACTCCAAGTGCGGCCGCACCAGAGTTTTGTACAGCTGTAATATAACCTCATGGTTCTGGAACTCGATCCCTCTATTAATAAAAGCTAAAACACTGTAGGCCTTCTTAACAACCCTGTCAACCTGGATGGCAACTTTCAAGGATCTGTGTACCTGAACACCGAGATCTCTCTGCTCATCTAACTATCAAGAATCTTACCATTAGCCCAGTACTTTGCATTCCGGTTACTCACCTCACACTTGTCTGCATTAAACTCCATTTGCCACCTCGCAGCCCAGGTCTGCAGCTTATTTACGTCTCTCTTCAACCTACAACATCCTTCGTCACTATCCACAACTCCACCGACCTAAGTGCCATCTGCAAATTTACTAACCCACCCTTCTACGTTACCTCATCCAGGTCGTTTATAAAAATGACGAACAGCAGTGGACCCAACACTGCCCCTTGCAGTGTTAAATATAGTAGGATCACCAAGATGACTCAATTGACCTTATGAAAGCCAGTCACATACAGACCAGACATTAACACTGACCTGTGCTACATTAGTTGCTCTATATTATAGTAGTGGCAGTAAGCACTCTACATCAGCTTCTGTACATCTGACATATTGTTTGCTCCTTACTACTTTCCAACAATCCCTTCTAGAATGTGAGCAGGAGAGCCGATCACACAGTACCTGCTGCAAAAGTATGAGATGCTGATAGCATTCACTGTGACAGTATTAGATTAGATTCCCTACAGTGTGGTAACAGGCCATTTGGCCCAACAAGTCCACACGGCCCTCCAGAAAGTAACCCAACTAGACCCATTCCCCTACCTACATTTACCCCTGACTAATGCACCTAACACTATGGGCAATTTAGCATGGCCAATGCAACTAGCATGCACATCTTCGGAGGAGGAAACCCACGCAGACACGGGGAGAATGTGCAAGCTCCACAAAGACAGTCGCCCAAGGCGGGAATTGAACCCCGGTCCTGGAGCTGTGAGGGTGCAGTGCTAACCACTGAGCCACCATATAGGTGCACAAATGGAAAACCAGCACATTGAGCCAGTGATTACTGACTATTCTTCAGACTGAATGCTCATTTTCAGAAGAGGTTTGATAGAAAAAAACAAATAAACTAAGAAAATTGAAGCCAATAAACAAAATGGAATAAATGTACACAGTAACATTAAAGAGCAGAAGAAAAATTTTATTTAAACTTCAAACTCTAATTTATTCACCAAGATAAATGACCACTTTAATTATTATATGATCTGGTTTGCAGCTGTTTCTCACAATATTCACACTCTACATCACAGTAGGTGACTGAACACAGTTGCAAACTTGACAGTAACTTCAAACACTGCGTTACATCTTGTCGAAAAGTACGAAAAGGTTATCAAAGGCTAGGGCCATTTAAAGGTGCTACATGAATGCAAGTTGTTGTTGTACTGACTGAGCACCCTGTTTTTGTTTCTGTTGCTAGAGGATTTTTCCACGTAAACACACCCCAGGTGGTATTATTAATTTAACTAAGCAAAAACAACTGGCCCCATCACGGTGACCAAACGTGCGCTGGTGTTTACTGAGCACAGCTTTTAATTTGGCACTGATCTAAGCGAGTTCCCAAGGCTGTTGTTTTCAACCTGGATCAGTCTGTTTTCTCACACACTGTCTTGTTTATCTGAAATAGCCACCATCATCCAGAACCTGTCTGCCCATCAGGGTGGATCACATTTTTTTTAGGTTCCTGAAGGGGCACTTAGCTTCCAAATGAAAGAGATCCTCTCTTTCTGTTCTGACAGAATTCCTTCTGGCAGTAACTTGGTCTTCAATCTGACTTCTCCATCTGTTGATCAAATCTATGCAGAATGTAGTAACGCTCATATTCAGCTCATGTGAGCTGGGGTGAACATGCAAGGATGCACAACATTGTTTCATCCAGAGGAAATCTGACCTCTTTCTGTCACAATGTGTGTTCACACTGTACAGTAAATGCAGCTGCTGCCAAGCTAAACATTTTTACCATTATACCAAGCAGTAGTAACCAATAAGGGCTAAGTTACAGTCTTTGCCTAGTGCAGCTCTAGAGTTCTAAACTCTTCAAAATGAGGACACCCTGCAAATATTGTTATGTTGTTTGGGAATACCTTGCAAATATTAACACACTCCCCAGGACTCCTGTCATTATTAACACACTCCCAGGGATTTCTGCTATGTCTAACACAAAGAAGCTCACGCAAAGGCTACTGCACACCCAGGAACCCCCTGAAAAAGTGAATACACTCATATAGACCCCTTACAAATGTTGTCAGATTTCAAATGACTCCCTGTAAATACTACAACCCAGGCCCCAGAGCCCACTGCAAATGTTAAAACATTCTTTGGGATGCCATTAACATTATCACACTCTCCAGGGCACGCTGCCAATGTTAACATATTCCCAGGGACCCTTTGTATTAGTTTCCAAAAGACATCCATGGCCACCCAGCCATTGTATAAAACACTTGGTATCTGTGCAAATTCAGAGAAATGATCAACTGTACATCAATAAAAATAAAGACTTTAAATCTGTTGACAGATGGACAGAAGTCTGATCACCTCTCATACTGAACTTCTCCATGAACCACAAATTCTGGGGTGTGCAAGTAGGCTCGAGGGCCCCTCGACTTTGTTACACCTCTCAATGGCCTTTTTGAAGTAGTGAATGGAATTGTTAAATATTAAGCATTAGAACACAGGGAATATTTCTGTACAAGTTCTGTCACTTGTCTGCTAAACGTTTGGTGGCTTTTTCAGGTTTCTGTAGCTCTTTGGTCAAAATTGTCAGAGGTGGCTTGGAGAATTTCTGTGTTTGAACCCAGGCCAAAGAATAAAACAACTGTTTGACTCATCACATTGGCTTCTTTCCCCAGACTCCGAGGGTAAATTGCACTCTGCCTGTTTAGTCTATTCATGGAAGGTTGCAAATGAATAGCTCCTTGTCTCCAAAGATAATGAAGCGGACATCCAAAATACTTTTTTTGTTGCCAATCTCCATTTTTCAACCTTGATCTGTTATCCAGATCAGCCATGAACGTATTGAATGGCTGAGCAAGCTCAAGGAACCAAATGATCTATCCTACCATGTATGTTCTCATGTCCCATGGACGTATGATGTCTGTTTTATTTTGTAGGGTACTTAGCTATTTCAGTTTGAAGCTTTTCTTAAAACGTCTCATCTATTTTCCAACCAAATGTTTATAAATTTAGGAATAATGGTTGGACTTGCAGCCATTCAAGTTCATTTTATCATTCAATATTGTGGCTGGTTAACTTCAATGACTTGTCCATATATTTCCATAAATGGGGATAGATATATCCACATATGATCTATACATCTTAGTATCCTGACTGATAAAAGTCAATTACTCTCTGTGTGAGACAGTTCTCCATAATTTTACTCCTAAATAGCCTAGTTGTAACTGCAAGTATGTTCTCTTGATCTGAATTTTCTCCATCAGAGAAAATACCTTCTCTGAATCTACACTAATGAAACATTTCATAATCTTAAGCAAGTTAATTTGTTCATTCCTCAATCTTCCAACCTTGACGAAATGTGAGCGGGAGTTGAGAGTGTGGTGCTGGAAAAGCACAGCCGGTCAGGCAGCATCTGAGGAGCAGGAGAATCAACGTTTTGGCATAAGCCCTTCATCAGGAATGTGAGCCAAGTTTATGCAGTTTGTTCTCTAAATGCACCCCCTTCAAGTCTTGGTGATAGTCTGGTTTAATTTGCACCAAACGCCCTTTCAGGCTAAATTTTCACCAGAAGTGGAGGTGCCTAAGACTGAACACAGTGTTCCAGGTCAGGCCTGCCCCAGGTTTTGTACAACTGAAGAATCAATAAAGTGTGGACCTGGAAAAACCACAGAAAGTCATGCAGCATCAGGGGATTCTGATGAAAGGCTCTTACCTGAAACAGCAACTTGTCTGGTCCTCTGATGCTGCTTGACCTGGTGTGCTTTTTCAGCTCCACACTTTATCGACTCTTGACATTCCAGCATCTGCAGTCCTCATTAACTCCATACAACTGAAGTATACCATCCAAACCATTTGGGATGTTGTACATTCACACTGAATCCAATTTTACTACCTGCTACTCTCAGCTACACAGCTTACTATGCTTGCTAATTTACTGTCATCAGCTCATTTAGAAATGAAGCCCTCTCTTTCCATTTTTTCCCATTCAAGTCATTGAATCACAGATTCCTAAAACACAGAAGGGGATTGTTCTTAGATTAGATTAGATTCCCTACAGTGAGAAAACAGGCCCTTTGGCCCAACAAGTCCACACCGACCCTCTGAAGAGCAACACACCCAGTCCCATTCCCCTACATTTATCCCTGACTAATGCATGGCCAATTCACCTGACCCGCACATCTTTGGACTGTGGGGGGAAACTGGAGCACCCAGAGGAAACCCACGCAGACACGGGGAGAATATGCAAATTCTACACAGACAGTTGCCCGAGGCTGGAGTTGAACCCGGGTCCCTGGCACTGTGAGACAGCAGTGCTAACCACTGAGCCACCATGCCACCCCTGTCCATTGTTTTTGCCTGTTCTTTTAAAAAGTTGCCCACTTCATTCCAATGTCTACTCTATCCATATAACGTGGCAAATTCCTCATTTTTCAAGTACTTCTTCAATCTCCTTTTGAAAGTTGCACTTGATTCTTCTTTCATTTGGTACATTGGAGATTACAATAACCCATTGTCTTTAAAATAATCTAATTTACCCCCAGCCTCTACTGGATTATTTATTGGTTATCTGAAATATATGTCCTTGGGGTACTGATCCACCTGTCAGGGGAGGTGGAATGGGTCTGGGTGGGTTACTTTTTGGAGGGTCAGTGTGGATTTGTTGGGCCGAAGGGCCTGTTTCCACACTGCTGAGATTTTATAATTCTATGATTCAGTGAAATCACTGAGTCACCATCAAATCCTGCCATATTAAAACTCCCCTCAATTTTCTCTGTTCCAAAAATACCAGCTCCTCTCATCTCTCCACGTCACTGAAGTCACTCATTCCCCGTGCTTTTCTGGGGAAGAATCATTTCCTTCATCTTCTAGGCCTTCACTCTTCCTAATGTGTAACACTCAGAACTGGACACAATACTTCAGCTGAGGCCAAACCAGTCATTTACATTTTGTGTACCTTAATAAAGAGAAACTGAAGTATCAATACAGATCCCTGGAAACATTGCATTTCATTCCATAATCCAAATCATTTATCCTTACTCTGTCTCCTATGCTAGAATCCAAATCAAATAGACTGCTTTCATTCCCTTCATCTCCATCACCCTGTCTTTCAAATAGTTGGTAGATGCATTCCCCATGTTTCCAAGTCCACTTCAAAAGTCTCAATTCAAAATTTGGAGCCCAGGCCTGGAATTATTCTTAATCAAAACCACAAAAATGTCAAAAAGTAATTCATCACTGATTTATGCAACCCTAAAATAAATTAATTTACTTTAGAATTCAAAACCGCTGATAGGAACTGCAGTCCTCAATGAGACTCATTGGTAACAGTTTCAAATTGAGATTGGAATGTCCTACATAATCACATTCAATTCTATTTGCTGTGTGCCTTTACTAATTGATACCCTTTGATCATATACGTGCTTGCCTACTCTGTTCCCATATGCATTACCTCACATTTATCTGCATGAAAATCCATCTGGTGTTCCTTGTGTTAACTTGCTGATCAGCCTGAGTGCTGTTACCATTTTTCATGGGTAACAATTCCTGGGATGTGCTGAAAAAGTCCTGGGCCATTAAAGCACAAAATGTCTCTCAGTAAGGTAAAATAGTGGAAAATAAAATGAAACCTTGTACTCGCATCTGGTATGAAAGGTCAAGATTTTTCCTTATACTTCTAAGACTGAAATAAAGTTTATTATTTGATAAATGAGTAGTAGCTTTAATATCTGAGGATCTTGCACTGTTTGAATAATCTTTAAATTTTGATTTTATGTTAATCTCTTATGTGATACTTCCTAAACAGCACAATGGAGTTTCAGATATATTTTTGCATTGATGTATGAGGATGGGTGCAGAATATATTTTGAGGAAGTTAAATGCCATTAATTTAAAACTGGTGGTCAATGCATTCAAGCTCATCTTAATGTTTGTAATTTGTAAAGTTTAAATTCAAAACACCGACTCAATGAAATGTTACACTCTGCACAGCAATCCAATCCACACTAGCTATGCCAAGCAAGTTTCATCAAATAAACTCTCAGCAGATAGCCATACAGTCTACTAATGTTCATTTCTTCTTATTCTTTTATGGGTTGTAGGTATCAGTGGAAAGACCATTTGTTGCCATGTTGAATTGCCCTTGAACAGAGTGTCCTCCCCCATGTCAGGGGGCAGTTAAGAGTCAAGCACAGTGTTGTGGGTCTTGAATCACATGTAGGCTATACCAGGTAAGGAGGACAGTTTCCTTCCCCAAAAGACATTAGTGAGCCATGGTTATCAGCACCTCGTTGAGATTTTATAGGCTGATCGCAAAGTATATATATTTTATAAGAATATATAGTGTGTTATGATGTAAGAACAGATTATATCTCTCAAATATTTTGGTGCATTTATCCCAATAATAATAATATTCAATGAAAAACAAAATAAATTCTGGATACTTGGAAATCTGAGACAACCCAAACAAAAACAACCCAAAATGTTAGTTCTGCTTTCTCGCCACAGATGCTCCCAGACCTGCTGAGCTTCTCCAGAAATTTGTTTTTGTTTCAGCTTTCCAGTACCTGCATCACTTTGTTTTATATAAAGATTGTTAAGGATGGCTAAATTTTGGTCAAACCCAGAGATCAATCGCTGGTACAAAGGACATTGGAACATCATTTTCTGGAAGGTTTGTGGAGCCAGTTGTATAAAGGTATGGTCACCACAGTCCCAGAGGACTATGGGTGATCTGTCATTTAGAGACAACCAGTGGTGAGTTGAACCTGAAGGTCACCGTACCTCAGGCGAGGTGAGAAGGCAGGATCTTTGTGCTAACCTCAGCTGGTACAGGAATTGGGCTGCCGGTATCATTCTGCATCGCAATTTCCCAAATGAGCTAACCAATCCCCTGTATCCAGCATACAACTGAGGTAGCAACATTTTTCGTAAGGAAATTTGTATGCAACTGACTTCTGATGGTTTGCAAAGCACCCACACCTTCCCCTTCACCTCCATCCAAAGCCCCAAAAGATCCTTCCACATCCAACAGAAATCTGCCTGTACCTCTACAAATGTCACCTACTGCATCTGTTGCACCCAATGTGGTCTCCTCTACACTGGAGAGACAGGACGTCAAGAGAGCATCTCTCAGACACCCGCAACAACCAATCCCACCACCCCATTGCTGAACACTTTAACTGCCCCTCCCACTCAACCAAAAACATACAGGTGCTTGGCCTCCTCCATTGCCAAACCCTAACCACTCAATGTCTGGAGGAAGAATGCCTGACCTTCCACCTTGGGATATTGCAACTACATGGGATTAATGTGGATTTCACCAGTTTCCCCATTTCGCCTCCCCCTACCTTATCCCAGTTTCAACCTTCCAACTTGACACTGTCCTTTTGACCTGTCCATCATCCTTCCTATCTATCAGCTACCCCCTCCTCTTCCACCTATCACCTTCTCCCCATCTTCGTCTACCTATCGCGTTCTCAGCTACCTCCTCCCCAGGCCACCCCCCTCCCATTTCTCTCTCAGCCCCCCTTGGCCCACAAGCCTCATTCCTGATGAAGGGCTTATGCCCGAAACGTTGATTCTCCTGCTCCTCGAATGCTGCCTGACCCGCTGTGCTTTTCCAGCACCACACTCTCAACGCTGATGGTTTGCACTGAAATAGTACTGCCTTTACAATCCTGGAGTTCTGGAAGCTGCAACCTCTTCTGATGTTGTGTAATCAAGATGTGCAATACACCTCAGTACCAACAGCATAAGCCAACCTCGATCTTCAAGTTCTAAAGGTCTATTTAGATGGAATGGTCTTCAGAATGAGAAAACGGTTGATCCACATCATAACAGAAGTGGAAGGGGAGTGTAGATGTAAGTGACTCTGACAGTGAGGCACTAGAGCAAAAGTCAACAATCCATTGGTTATTGTTCCCATTGGTGGCATTGTTTGAATTCATGCATTAACCAAATAAGTTCAGCAGTAAATCCCTGACAGTAAGCTTGGCACAGAATGGTTGAAATTTCAGCAGAATTCTGCAAAATTGCAATTCAGGACCACATCTCGTCAGAGATAATAACATAGATCTAGTACAGAGAAGCACCAAAACTATCCAAAATAATAAAGGCCTCAATCTGCTCCAGTTGCCAATCAGATTAGCCTAGAGCCTTGCTGTCAATAAAATGACCAACTTGGATCCAGAATGAAACCAGTGAATGTCATTTGGCAGTTAAAGAAAGTAGGCAGAGCTGACGTGGCCCAGATTATTCTGAATGGATTTTGTACAGTTCTGGACCAAGCTCAAATGTGAATTGTAAGTGTGCAAGGTAATTTGAGAAAATTATACACAAGACCTGGCTTCAGGTTACAGCAGGGAGGCGAAAGAGAGGACTGCAGATGCTGGAGATCAGAGTCAAATTGTGTAGCGCTGGAAAAGCACAGGCAGTCAGGCAGCATCCGAGGCGCAGGAGCGTCGACATTTCGAGCATAAGTTCTTCATCAGGAACGAAGATGCGAAACTTACTGTTAGGGATTTACTGCGGAGCTTATCTGGTTAATGCATTAACGCAAACAATGCCACCAATAGGAGTAATAATTAATGAATTATTGGTTTTTGGCAATGCAGGCAAAAACAAGTATCTAAACTTAAGAGATCCAACTCTGCCAGTCTTGTTCATGAGATATTGTGAGCAGGGATAACCAGAGAGCAGAAGACGAGAATCCCCTTGTATCTAACTTCCACAGAAGAGTCTTCAGAACTGCACTTGGTTTGATTCATTCCTAAATGAGTAGGACCAATGATGTTGCTCTGGCAGAGAGTCAACATGGGCTGAACAAGCAGAGTGGACTTGTCTTTGCCATACTCATTCTCTGATTCAATTCAGTTCAATGAGAAATGGTAACACTGAATATTGAAATGCTTGCAGAAAGTTTTGGCTTATCACCAAGTTTTCAATCAAGTACGAAGTTGAGCACTGCCATCTCAATGCCTGACCAACTAACAGTAACCAATTGTTAGTTGGTTACGATCCATATTTCTTCAAATTGATATTTTCATGTGCACAAACAAAATGCAAAGGTTCTTGAAATGAAGGAAACTTGAAGTTACCTTTCGTAAGTTAAGAACAATGTTTGAGAGAGAGAGAGGAGCTTATGAAAAGGTCTCGGGAATGAAAAATTGCATTCATAATGCAAAACAGAGACCAAAAAACAATTCCAAACATAAGTATAGGAACAGTATACTCATATACGAATTTACAAACTTGTATATGAGTAGATGAGTATAGGAATTCAATCCTCGAGCCAGTTCACTGAGTGTGGACTTCTGTTCCAATCACTCTAAAAAAGCAATTGGGAAAGACTTAACAGCTAGCAGAGGGAAGTTATCCCATCTGGATACAAACTAGGTCATTCTTTGAGTCAATGAATTAGACAGCACAGAAGATTGTCATGTACCCCATTGTGTTCATGCTTTTTGAAAGCACTATCCAATTATCCCACTCTTTCCCCATTATTCTACAATTTGCCCTTCATAGATATATTCAATTCCCTTTTGAAAAATACGACTGAATCTGTTCCCCATTTCCTTTCTGGCAGAGTATTCCAATATGTTGCCTGGTCTCAGGCAGAAGGTAAACTTTCTTCACACAGAGATCTACAAAACCATGGTAATTCCTTCCAGGGTTACAGGTGTAGAAAGAAACTGTAACAAGGTTCAAGATTAGATTGAATGGGTGGATGAAGTGGTTGAAGGAGATAAGGGAAAAGATAGGGAGTGAATGTGATTAGAACTATTTCTTGGGATGGTGGGTAAACACTGACTCAAAGTTATTGGGTCAAATGGCCTTTTTTAACATTGTAACCTCCATGTATTTAACTGCATACTTAGCATCAAGACTTATTTGATATTTTTGTAACTTTGCTTGGCATAACAGTGAGAAATTTCACTTCAATCATACTAGCCCTCTTAACTAAGCTTTTCATTCTCTCAGATTTTTCTTTATTCAGCCATGATTTGGTGCATAAACTTTGATGAAATTATAGCTTCAGAAATCTTGAAGTTGATCAAAAAACACAGCGAAGAGGGCACAAGTGATTTAGATACAGAGGAGCAGGGTTTATTTTTAAAAACTCACTCGACGTTTCTGCTCTTCCTCTTCCTGGATCTTGACCTGCAGTTTTCGTGCCATCACCTGCCTCTTCCACTCTGGGATTGGGGTTCCCTGCTCATCGTGAGTTGGTATGAGAGACTCAACATCCATCGTCTGTGACGTTGCCATGCCATTTACAGCTGGTTCAGTTGGGCTGCCCACCTGGCGCTTTGCATATTCAGGCTGTCATGGAGCAAATAAAGTAAAGAAACATTTGAAGAAGTGTTGATTTGCTCACATTTCAGGTCTGCATTGTCAACATAAAATCCTTCATCTCCGATATACTGAGTACTTACTATTGCCCCAGAACTTGCAAAGACCACGGTACATCCTTTACTCTGTGTGGTTGGCTTCAGATTTTTCCCAGCTTTGATCTCAGCCAGTAACTCAGAGTTATCACTTGTAGGGGACATCATGTTGAAAGATTTTGGACCTGTGCAAAGCAGATATGAGAAATTAGGGATCAATGGAAGACACTTGGTGAGCAATTTTACCAATAAACCTCTTCATGACAGACTTCAATCTGTTCAGCTCCTGCTGGTTAGGAGACCTGCAAGTTTGGAAGGACTGTTATTTTGAACTCTTATTTCTCAATTTTTCTAAATTATTGCTGGACTTTTTATTTATTTTATTTTTCTACTAATTTTCCCTAAGAATTTGTACTTAAGAATCTATACCTAGGTACCTAAGATATGACTTGTAAGTGATGACTTGTAAACTTTTCACTGCAGTCATGTGAGGACATGTGACAAATGCTAATTCAAATTCAATTCAACTTCATGTGGAAAGTGTGGGAATCTCTGAGTTCCATGTATGTAAATTCTATATTTTAGAATGTTGTAGAATGAGATTTATCAAGTTTGCGATAATTAGACTAGGAATTTTGGAATTTAGAAAATTCCTGGCACTTGAAAAAATGGGCAAATGGGCTTCATCATTGCGTTTCATCATTTCAAGTATCTTTTGATAGATAGGACCTTGCCACAGGCTTCTGAACCCTGCCATCAGGCTCATAAGGAGGATCAGAAGTCTGCACTATGTGCAAAACACTAATCTGTAATCAGTAATGCTGGAAGGATAATAGGAAGCTCCTCCAGATTGAGAGACACAGTGAGAGATATTTCCTTACAAACCTAAGAAATTGGACCATTTGGCCCTTGAGCTTGCCCTGCTATTCAATAAGATCACGGCCAATGGGCTCGCCTTTCAAATTCCACATTAGATTCCTTGCCTCATCAGAAACTATCTACTTCCACCTTAAAATATTTAATAACCATCTCCATTGCTTTCTGATTCAGAGAGATCCAAAGTCGCACAAAAAAAATTCTCTTTATTGCTGGCCAACAAAGGTACTCCCAAACTTTGAAACAGTACTCCATAGTCTTGGACGCACCTAAAATGGAATCATCCTTTCCACATTCACCTTGCCACAATCTTTCTGGACTTCCTTCACTTCAATCAAAGTAAATTCTGAGTAAATCAGAGCGATTACCCCAAGGTGGAGACAGCCACCTATCCTTTGTTTTAATGTTTAAATTGAAAAACAGCCTCATTCACTGGCCCGCCATTGTCGAGGGGGCTTCTAAACCTGCCTGGAGGGTTGAGCTCCCATTAAAACAACTGGAGCCAACTCTGGGCGCCTAACAAAGGACTGAACATTCCAGTCGATGTTCAATAGGCTTTCACAAACCAATAACTGAACAAATCTGGTCTCCAATGCTTGTGGATGGCTAGCCCTGCCATTACCCTCCCACTCCCTTCATACCACTGGGAAAATGGCCAGGGGCTGGATGGAACTGGGAAGTGACTTTTGTGCCCAACTCCTAAATGTCCCCAACTGGGACTTTAACAAAACCTCTTTATATTCTTTAAGTCAACTATACAGTAACACCCCCAATGTCATCTGTGAAAACTAATTTAATGTAATATTAACTGACATTAAAACATCAAGTAATATAGAAACATAGAAATAGGAGCAGGGTGGGCCATTCAGCCATTTCAGCCTGCCCCACCATTCAACATGATCATGGCTGATCATCCAACTCAGTCCCTATTTAATCACTATCTTCATGAATTTTGTACCTAGGCTTCCTAATTCAAATTAAATATCTAGCTTACTTCCATCTTATTATTCATTATGTTGTACACCACTATCATACTTCCCCAGAGTCCTCTTTATTCAAAATAAGTTCAATTTTTATTTAGTTTTATTTTTCTTGGAACCAGAGGAAGTGTAAAAGTCTAGAAAGACAAGAAAGAAAGAAAATTCTGTGTCATTAATGTGTGAGTTTATTTAAATTGTGACATCAATGAGCGTGTAAGAGCTCCAATTTGAAGATTTATTTCTAAAGGAGCTGTTTGGAAGAGTCACAGCATTTTCACAGCTTTACACCCAGGGACTTAACATTCTAAATCCTAGTGGAAACTGGTTCAATCCTTAAGAGATTTATGTTAATCAGTGTCACATCATGAGTAGACAGTGACAAGCAGATTCAACCACTGATAGTTTGGTCAGTTAACATTAGGCTTGGCAGCAAGTATGCAAAACTATAAAACCATTATGTAAAATCCTACTTCATTCACTATATTCATATGCAACTTCACTTCAATAATGAAGGTGCTAATCTATTTAAAGTAAACAGCAATTGCTAAAATAAGAATTTCATACAGGCATATTTGTGTGCCTATTCCAAACCCCCCACTATGTTATTCAATCCATTGATTTTTTTCTATAAGCCATTAAATGTAAATTTGAAGAACAAATTGCAAGCAAAATAGCATACCCCAGAAAAGGCCTTGTCTCAAAACTTCAATCCAATTTAATCAAAGCTTATAATCATAACAATTAAATAAAGTCTTGTGGCAAAGAGAAGAACATTTAAACAATTAATTCCTTCTAGATAGGTTGCCCTTTGGGAGAAAGCTGGATTTGAGACAAGAAGTGTTTTCATCTGAGCAACATGATAGAAGTTGAGAAATGGTTTGAAGAATATTTTTAATATCCTGTCTCCAGACGTTAGTGATATCACATCAGCTGAGACTGAACGCAGCAGCATTTGGAAACTAGGTGCAAGTCGTTTCTTGCTGAGGCAATGCAAATTGCTGTCATTGGTGTAAAAAACTAATATCTTGTTGTGAGATTGTGTTTTCAACTGTCAAGTTTGTATCCAAACAGTGACATTTTTCCATTCTAAGTACTTAAGAATGTAAAGTAGATGCAGTAGAACTAAACTTCTTGCACAATAATTTATGCACCAAGCCTCAGTGAAATAGGTGGAGTTTTATTGTCCAATCTATTAATAGTCAGTACTAATTGAAAGAACCATTGAGTGGCTGACACCCTGGAGAAACACTAAGCTGCTGTGCAAACTGATGTGTTCACCAGAAAGGTGCATACAAACAGGGTATTTCATAAGGAAAACAAAGGTAACTTCCAAAACTGTTTACAGTTTTGCCCATCTAGATTCAGGGTCCTTACATTTTTAGCAATGCTTTATAACAAGCAAGGTAGGATTTAGTCATTCTTTCACACTTCCTCCCACCATCAATTAGCCCATTTAGCAGGCTGTCCCTCTGTGTATAACTGTGGATGCACAATGATCAAGCTGTAATTCTAATAGGACTAGACATGGAAATGCAGGAAGGATGTTCCCAGTGTCCAGGGAATATTGAACCAGAGGTCCTGGTTTAAGGATACAAGTTGGGACATTTAGGACTAAGATCTGGGGAAACTTCTTCACCCAGACAGTGGTGAGCCTGTGGAATTCTCTGCCGCAGAAAGCAGCTGAGATCAAACAATTTAATGTTTTCAAGAAGGAGACAGATACAGTTCTTGCAGCTAAAGGGTATGGGGAGAAAATTGGAACAGGGAACAGAGTCCGATGATCGACCATGATCATTGAATGTGGATCAGGCTTGAAGGGCAGAATGGCCTACTCCTGCTCCTATTTTCGATGGTATCTCAGATTTGGGTAAAGATAACAGATACCACACAGAACAGATGTAAAGAAATGCTTAAGAGAAAAGAAGTGTCTTTGAGCATATGGTTCCAAAGGGTATCCACCAATGGAGTTTCTCCTTGTGACCATTCTGGCTCTGTTGCTGACTAATTAATGAAAGATAGATCTATACAGTAAATTGTCAATCCTCATTGTTTCACGTGACTACAAGAATGGCAAAAGGTGAATTAAATGGGCTTTGGTCTTTTATCATCTAGTAATTGTCATGAGCACATCCACGAGTTTAGTGTGGCCCTTACTCTGTGATTGTAGATGAATGATATATGTTTGAGTTAGTTTGGCTCATTAACAAGACTCCCTCATGAAGAATGATCATCTGGGTGAAGGCAGAACTGTTCAGCTAGAGTCAGCAGCATCAGGAGAAATGAGATGACATGTCAAGAAAGGAAAACCTAAAAATAAACATATAGCCTTGCACGGTGCTTCAATGCGTACACAGACACAGAACTGCTCTTGTCTTGGTCATACGGCACTGATCAGCTCGCAAAGGTCAATGGACAACAAACTACCAGTTTTGGCTAAGTGGAAGCAATCTCATTCGTGAATCAAAAGGCCATGGGTTGCACTCTTGGCGATGCTGTCGCTCACACAATACTGGGGCTCCATCTACATTGAGGCATGCAAGCTTTGTGGTGCTCTTCAAAGAAGAGTGGGATATTTAGCCTAATGTTCTGGACAACCGAAGAAAAGATCATCAGGTCATTTAGTTCAATGTCAATTGTTTGTGAATCTTACCACGTGCAAATTTGTTATAAAATCTTTAGGACATTGGGCTCATAGGGTCATACAGCACGGAATCAGATACTTCAGTCCAACCAATCCATGCCAAACATAATCCCAAACTGAACTAGTCCCATCTGCCTGTTCCTGGCCCTTATCCCTCCAAACCATCACTATTCGTGAACCTATCTAAATGTCTTTTAAACATTTTAACCATGCCTACATTCACCACTTCCTCAGGAAATTCGTTCTACATGCGAACCAACCTCTATTGAAAAAATTTGCCCCTCGTGTCCTTTTTTTAAATCTCCCTCCTCTCACCTTAAAAACGTTCCTCCTAATCTTGAAATCCCCCATCTTGAGGTTTAAAAGATGCATTAAAAATGCATTGCTTTTCTTTTGTTGTTACCAATATCAAACCTCCCCCCCACCCCCCCCCCCACCCTGCCACAGTAGAATAAGGCCACTGGGTACAGTAAAATGCTGTCAGGATATTCTATTATAGGTTTAACTCCCTGCTGTTAGTACACAACTAAATAATTAATACTTTAACTACTTTCAAATGGGACATTCAGAGCAACATGGTACCTGCCTTAATCTCACAAGAAGTTATATTAGTCATACAGATCAGATCTCATTTATTATTAACTGGCCAAATGATTGAAAACAACATTATCTACTGTAGCATTATTTCAGAGGCTTTTACAACAGATGTCCAACTATTCAAAGTAGCTCTAAGCTACGGATAATCACAAATAACAAGAGGCACAATCCACAAAGACAATATTCACTGAACACAAATAAATAATTTATTGACAGAATTGGAAATGCAGTCTTTAGGAGGTGGTGAGTTAAATACAAATCTCATCGTGACAAAGTACAGCTTATGAGCATTGAATATTGTTCGACGCAATAAATATTGCAAAAGATTTTTTTTGCTTCTTTTCCTTCCAATTTCCCCTATATCAGCCTCACAAAATAATTAACTCTCAAGAGTATATATCGTGAAGCTCTATGCTAGTTTTCCAAGCAACCATGGTACAAGAGTCTAGATTAGTGTGGTGCTGGAAAAGCACAGCTGGTCAGGCAGCATCCAAGGAGCAGGAAAATCAACATTTCAGGCAAAAGCCCTTCATTAGGACTGAAGGCAGAGAGCCTCCAGGGTGGAGAGATAAATGGGAGGGGGGTGGAGCTGGGGAGAAGGTAGCAAAGCATACCATAGGTGGATGGGGATGGGGATGAAGGTGATAGGTCAGAGAGGAGAGTGGGGAAGGTAGCAAAAAGCATCCATGGATAGAGAGCGAGCTAACATTTCGAATCTAGATGATTCTTCATCAGGGCATCTAGACTCAAAATGTTAGCTTGCTCTAATTCCATGGATGTTGCCCGACCCACTGTGATGTCCAGCATTTTGTTTTCAGTTAGGTCAAAGAGGTAGGTTTTAAGGAGTGTCTTAAAAGAAGAATAGAATAGGTTTTAGGTACAGCTGTCAATGACAGAGGCACAGAATAGCAGAGGAGCGCAGATATCTCAGATGACTGTGGGGTTGGAAGAAATTACAGAGAAAAGGAACTGGCAGAGTCAAACAAGTGTTGAAAAACAAGAATGGGAATTTTATACTGAGACATAACCAGCTGAAAGCCAAACCAGTTCATTGAGCACAGAGATCTAGTGGCTCTTCACTGGATAGGAACATGGGTATTTTTCAAAAGAGGTAAAATACTCCTTCTATTCAGTATGAGTTGGATCCCGTTAGATGTAGAGTAAGTGGAATTCATATGAGGAAAAAATTAAGATCAACTGTTTTATACCTCGATGAGATAATCTGTCAACACAATAAATAATCAAATCATAGAATCAACAGCACGTCATTCAGCCCATCAAGTCCACACTGATGCTTCAAGCAGCATCCTACCCAGGCCCACCTCCCCTCCTCTATCCCTGCATTCCCCATGGCTAATCCACTTAGATAACACATCATTTAGATATCACTATGGGCAATTTAGCATGGACAATCCACCTAACCTGTACTTCTTTGGACTCTGAGGGGAAACCAGAGTACCTGGAGGTAACCCATGCAGATACAGGGAGAATGTGCAAACTCCAGACAGGCAATCGTCAAAACATATGACACTGGAAAAGCACAGCAGGTATGGAAGCATCCGAGGAGCAGGAGGATCAACATTTCAGCTATAAGCCCTTCATCAGGAATGCTTGCCCAAACATCGACTCTCCTGCTCCTCGGATGCTGCCTGTCCTGCTGAGCTTTTCCAGCACCATACCTTTTCTCCACACAGGCAACTATCTAAGGTTGGAACTGAACCCAGGTCCCTGGAGCTGTGATGAAGTAGTGCTAACCAATGAGCCACCATGCTGTCTAAATTAAAAATTATTAAAATTAAAATTATTTAAAGTGCATACAGAAGGAATGACCACCAATCGGAGTTTTTGAAGGATATATATATGAAGTATATATGAAGCTCTCATGCCTAACAAGTAGTCTGTAAAGAGAATTCGGGGGTTATGAAAGGGAGAGTAGGTTACCAATGTAACATCATTGTAATGTAGAAACACAACCAGCAATTTACATGCAGCAAGCTCCTACAATGTTATAAAGGCCAGACAATTGGCTTTACTTCTGATGCTAATCAAAGAATAAATATCAACCATGGCCCTGGGCAGTATTCCCTGAATACCTTCAAAAGAGTGTTGTGGGGTCTTTCAGATCTACCCAAGAAATCCCAAAGACCTGAATTCAATACCTCCACCCAAAAGACGACAGCACAGTGCTTCCCTAATCCTGCACTGCGCTGTCAGCCTGGGCTTTTGAATTCAAGTCTCATGACTGGAAGCTGAGCCCATGACCCAGTGAAGAGGTGAGGGGGCTACCAACCAAGCTATGGGTGACATTACCAAACAATTTATCAAATATAAACAACATAAAATAGAGTGAATATGTTTTTAAGAGCACAAGACATAGGTGCTGGCAACTTGTGGAGTCTGCTCCACCATTCAATAAAATCGAGACTGGTCTATTATCTCAACTGCACTTTCTCAATTTATCTCCATATCCCTTGATTCCCTTTTGGCCAACAAATCGGTTCATCTCTATCTCAATGTACTCAAAGGTGAAGCATCCACAACCCTCTGGGGGGTTTCAAAGAGTACAGGGGTTTTGAAGAGTTGAACCTCTGACTGAAGAGATGTTTCCTCTTCTTGGTCCTAACTGGTGAATCCTTTGGTTAGGACCATGACCAAGGTTCTTACTCAGAAACTAAGCTGAGAAGGTTAGGCACCATTTATGGAGAGAATCAAAGTTAACGTTTCAGGTAGAGTGACCCTTCCTCAGACCAGTTGTGACCCGAAACGTTAACTCTGATTCTCTTCACAGATGCTGCCAGACCTGCTGAGCTTTTCCAGCAAATTCTATTTGTGTCTCTGACTTATCACATCCACAGTTTTCTCAGTTTATATGAACTATACTGTGAAACTCTCTTAACAACATTGGCTGTGAAATCCTAAGCTCAAAGTAATGGGTAGATTACTCAAACTATTGTCTGAAAAGGAGCTGTACATAGAAGTTTCTTTTAAAACCCTCATTATGTATCAATATTCCAGGTGATAGCATTCTGTTTGTTTTTATTATTTCACAGGACATGGGCATTTGCTGGCCAATCCAATAATTAATTTTATTTTTTATTCATTCACAGGGTAAGGGTGTCACTGCCTACACCAGATTTAATACCCAACCCAGAGTGCATTTACTAGTCAATCACATTTGTGGGTCTGGAATAACATGCAGTCCAGACCAGGTAAGGATGCCAGTTCCCATCACCAAAGGACAATAGTGAACAAAAGATGGAATTTTTTTTCAACAATGGTATTATTAGGCTCTTAATCCCAGATTTGTTTGAAAACTGAATTCAAATTCCACTGATTCAAGTTCTACGGCAGGATTCAAACCCGAGGCCCTAGAACATTACCTTGGTCTCAGGATTAGGCCATCGTATTTGTTTGCCATCCCTAATTTTTAGAGTCATAGAGAAGTACAGCGCGTTAGTAGACCCTTCGGTCCAACTCATTCATGTCGACCAGACATCCTTAATGAATCTAGTCTCATTTGTCACATTTGGCCCACATCATTCTAAACCCTTCCTATTCACACACCCATCCAGCTGCCTTTTAAATGTTGTAATTGTACCAGTCTCCACCACTTTCTCTGGCAGCTCATTCTATACATGCACCACCCTCTGCATGAAAAAATTGCCCCTTAGGTCCCTTTTTAAATCTTTCCTCTATCACCTTAAACCTATGTCCTCTAGTTTTGGACTCCCCCACCCCATAGAAAATACCTTGTCTATTTACCCTACTTATGCCCCTGATGATTTTATAAACTTCTATAAGGTCACCCCTCAGCCTCCGATGCTCCAGGGAAAACAGTCCTATCCTATTTAGACTCTCTCTGTAGCTCAAATTATCCAACCTTGGCAACATCCTTGCAAATCTTTTCAGAACCCTTTCATGTTTCAAAACATCCGAACTAAAGCAGGAGACGAGAATTACATGCAGCATCCCAATAGTGGCCTAACCAAAGTCCTGTACAGCCACAATATGACCTCCCAACTTTTATACTCAATGCACTGACCAGTAAAGGCAAGCATACCAAATGCCTTCTTCACTCTCCTGTCTACTTGGGACTCACTTTCAAGGAGCTATGAACCTGCTCTCAAAGGTCTCTTTGTTCAGCAACATTCCCTATGATTTTACCATTAAGTGTATAAGTCCTGCTCTGATTTGCCTTTCCAAAATGCAGCACCTTACATTTGTCTAAATTAAACTCCACCTGCCACTCCACGGCCCATTGGCCCATTTGATCAAGGTCACATTGTACTCTGAGGTAACCTTCTTCACTTTCACTACGCCTCGAATTTTTGTGTCATCTGTATAACTCTTATGTTGACATCCAAATCATTTATATAAATGACAAAAAGCAGTGGACCCAGCATCAATCCCTGTGGTACACCATTGGTCATAGACCTCCAGTCTGAAAAACAACTCTCCACCACCACCCTCTGTCTTCTACTTTGGGGCAAGTTTTGTATTCAAATGGCTAGTTCTCCCTATATTCCATGTGATCTAACTTTACTAACCATGAGGAACCATGTCGAACACCTTAGTGAAATCCATATAGATCACATCCATCACTCTGCCCTCATCAATCCTCTTGGTTACTTCTTCAAGTAACTCAATCAAATTAGTGAGACATGATTTCCCACACACAAAGCCCTGTTGACTATCCCTAGTTAGTCCTTACTTTTCTGTCCCGCAGGTTCTTCCAACAATCTGTCCACCACCAATTTCAGGCTCACTGATCTATAGTTCCCTGGCTTTTCTTTACCACCTTTCTTAAATAGTGGCACCACATTAGCCAACTTCCAGTCTTCCGGCACTTCACCCACAGTTGTCGATGATACAAACATCTCAGTAATTGAAATGAGTGGTGTTTGCTCAGCCATTTCACAGTCAACCGTAGATCTCAAATCACATGTAGACTAGGTCAGGTAAGGATGGCAGATTTCCTTCACAAAAGGGCATTAGTGAACCAACTTTATTTTTAAAATCCATTGACAATGGTTTAATGGTTTGATTTCATTAATTGAATTTAACTTTAAATCAGTGAGAATGAACACCTGTTTTTAATGGTCTTGAACTGTTATTCCATAGCATTAGCCTAAACCTCAGAATTACTAGTCCAGTGTGTTATCACTACACAACCACACACCACCCAGTGGCTAAATTTATGAATTATCTAACTTGGCATGACTGAATCATCACTGATCTAGAGGAAAGCGTGAGAGATTGGAAGAAAGAGACATTATTTACATTGGAAACAAATAACAGCGGCACAGAAACACCAGGAGGCAGTAATGTATTGGCAAGGTCACTGGATGAGCAGTCTAGAATTCCAAGCCTCTGCTCTGGCAACATGTGTTCAAATGCTACCATGGCAGCATGTGAAATCTGAACGTAAACATTTAAAAAAGAACTGGAGTTAAAAAGCTAAGCCCCATCTGGTTTACTAATGTCCTTCACAGCGGAAACTTTGTTGTTCTTCTCCACAAGTGACTCTTGACCCATAGTAATGCCTTACCACATGACCCTGGTAATGTGAATGACTCTCAATTACCATTTGGGCAATAAATGGCAGCCTAACCAATGATACCCATGCCCTGTGATTATATAAAAGACAACACCGAATGCCTCTATGGAAGGCAAAGTGCCAAGCTTTCAGTGTGAAAATAAAAATGGCCTCTGAACAACAACTTATATTTAGTTAGCAGCTCTAATGTAAACATCACATGTGAGCAGGAACAATGTTTGACACTGAGCTACATAGGGAGATATTAGGTCAGTTGTCCAAATACTTTCTCTTAAGAGAGGAAAGTGAGCAGAAGACAGAGGAGTGTAGGGAGAGAATTCCAGAACTTAAGGCCTATACAATTAAAAGCACATAATGTGAAACAATTATAATTGGAAAACCACAAGAGGCCAGGGTTAGAACAACACAGATATCTTGGAGCTTCATGCAGCCGGAGGCGATTGCAGAGATGGGAGGGGCAAGGCTGCAGAGGGATTTGAAAACAAGGGTGAGAATTTTAAACTCAAGGTGCTGCTTGACTGGAAGCCAGAGTTAGTCAGCGAGCATGGGGTTGCTTGGGAAATAAGACTCGCTGCAAATTAAGTCATGGGCAGCAGTGCTGTGGGTAATCCATATGAAGGGAGACCAGCCAGGGGTGCTCTGATCTCCAGCATCTGCAGTCCTCACTTTCTCCTAGTGCACTGGAATAGTTGATTCTCAGGGTAACAAAGGCATGGATGGGAGCTTCAGCAGCAGATGAGCCAAGACGAGGGCAAAATTGAGTGACATTAAAAAGTGGAGGGGGCTCCTAACGGCATGAATATGAAGTGAGGTTCACCTCAGGATCAAAGACAACACGAAGGCTATAAAAAGCCTGGTTTATACAGATCTTTTCCTGCAAGAAGGACAGAGTCGGTAGGTAGGAAACAAAGTTAGGAATAAGAACAAAAGACAATAGCTTCAGTTGTCCCAACATTTAATTGGAAGCCATCTATTACTGGTTGTTCGATCAGTCTCTGCAGCAGAGAATTCGGCAGCAGTAGAGACAAGGTGAAGATGCAGAAGAGTTGTGTGCAGTGAACTTCTCTGTGAAAACTGACACTGTACTTTCAGATGCTGTTGGCAAGGGATGGCTTGTAACTGAGAAAGAGGAGGAGCGAAAGTGGTCTCTTGCAGACCCACTACAGAGCAGCAACAACTGACATTTCTATGGCATCTTTAACATCATAAACTGTTCCCAAGAAACTTCACAAAAACTTGTTACTGAACACATAAGAAGGTATGGGGACAGATAATCAAAAACTTGCTCAGAATGATCTTGAGGTGAAGAGGTTAGAGAGAGAATTCCAGCATGAGGCGAAGAACTCTAAGGGCTAGCAGCAATTTAACTGTTAGAATTAGAATGAGATCTTATTCCCTTTCTAGATATTTGAGAGTGTGCAGAAACACCAGTTATTCTAACAAAATGACTGTGTTTTTGTCCACCCTTTTGAAGAAATCTGAAGTTCCAAGTTTAGGCTTAAATTGAATCTTATTGGCACTGCGCAACCTAAGCAATTGAGACTCCAAAATGAATACTGCTTTGGCTGATCCCAGCGATTGACCTGTACAATCTCACAACTTGTGCATTTGACCCAATACTGTGCTGAAGTCACATCTAGGAGTGACTGTTTGAGCAGAAGTGGTGGGAGGTTAAATAGATGCAAAATTTCACTGAATTACTCACTTTGCCACATGGCAAACATGTTCACATTAAAAAAACCTGTCTTTTATACATCAAATGGAGGAATCATCATTTATGCATTTGCAATGCCATAGAACCAGAGGAATCCTTATCCCATTATTGGACAATAATGGACAGGATATGCTGTATTGGTATAAACTGTCCATCCAGGGTGAGAACTAGATGGGGTCAGAACAAGAACATGGATGATGAATTTCCCAGGAAAGTGATGTCTTTGCAATGCAGTCAGTACCACAAACCAAAAAAAGCTTACAATACTGAATGAGGGCCTTTATTCCATTCTGTACCTTTGCAAATACACTCCAAAATTCACTACACTGCCTAACACAAGCCCTGTAACCCTCTAATTATTCAATCATCTTGTTCTTTAAGCAATGCAACAGCTATTGTGATGCCTAAATACTAACCAAGGTAATAGATAAAAAATATAGTCTATAACATTAAAGTATTATAGATTATAACATAGACAATTATAACAGTCTATAACTCAACCACACTTTGTTGTGAAATATTCCAAACTCCAATGACTGTCAACGAAAATATATTTTCCCTAAACTCTCCCCTCAATCTCCTATAAACAATTTTGAGTAGATGACTGCTCAGCAATTGCTTCCTAAAACTCCTACTGGAATCCAAAGGTTTATACTTTCAAATACATAATTACGCAAAGCCCAACAGAAGAAGTCTTTGTGACTGATTTATAAAGCTGCAATACATAAGCATATTGTTTAACTTTTTACCTTAATATTATCTGAATTTAAATTTAGACTTGGAACAAAAGTAAGAATGGCTACAAAAAGAGAACTTGTGATGAAAACATTGCTTATACCCACTTAAAAATAAAGATTATGCTGTATCAACAGTGAACATATCACAACATGTAACAGTGATTAGAGCACTTCTTAAATACCTGATCACAGAACAAGCTAAAAACTAATCTGCAAACTAAAGGCCTTTTATACAGCAGTTGCATTGCGGCTACTTAGCGAGACAACTGAAACAATACAGTGAAAACCTGAGAAGATCAGAATAAAAAATAAAGTCTGAATTGATACCCACCCACCTTTGGTTCAACAGGAGACCGGAACAATTTGCTTTAGCTCGGCGTTTCTTCGTATTCAGGTGGTGTGGTCTCACCCAGTTTTCACTGCCTTACCGCGGACTAACTAGATTGTGGGTACGACTATGATCAAGTTACTTACCCTTAATTAGCTTCAGTCCTTTGCCTCCTGGATGGAGAGGTACATTAAGAGAGAAGTAGGCATGGCAAGGGATTTGCCAGTCCCGTGCGCACCGACCATTGACAGAAATGTTACGCAATCGGAAATCACGTGACAAGAAGGTATGAGATACCGTGATCCAAGCAATAATGACACAGGGGAGCATTGTTTGTCAGTACAGTATAGGGAGATCAGGCAGGAGGAATGGAACAACAACAGAGAGACACAAAAGAGACAGCAGAAAGAGAAAAAAAAGAAAGGCTGTTAGCCAGATCAAAGACACAAAAAGACCGTAATAACAATTATCAAAATGATTCTGGAAATTCTGAAAAGAAGGGGAGGCTGTTAATTAAATAGCATTTTAGGCTTCAAACTATTTAGCCAGAAAGCAACCTTCATGTAACTTTGCAATTCCACCTTATCCTAACCTGCTGTGACAATTTGCCACTGTTGCCATGGAAATTCAACGCTCAATGTTTCCACTCCGTTAACTGATATCGATTCGACCAGTCACGGGCTGTGGTTCCAGAGCTAATCTCATAGGGTCTGTCCCAGTGTCTGCAATGTTCCAATTCTGCTCTGGCCAGCATGTATTTTCTTAATTAAAGACTGACTGGACTGAAAGCTGGACAATCTTGCACAACGCGCTCAAAGCAGCTGTTGCTTAATGGGCTGCACATGTAAAGGCTTGGTTGGTTTACTCATGTCCTTTACCGGAAGAGGTTTGTTGCCTTTGTATGATTATAAACACAACATGACATGGGTATCTCTTAAGTGCCTCTGAAGTGGACTGGCGCCTCACCCAATCATTTCAAAATAGGTTTGAATGATTTTGAAAGAAAGCCAACCACCCACCTCAACTGACCAACTCTCCTGAGAAACAAAGGATGGACAACTAATGTTGGCCTTGCTAGCATTGTCCAGAAGTTGAGAATGAGCTTGAAAATAACCTTTGTTATAAAGTCCAAATTAATTGTATACAATGAGATGTCTTTAATACAGCAGTAAATGCAAGCAAATGTTTCATGCAATATTAACACAACAGAACACACCTGCAATATTAACGCATCTTTGCCTTGCACATTGCAGACGCACATGCTGTGTGTGTCCTGCATTTTCTTAGATTAGATTACTTACAGTGTGGAAACAGGCCCTTCGGCCCAACAAGTCCACACCGACCCGCCGAAGCGAAACCCACCCATACCCCTACATTTATCCCTTACCTAACACTACGGGCAATTTAGCATGGCCAATTCACCTGACCCGCACATCTTTGGAGTGTGGGAGGAAACCGGAGCACCCGGAGGAAACCCACGCAGACACGGGGAGAACGTGCAAACTCCACACAGTCAGTCGCCTGAGTCGGGAATTGAACCCGGGTCTCTAGCGCTGTGAGGCAGCAGTGCTAACCACTGTGCCACCGTGCTGTTTATTACAGACGTCCAGCGTTTGCTTCCATTTTAAAAATCACAGTACAGTTTGTTCTGACAAGAGCCGTTCTTCACTTCTGACAGAATAGCATTTTACATCTTGGTAAAACACTGTGAATTATACATTATAAGCTCAGTGAACTCCTGTTGCAAAACCACAATTGACAGGAGCTGAAGTCGCACTTGGGCCTATTACGCCCTTGATGAATTGGCCTTGATGTTAGAAGAAAGAATATGAATCTAAATAGCATCTTTCATAACCTTCAAATGTTCCACACCACATTATGACCTATTAAATGATTTTGAGTTGAACGAAATGTGACAGCCAACTTGTGCATGTCAAACTGCCATATACTGCAATGATCAGACTTAGAAATTAAAGTTAAGGGAAATACTTAAATCCTGAATGGTTTCCTTCCTGTACTTCAAATAGGGCCTTGTGGTCTGTTAAATTCACCCACTGCTGAGTAAACAGCGGCAACACAATCAGTTGTAGTAACCTTGAGGTGAAAATTGGGAAAGCCTCAGGGTTGCGATACTTCTGTGTTCACTGATATATCATAAGGCACAACCGAGATTAGCTGAAATACCCTTCCTGACAAGAAAATATCGCTTCATTAATGTCTTGTACAACTGTAAAATGATGTCCCAATGCTTGTACTCAATGGTCTGACCTGGTCGTGTCAGACCAAAGGGCCTTTTTCCATGCTGTATACCTCTATGAACCTAATGTTGCCTTGATTTCTTGAACATCATTTTTGCAACCTTATTATCGTAATAAATTATTTATTGGTTTTCCAATTGATATTCTTTTCAGCTGAAGATATTCTTTCAAAAATAAAGAAAGGGATCAAAGGAAAGAAACAAAATGTATTTTGATAGAACTTTATCATATTATTCAGAAGTACTGGAAAGTAATTAATCAAAAACTATGAGCTCTCTTTACTATTGTTATATCAGTAAATAAATGTAAGTACTATTCTCAATCCCACAATTGTTTCAAGATTAAATTAAGTATATTTTAACGATTCAATTTTTCCAATGTTCAAACTTGTCAAACATTATTTCAAAGGTTTATTATCACTTTGCACAATGTTGGCTTAAAACATCATGCTGTGCAGTGTTGGGATCTGAGTTTAATATACACCCTCAAAATTTATTAGGGCTATCTTTTCCTTACGTATCCAGTCCTGGCCTCTCACTACTGTTTAGCAACACGCATTATTATAATGTTATGTGTAAGTGACTTTGCATAAATAACAGTAGTTAACAGAAGGTGGGTCATTCAAACTGGTCTACAGGCACCTATTCAAGATGGTCACCTTGAATGATCAACTTACTTCAATTAGGTTATCATGGCAGAGTGGTGGAGCTGAACCAGATATAGTGAGGAACACAGAATGTAATGGAGAGTTGCCCTGGGTTTCACATTTGAATTCTTTAGGTACAGTTTAGTGTGGTGCTAGTGGAGATCTGGTTTATTGCCCACGGTATTGCATAGGGAATAAAATCAAAGCCACAAAGAAAATAAAGCTGTTTTTGAAAGGCCCTCAGACATAAGGTTAAAATAAGTAAAAGTCATTTCATGGTTCTATTTATAAATAATAATGTCATTTTACTGATTTTCCATAGCATTGCAACGACATTACAAATAGCGTGAAGGGCACCTTGTTTCATTCAGTCTAAATTTTTATTTCCTTTGAGATTTGGTATTCTTGTACTCCTGCCTTGATCAGAGCAAGATGAAAGGTTTCAATGGCATGTCTCTTTTTTCAGCAACTCTCAAATTAATTGATAGTGCATCAAGAGAAAACATACAATGGATCAATTGCTAATTAACCTAGTGGGAGTTTGATAATTCTTTCACAATTTGAGGTACAAACAATAATGTGTTTTGTTCATCAACGCAAGATTACCAATCTACTATTCAGCTGCACATATTATACTTCCACACTTACACTTCCAATTTTTTTCTGATGAAGGGCTTTTGCCCGAAATGTCGATTTTCCTGCTCTGTGGGTGCTACCTGACCTGTATTTTTTCAGAACCACATTCTCGACTCTAATCTCCAGCATCTGCAGTCCTCACTTTCTCCTATACTTCCACACCAGCCTGTGTGCACACAGGCATCAGTTATTCTTCTACTTCTGTTTCTGTGTGCATCCAAATACCTCAGACATCCAAATAGCCAAAGCAACACATGGAAGCCTGAGACAATTGTTGAGTAAACTCTCTGTCCAATCTTTCATGAATAAGTTTCCACAGACTGGGGCAAAATACCTATCCAAAGTCATGCCTAGGATGTGGACATAATATTTATTACTGAATTCAAAGTCTTTTTGCCTAAGACCAAGTGTTGGAACGGAATTATTGCATCATTCAGACCTTTCAGTTTGGGGAAATTTATTAAAGATATTTTGAACATCTGTCTGTTTCTATGGGTTTGATTTTAATCTTTGAGGTGGTATTGGGGAAATATCCCACCTCACAGCTCTTGCATCAGTGATTCTCAGGTGAGATTTCATGCTGGTGAAGGGGAGTGTGAGGTATGAGTTAAGCTGAGGCAGAATTTAGAAACAACTACAGGGACTGCCAGATGCTGGCTTTTTTTAAAGTCTGCTGTGGACCTTTGTCCCAATTACAACAAAACAATAAGGACCCTTAGCCCTCAACCCCATATTCCAAGCCAATCCAATCAACTGCTGTAGCCCCTCTTATATTCCAGGTTATGCTAAGTCCCACCCAGACTGTATATCTAAGGGAGAGAGTGATGGCCCAGTCATACTACCACTGGGCTATTAATCCACAAACTCTGGTTATGTTCTGGGGGCTTGGGTTCAAATCCCACCATGGCAGATGGTTAAATTTGATTTTTTAAAAATCTGAAATTAACAATCTAATGTTGCTGATTGTTAAAAAGAAACGCTCTAGTTCACCAGTGTGAGGGCAAACTGACAAACATGTCGCAGTGAGGGGATAGGCAACAGGTTTGGGGGCCGAACACTAAGATCAGGGCAAAACCTTACAACTCACGTCTATTCTAATGCTGCCTTCTGCCAGTTTGAATCCTTCCCAATCACCCACAGGCTGACCTGGAATCTCAGAGAAATGTATCCTGGCAAGGACTGATCTGGGATCTGGGGCAAAAGGCCAAGTTAAATTACAAGTTCTGGAAAATCCAGGATGATTGGTCACACTGTCTCAAGGTCTCCAAGATTCTAAAAATAATGCTATATTTCTGTACAGATCTTCAACATCCATTGTAACGATGTAACATTGAGGCGTTAAGGTTAGGACATCGGTCAGCATTGTCCAGCTTCTTTAATTGATTCATTTACAGGATGTGGGTGTCACTGGCTAGGCCAGCATTCATTGCCCATCCCTAATTGCCCAGAGGACTGTTGCGAGCCAACCACATTGTTGTGGGCCTGCAGACTAGACCAAGTAAGGACAGCAGTTTCCTTCCTTAAAGGACATTAGTGAACCAGATAGGCTTTTCCTGACAACCATCAATGGTTTCATGCTCATCATTAAATTCTTAATTCCAGATTTATATTTATTGAATTCAATTTCCACCATCCACCATGGTTGGATTCAAAACCAGGTCCTGAGAATGTTACCTGGGTATCTGGATCAATAGCTGAAAAATGTGTTGCTGGAAAAGCGCAGCAAGTCAGGCAGCATCAAAGGAGCAGGAGAATCGACGTTTCGGGCATATGCCCTTCTTCAGGAATGAGGAGGGTGTGCCAAGCAGGCTAAGATTTCTCTGGATCAATAGTCTAGCAATAATACAACTGGTCGATTGTAGTTGACAAGGCTCTCAGCTAGGTCTGACCCACCTCCCACTCTTCAACCCCCCTCCACTCTCCTCCCTCCCACAACAGCGATTGGGTCCCCCTTTGGAAATGCATTGTGTACAGCATCACTGCAAGAGAACACACAGCGAAGTACCTGCCACATGCTTTGTCAGTGAAATGCTACTAATAAGACAGCTCCCACCACACACAAGGAGTTCAACCTGCCATGCAATAACAGAATTGAAAACAAAGAAAAAGGAAGTTTTTTCCAGTTGCGATTGCAGATGCACACTATAATCACCCAACATCCAGATGACAATGTTCAGACACAGAAAGCAGCAGCATGTACCATTTCTTTAAGTATATTCAAGTATATTCAAACATGTTCTCACAAGATAGTCCCCTCCGACACAACTGACTTGGTTCAGTATTACCACAGAATGAGTTCTCCTCTTTATTTATTGTTCAGAAGATTTTTGTTTTCCATGGAACCACAACATTATGCACTACTGAGTGCACAAATCTGATAAATCTCAGAAATCACTCTGAAAAACCTTGGTAAAAAAACACATTTTCAGTGTCAGGATATATTTGCATCAGAGACCTGTCCAGTCAGTCTGTTGCTTCAGGTTATATGCTGTTGTGTTTATACGCATCAGCAAATTTGGGTTTATTTTCACTTCTGTGTTAACAGAATAACTTTTTGTTTGGTAGCAAGAGCAGACTAAATGGAGGAAACATCTATGAAAAGCTTTTCTGTGAATCACAAATTCAGCTTTTATAAAATTGCTTATCAACCATTGTTATGGGATGTCAGATAAGATCTTGTGTACTCACATCATAAAGCAATAGCATACCATTCTAAAGTGATATTCAATACGCAAAGGGAAATATTTACTTTCCTAATATAAGAACATATTAAAGGCTGATAGTGACTCATTAACAAATGAAAAGGGCACGATGAGTTTTTGTTTACTTGCTTTCTGCAGCTTGACAATCCTGTTCCCAACATGTTGCATTAGCTTGCATTTTCACTTCATGCTGACCCACCAAGGTCACACAATTATTTAGAGGTATAATTTTCAGAGACCGTATTGATAGTTTGCAGCCCCACCAGCTGCCTGAATTGATCGTAAAGTGGGCTCTTCAACCTTGTGGTGGCATTATCTCCTTTATCCCACACAATGACAATGATACTTGCTTCATCTCTCAAATTACCCCATGCATTGTGATGAAGGCCATGCATCTATTATGAATCAGTGTTGCCATATCAGAATAGCCAGAATTGAACAAGTCAGCAGTCTTAGCTTGAACCCGCCTCCATCTTGAACTCCGATTTTAACAAACAAATCTCCAAGAATAGTTTCAGTAATGCAGCTACAGGTTTGAATGTTAGATAATGGCTTCATGATTTGTTCTCTGAATGTTGCAAAGATCAACGTGGATTGGCTTCTGGATCAACTCTTTAACTCTGATGCAACCAAAATGTTGAGAAAAGGGTGAATTTTCTAAATCTGTGTCAGCAGTGTACATCTGACAGTTACAGGCTGTGCACCTCAGGTTCCTCAGAACACCAGTGTCTTATCACTGATATGGACACCCAATATTTAGACTTTACCCCAGTTAGCAGACATAAGTAGATGAGTTTGGCATTATCATGCACTGTTGAAGGAATCTATTCTTCCCAAAGCTCAGCACTAGATTGATGGCACTTGGCCTTCTTCAGTGTTACGGGCAAGGTGTGACCTTCATACTGCTCTAACTTGAGAGTCTCCACACAAAGATTCCACTTACATTTATCTAAAGCGTCTTCCACAACTTCACGGCATCCCAAAGCTCTTTACAGGGAATTAAGTATTGTGTTATCATAGTTGCAATGTATAAAATCCAGCAAAACAAATTTGCACATTGCAAATTCCATAATCACAATGTGATAACAATGTATTTTCTTTTTTCTAAGTGGTGTCAGTTGAGGGATAAATATTCCTCAGGAGCCCAGAGGGAATTTCCTCCTCTTCTTTGAAACAGCCCGAAGAAAAATGTTAAGGTCCACAGTGTAGGGCATACCTCAGCTAGAAGATCACAAAGCCAACAATCCCCATTCTCTCAATAATGCTGGAATCAAGCCAGACTTTGAAATGGCCCTTGAACCTACAAGTTTCTGGATCAAAAGTAAAAGCCATTTGAATCTGCTCTTAGAAACAGGGAAGTGGAATGCTGCCTTATGAACATGTTCTTCAGGAATATTTATGGATTATATACTTTTTAAATACAATATTATTGACCATAATCAGAACAGCAAGTGGTCTCTTCAGAATAAAATAAGAATATCAAAAAGGATTACCTGAAGCAAGTATTGATCAAAAAATTCTTTCCAAGTTTCTAGTGGTGGTAAGACAGATAACCCAGACACAAGAAAACATGGAATCCTAATGAGATCTACTCAGCTTAAACACTTAAGAGGAAAATTTCACTTGTGCTGCCTAATTTCTGTTTATATCCAAATAATAGGTCTGAGTTTTATCTTTCCTTCAAATTAAGTTAAATCTTCACCAGTAAAACTGGCTGCTAAGCGAATCTTTACACTTTTTTTCCTTTAAACAATCCAATTTACAAGCAGTTAGCATGCTTAACTCCACTCATTTCAAAACCAGGCACAAATCAATACCAAGGGTAGAATTTTCTAGGCTCGCAGGAGCCACAGAATGAGTGGGAAGGTTTGGAAATTGAGGTGGGTGGTCTTTGTGTCAGATACCAATCCCCTCCCATCTCCATCAAGCAAAGTCTGGGTAGAAAGGGCCATTATCAACTTTTTCTCAACTGAAGGCCCTCAATGGTCAATTAATGGCTTCCCTCATAAAGAATCCACATCATATTTCAACTGCTCCATTTGGTAGTAAGTATCCCATTCTAAATCAATCTCTAAGTAAGGCAGTGTCTTCTGATTCTTTTAAATGCATCAATTAGTGACTATCTTATTTTTTACAACCCCTTGGCTGCGGACTCCTGCAGTTCTGGAAATATCTTCTTTAATTCCACCCTTTCAAAACCCTTCATAGTTTTAAAAACCACTATTAGATTATTTCCCTTCCCCCAGCCATTTCTTTCACAAAAATCTGTGTAAAATGGTTAAAGGAATTTGAGAAACCATAATAAATTTGAATACTTACTTGCCGCAGATGATGAAGGTCGTCGCTGTTGGTTGCTGGGCTGTGAGGGTGGAGGTGGGGGTGGAGGTGGGGGTGGTGTTCCTGTGGATGGCAAAGGAGGTGGGGGTGGTGTCCCTGTGGATGGCAAAGGAGGGGGAGGCGGAGGAGCAAGGACTGACCCAGTTTCAGGGAGTGGGGGAGGAGGTGGAGGAGCAGGTATGTCATTGGTGGTTTGCTTTCCTGGTACACTTCCATTCCTCAGTCCCTCCTGAGATACAAGAGAGCCCTAGTGAAAATAATTGGCAATTGGTGATTAAAAATACAGGTTACCATTGACATATGTAACAATTTGTACTTTAGACCCATTACTATTGTCATGGACGATTCCAGACTCCAAGATTTAATCCATTTATAAAAAGTAGTGATCACAAATTGTAATCTCCCAAAGCAGGAGATAGTCACTATAGTGGGGCACTATTTCACCGGAAAAAGACAGCAAATAGGAGGAAGAGTAGGTCACTTAGCTCTTTGAGACTACTCCACCAATCAACATGATCATGGCTGATCATTCGACTCAGCCACCTGTTCCCACTTTCTCCTTACATCCTTTGATCCCTTTCACCCCATGAACAATATCTAACTCCTTCTTGAAATCATCATTATTTTGACCTCAACCACGTTTTGCGACACTGAATAGCACAGACTCATCACTCTGAGTAGAGCGATTTCTCCTCCTCTCAGTCCTAAATCAATTACCCTTTGTTCTTAAATCTAATTATATTAGAGGCAGTTCAGAGTAGGTTTACTAGATTGATGATTTTTTTTATTGTTCATTCAAGGGATGTGTGTATCACTGGCTGGGCCAGCATTTCATATCCATCCCCAATTGTTAATAGTCAACCATATTGCTGTGGGTCTTGAGTCACATGTAGGCCAGACCAGGCAGCTCCTTAAAAGGACATTAGTGAAGCGAAAGGGTTTTCCAACAATTGACAATGGTTTCATGGTCATCATTAGGTTCTTAATTTCAGACTTATTTCTACTGAATTCAAATTCTGCCATGGATTCAAACCTCTGTCCCCAAAATATTACCAGGGTTCTCTGGATTAATAGTTGTTGTTGTGTCACCATAGTCTGCTCTCTCATTAAAGAGAAGCAACTGGTGGTGAGTTAACCTGAGGGCCACCAGCTCTCAGGCAAGGGAAGACGTTGAGAAGGAGAGTCCTTCATAGTAACTCAAACTAGTGATGAAAGTTGAACTTACACTGTTGGCATCACACTGGTCTGTAAACCAGCAATCCGGCCACCTGAGCTAAACCGATTCTCATTAATAGTCTAATGATAATACCAAAGGCCATTGCCTCCCTTTGAGGAAAGGTTAGTTACACTGGACTTGTTTTCACTGAGATTTAGAAGAATGAGGGTGATGTGATTGAAGTATTTAAAAAAGAATGAAACTTAACAATAACTTGGCATTGACTAAGACACTGGAAAAGACAACAGCAAACTCAGTCCTGTTGACCCCACAAAGTCTGTTCATCTACATCTGGGGCTTGTGCCAAACTAGAAGAGCTGTCTCACAGACCAGTCAAGTGACTGCCTGACATTGATGTACTCATGGAATCACACCTTACACACAATGTCCCAGACAATGCCCTCAACATTCTGGTTATCTCCTTTTCCACCAGGACAGCTGGAAGGTGTACATTTGGGAGGAGGTTGCCCTGGGAGTTCTCAACAGTGACTCTGGACCACATGAAATCTCACATCAGATCAAACATAGGGAAGGAAAACTCCTCCTGTTCAAACATAATACCCCCATCCCCTTGGCCAATGAATCAGTACTCATCTGTGTTGAACACAGAAGGACATAGAACGTACTGTGAGTGTCCATCACCATTTGTTGTCAGCAGCAGCACTGATCGAGCTGGTCGGGTCCTCAAGGATATGGCTGCTAGACCGAGTCTGCAGCAGGTGGTGAGGGAACCAACAATAGGGAAAAATATACTTGATCTCATCCTCACCACTGTACCTGCTGCAGATGCATCTACCCATGAAGAGTGACCACCATACGGAACTTATGGAGACAAAGTCCCGTCTTCACACTGAGAATTGTGTTGTATGGCACTATCAGCCTGCTAAGTGGGACAGATTTCAAACAATAAAGGGCCATCAACAAAACTGTACTTCACCACCATCTGTAAGATTATGGTCTAGTATATCAATATTAGCTCAGGACATTGTGAAAAGCTAGGGAAGAAATTGCGGGGTGTATGGCAGAGATACATTTGCATCCTCTTCAGCCACAGGTAAGGTGTTGGAGGACTGGAGGGTGGCTAATGTTGTACCTTTATTTAAGAAATGCTGCAAGGCAACATCAGGGAACTATAGATGGTGAGTCTGTCATCATGGTGGTAAGTTGTTGGAGGAGATTTTGAGAGACAGAAATTACATGCATTTGGAAAGGCAGGGACTGATTTGGGATAGTCAGCATGAAAATCATGTCTCACTAACTTGATTTGAGTTTTTTTTTTACTTTTTTTTAGGATGTGACCAAGAAGATTGATAAGAGCAGAGTGGTAGACACTGTCTACATGGACTTTAGCAAGGCCTTTGACACAGTTCAGCATGGTAGACTGGTTAGTAAAGCTGAATCACATGGGATCCAGATAGAGTTGGCCAACTGCATACAAAATTGGCTTGACTGTAGGAGATAGAAGGTGGAGGCAAGGTTTGTATTTTGGATTGGAAGCCTGTGATCAGCGGTGTTCACCTGGAATCAGTGCTGGGTTCACTGTTGTTTGTCATTTATATAAAATGATTTGGATAAGAATATCAGCAACATGGTTAGCAAATTTGCGGATGACACCAAAATGAGTGGTATAGTGGACAATGAAGAAGGTTATCTAAAAGTACAGCAAGCCAACTGACTGAGGAGTGGCAGATGGAATTTAATTTAGATAAAAGCAAGGCGCTACATTTTGATAAGATAGTCGAGGGCAAGACTTATGCAGTCAATGGTTGGACTCTTGGATGTGTTGGCAAACAGAGTGACCTGGGAGTTCAGGTACATAGTTTCTTGAAAGTGGCATCACAGGTAGACACGGTGGTTAAGAAGGCATTTGGCATGCTTGCCTTCAATGGTCAGAGCATTGAGTACAGGAGTTAGGATATCATGTTGTGGCTGCACAGGATGTTAGTGAGGCTACATTTTGAAGTACTGCGTCCAATTTTGGTCACCCTGCTATCAGAAGGATCTTATTAAATTGGAGAGGATTCAGAAAAGATTTACAAGGATGTTACTGAGACTGGAAGGTTTGATTTATAAGGAGAGGAAGGGCACTCTCACACTATTTTTTTCCCCTCGAACGTCAAAAGTTGAAGGTTGACTTTATAGAGGTTTATAAAATCATGAGGGGTATAGACAAGGCGATTAGCAAAGCTCTATTCCCAATAGTAGGGGAGTTCAAAACGAGAGGGCATAGACTTAAGGTGAGATGAGAAGGAGTTAAAAGGGAGCTGAGAGGCAACATTTTCATGCAGAGGGTGGTTCGTAACTGGAATGAACTGCTAGAGGAAGTCGTAGATGCTGATACAGTTACGACATTTAAAAGACATTTGAACAGCTACATGAACAGAAAAAGTTCAGAGAGATATGGGTCAAATACAGACAAATGGGATGAGTTTAGTTTAGGAAACCTGGTCAGCTTGGATGAGTTGGACTGAAAGATCTGTTTCTGTGCTGCATGACAATGACACTATATTCCCCCATTCAATCATTACCATCAAGTCAGGGAATCACCCCTGGTTCAAAGGAGAGTGTATGAGGGAGTGCCAGGAGCAGCACTGAGAAAATGAAGTGTCAACCTGGTGAAGCTACCAAACGGGACTACTTGCATACCAAATAGCATAAGCAGTAACTGACAGACAGAGCTAAGCGATCAACAAACCAGATCGAAGCTCTGCAGTCCTGTCATATCCAATCATGAACAGTGGTGGACAATTAAACAGGAGGAGTCTCCACTAATATGCCCATCCTCAATGTGGGGGAGATCAGTATGTCAGTGGGAAAAGACAAGGCTGGAGCATTTACAACAATCTTCAACAAGCAATGCTGACTGGAAGATCCATCTTGGCCTCATCTAGGGGTCCCCAGCATCACATGTACCAGTCTTCAGCCAATTTGTTTCAGTCCACGAGATGTTACAAAGCCACCAGAGGCACAAGATACTGTAAAGGCTATGGGCCCTGACAACATTCTGGCAATAGTGCTGAAGACTTGTGCTCCAGAACTACTGTGTTCCCTCGCAAAGCTGTAGCTGCAACACTGACGTCTACCTGACAATACGCAAAATTATCCATATGTTAAAAAAAAGGACAACTTGGTCAATTACAGCCTAGTCAGAATCATCAGGAAAGTTAAGGAAGGTGTCACCAATATTACTGTTGAGCAGCACTTACTTAGCGACAATCACCTGATGCCTAACTTGGGGTCCACCTGGGCCACTCACCTCCTTACTTCATTAATGGCCTTGCTTCAAACATGGACAAAAGGGCTGAATTCCAAAGTTGAAGTGAGAGCCCTTGAAACCGGGGTACATTTGACAGAGTGTGGCATCAAGGAGCCCAGCAAAATTGGAGTCAATTCAAATCAGAGGGAAAACTCTGCAAAATTGTTGAAGATCAGTTATCTAAGCTCCAGGACACCTTCAGTTCTCCAGAGAAATGTCCTAGGTCCAACCATTGTCAACTGCTTCATCAATGACCTTCTTTCAGCATAAGGTTAGGTGTGGAGATGTTCTCTGATGATTGCACAATGTTCAGCACCATTCACTCAATGTGGAAGTTATGTTTCCTCATATGAATTAGTCCAGAACTAGGGGCAGTGCTTTAAAATTAGGGATCGCCTTTTTAGGACAGAGATGAGGAGAATTTTATTTTCTCAAGGGATTGTGAAACTTTGCAAATGTCTCCCTGAAGAGATGTTGAAAGCAAAGTAATTGAATATTTTTAAAGCAGAGGTCAGTAGGTTCTTGTTAGGCAAGGGAATCAAATGTAATGATGGCAGGTTGGAAATATGGAGTTTGAATTACAACCAGATCAATGATGTTACGGAGTGGCCAGGCAGAATCGAGGGGCTGAATGGCCCATTTCTGCTCTTTCTTCATCCTCTTATCTCATTTAAATTTCCGGGTTTCTACTGTGAAAATAAAGCCTACATTTTATAAGTATATGATAATGATCACCCGAGTAAGGTTGGCAAAATACTTGCTAAAGAGATTTTCACAGGGAGTGAAATTTTGCACTTGGATCATCTCAAAGTATTTTATCTCCTAGGCCGGAAATATGATTGTAGTCACTGATGTAATATACAGGAATGCAACACCCATTAATGCACAGCAAGATCCCAGAATCAGAAATAAGTTAACAAACTCGATAATCTATTTTTAGTGAAGTTGATTGAGCAATAAATTGCAAATGTTGAGGGTGTAAGTTTGCTCGCTGAGCTGTAGGTTTGATATCTTGACGTTTCATTAACTGGCTAGGTAACATCATCAGTGGCGACCTCCATGTGAACTCAAGCTGTTGTCTCCTGCTTTCGATTTATACCTTTCTCCTGGATGGGGTACCTAGGGTTTGTGGTGATGTCATTTCCTGTTCGTTTTCCGAGGGGTTGATAGATGGCATCTAGATCTATGTGCTTGTTTATGGCATTGTGGTTGGACTGCCAGGCCTCTAGGAATTCTCTGGCATGTCTTTGCTTAGCATGTCCCAGGATAGATGTGTTATCCCAGTCGAAATGGTGTTTTTTTTTCATCCGTGTGTAGGGCTATGAGGACTATGCAAATATTGAATCACATGACTTTACCATTGATATTTTGTGGAAACATCTTCTCCACGTCTACTCTATCCAGGCCTCAGTATTCTGGAAGTTTCAATAAGTCACTCCAATCATTTTAGTTTCAAAACATAATGAAAATGTTATTATTTAAATTACATACAGATTGATCTAAATCTGATGAATTACAAAAATGCTTCTTTGGTTGATTATCCACAGGTTGCATTTATGTAAGATCTGAAGGTGTATTGCTATCTTAAACTGTAGAAAATATATTCACAAATAAATTCTTTCACCAAAATGATTATCGTTTACTCAACAATGTGGAATCTTTCTGCACTAAGTTGGCAGATATGTGTGCACTGGGGAATGAGTAAGAAACAAAGATTCAAGATGGGCAAAATCAACGTGGCAGCTAGAGCGGGTCTTGCACAGACTGGCAGTTCCTCCCAGTGGTTGGAGATAGTGGTGGACACAGCTGTTCATGGCAAATGGAGGCAGTGGTGGTGGCAGCAGCATGGGCATCCTCCTGGCATTTGGGATTGGAGGCAGCGGTAACAAACCTTTCAAGATGGAGGCAATATCTCTGAGGAGGGCAGCTGGTGTAGGACTCTTGGTGAGATGGTAGTGGCCACCTGGTCTGGCAGTGGAGCAAGGGACTCTTGGCTGCAGTAGGCCCAGAGCAGCGCCAGCAACGTGGTATGCCTGGAGCCAGGATTTCTGGCATCACCGAGTTGGCAGCCAAGGGACTCCTGATTGCGGAGTGAATGTGGGTTCAGCATGGGACTTGGCAAGGGCATCAGTATTGGCTTCAGTAAGGTGGGCCCTGTGGCAAAGAGTTGGTGCCTAATGAGTGGGGACTCCTTTGTTGGTGGGTCTAGCACAGCCTGCGGTGAGGTGGTAGGGGAGGGATGGCAGTGTAGGTGTTGTCAGCGAGTTGGTTCAGTGATCAGGACTCTCTTTCAGTTACATCTTATATAGTTTAACAATAGTTTGAATATTCTTAAACTATTCAAAATAGTGCCAGATTATGGTGATAATTGAAGCTGTCCATTATTTTACTGTATCATTCAAAATTGAATGCAAGTGGCAATAAATATGGGCAGCACGGTGGCACATAGTGGGCGGCACGGTGGCACAGTGGTTAGCACTGCTGCCTCACAGCGCCTGAGACCCGGGTTCAGTTCCCGACTCAGGCGACTGACTGTGTGGAGTTTGCACGTTCTCCCCGTGTCTGCGTGGGTTTCCTCCGGGTGCTCCGGTTTCCTCCCATAGTCCAAAGATGTGCAGGTCAGGTGAATTGGCCATGCTAAATTGTCCGTAGTAGGTAAGGGGTAAATGTAGGGGCATGGGTAGGTTGCGCTTCGGCGGGTCGGTGTGGACTTGTTGGGCCGAAGGGCCTGTTTCCACACTGTAAGTAATCTAATCTAATAAATCATTTATTCACACTCAGAAAAGATTATAACTACCTTTAGATGTTGCTACGTGCAAAATAGACAAAGGGCTATTCAAAAATTAAGATTAATCAGCTTGTTAAATGTGGGATGAACCTGGAATTAGAATTTACTTCAATCCTGTTATTTGTGAGCAAATATGGAGCAAAGCTGATTGTCCTGGAGAATATCCATCCCTCAATCAACATCACAAAAACAGACTGTCACATCATTATCACATTTATGGCAGCTTGCTGTGTGCAAATTGGTTGCCAAGTGTTACAACACCGACTATACGCTGAAAACATATTTATTTATTTAGTTAAAAATGACACAATACCAGGTTATAGTCCAACAGGTTTAATTGGAAGCACTAGCTTTTGGAGCGCCGCTCCTTCATCAGGTGTTGGACTATAACCTGGTGTTGCGTGATTTTTAACTTTGTACACCCCAGACTAACACCGGCATCTCAAAATCATAACATCTTTATTGGTTACAAAACATTTCAAACAGGAGTGATTTTGCATGGATATACAATCAACCCCTAAACTCTGTTGTGAAGAAAAAGTGTGATTTTGGTGATTTTGGGATATTGAGCTTTTCAGAGAAGACTTGCATTCATGTAACATGATTCTCAGATCATCCCCAAAGCATCTGCAACAAAGGAAGACATTTAAAAGTGCAACCACTGTTGTGAGGCAGCAAAGATTTGCTGCTGATTTTAAAAGACAGCACATGCTAATACCCATGTAGTTGCATATCAGTGATAAGCCCTCCTTCATAAAAATGCGCAACATTTTGTATGATCTGTAAACATAGGAAAGATTACACACCCAAATTGGAAGCAGTGGAGTTTTTTTATTGAAAAGCGCAAGCCAAATGGTGGTACAACTATCAATCGGGGTTTTTAGCAAGAATGGAGTAAGGTACAAATGGAGACACGTCAATGTTTCAGAGGAAGAGGTGAATGATCTTGATAGGATATGAGTTTTGAAACTTAGCTCCCATAAGAGCAGTAGGTTGCAACAGGGAACAGGGTAAAATCAAGGTCAGGTGGCTGGAAGACAGTTACTGGCTACAACTTGAGATTGAGAGGAAGATGGCACTTGATGCATGTAGCTCCTCACAATAGGTGAGAGGATAAGGGAAATTTGAAGGAATTTGCAGCAGAATTTTGCCAGAAATGAGTCATGAGTTAACTTTACTTTCCCACAGGCTGCAGAACATTGGAAGGAAGTGCAGCAATCCTCCAGCCAACTCTGGCAATGGACACGATCTCAAATTACTTCAAATAACACTTGCAATCTTTCACCTGGACTGTTTAGTTTTAAAGAAACCTGTCCTGTATTTCCTAGCTGTATTTCCCATATATCCTGTATTGTCACTGGCACAGTGGTTCACAGCATCAGGGACACAGGTTCGATTCCAGCCACTCTCCCAGTGTCTGTGTGAGTTTCGTCTGGGTGCTCTGGTTTCCTCCCAAAGTCCAAAGGTATGCAGGTTGGATAGATTGGCCATGGAAAATGCAGGGTTATAGGGATAGGAGAAAGGGTGGGTCTGGGTGGGATTCTCTTCAGAGAGAGTCGGTGAGGACTCGATGGGCTGAATAGCCTAGTTCCACACTGTAGGGATTAAATGATTTCTCGGAATGATGTAGCACTGAAGGAGGTCATACAGCATTGTGTCTGCCTTTCGGATAACTTCATCATGTGAGCCCTTACTAAGTTAATGATGTTCCAATAGATGGATGAGTGTGTTATTTCAAATAGAAGTCAGAGGAAATTCATTGAAACATATTAGTACATTGGGTGTTGGACTGGGGTGTACAAAGTTAAAAATCACATACCAGGTTATAGTCCAACAGGTTTAATTGGAAGCATTAGCTTTCAGAGCACTACTCCTTCATCAGGTGGATACGCTACCAGACGAAGGAGCAGCACTACGAAAGCTAGTGCTTCCAAATAAACCTGTTGGACTGTAATCTGGTGTTGTGTGATTTTTAACTTACTAGTAAATATTCATGTGGTGACTTCAACCAAATAGCGAATTGCTCCACTTTTCTGTTGTGTTTAATTCCAGCCACAGGCTGGCACTAAGCACATTCCAACCAGGATACTGCAGTTCTTGTTACCTTCACATAACAGTACTGCACTATAAATTTTTAATTGTTAATACAAAAATGAATTTAACCTTAATTTGATATCATGTGGAACTTAGAAGGGAGTGAAATGAATCAAGAATTTATTTTGTCGACGATTTATTCTGGATCAAGGTTGACCCAGTTCCCATGAAAGGTCGTTGACTTGTAACATTAATCAGTTTCTCTCTCCACAAATACTGCTTGACATTTTGGGTGTTTCAAGCATTTTCTGTCTGCACTTCAGCTTTTGCAATAGTTTGCTTTTGTTTACTACCTTGTTACTCTGGCTTGGAGGTTACCCACAATCAGGGTTTTAGATAAACACTTTGTTTAGCTGTGTCATAGAGCAAACTCACCTCCTCATTGGGAGCCATTCCACTCTTCTCCTCTGCGTCGTTTCCCAGACTCTTATAGTAATCTGCCGTGCTGGGCTCTTTGTTAAAACTTCTTGATTTTCGATTTGATTCTACCCTCCTCAGTCTGTTTGGATTTATTTCATTGAGGTTTAACTGTATGTGGAGATAAGGAGGATGGAGGTAAAGATCAAGAGCCAAAACCAAAGAAGTGAAGGCATATGTACATATACAGCAGTTCATCCACAAATACAGTTCATCCACTGTAAATTATGGTCAAACTTCAAACAGTAAAGTACTAGCTGCATTCAGATACAGAACAGCATAGAGTCTAATGTTTATCTGTGTAGTTCAGTCAGGTTGTAGGATTTTGGCATTGTTGAGCTGATTGTCCATACTTGCCTCATATATGTTCTAAGAAGGTGTGTTGCTTTGAAGAGATTGTGTTGCAACTAAATAATTACTTCTGTGGGAATTATTAGTTAACAACTCACCGAAGAACAGAACCACACAGAGAGATTCCTTTCTCTAAAGATCAGACAGTGCTATTCACTGATGACCACAGCAGTTCTTCCAGATTCCTGGCCTCAGCATATACCTTAAAATACCTATGATTTATCATTGATGAAGCCATTTACACATCATTTCAGCTATTCATTTTCTCAATGGGCCACTTTGGAAATTTGACCCAAATTGCCTTAATGTAATTCCTGTAGCTTTTGCACATGCTGTCTTAACTTAGCCTCTGATGGAACAGCTAATGAAGACAGCCACAATGGACGAGGATAATGTAATAAGTGAGATTTATCAGGTAGCCCTTCCCCACATGCACTACACCTCGGGTAGTCCTTCAAGTGAGGCAATGGCAAGCCTGGACGTTAGCTGGGATCTGGTACAGGTCCTTGGTGGTTAGCTGAAACCAATTGCATGGTGTAAAGCTAACAAAAACGGGTATTCAGATCTTGCTGCTGGACCACTAGGAGCAGCGCGATGGCTCAATGGTTAATACTGCGGTGTCACAGCACCGGGAACCCAGGTTTGATTCCTGTCTCGAGCGACTGTCCGGAGTTTGCACAATGTCTGTGTCAGTTTCCTCCCCCAGTCCAAAGATGTACAGATTTGGCCATGCAAACTGCCCAGTAGTGTGCAGGCTAGAAGGACTAGGGATGGGGAGTACAGGATTACAAGGTACGGGTGTGGGTCTGGGTGGGATGCTCTTTGGAGGAGTGGTGTAGACTTGATGGGCTGAATGGCCTGCTTCCACACTCTAGGGATTCTACGATTCACATTTTGGAAGGGTGTGGGGAGGGTCACCCTATTGGCTGTGCCAGATCTAGCTTTATACTTGAAGGGCAGCTAGTCTTGCTTTGTGGAATTTTTTTTAAAAGGAAATCTCTGCTTTTCAAATCTCCAACATTTGAATTTCAGTTGCTGCAGCAAATGAAGATGTCCCAAAGCCAACACAGAACGTACCTACATTGTGACACAGGTCAGTTGTTGGCATTGGTGGTTTCACCTGAAGGTATGGTGGATGATATACACAATCTCCACTATCTCCACATTGCATTGCAGGCTGCTTCCTACATGCCCTCCCCTTGGGAACTTGGATATGTGACACCACTTTAAGGATCGGCTCAGCCTCTGAATTGTATGCTGCCCCTTTAAATATGGGCCTAGCATCCTGGGTTCTAAATTTCCTGAATCTCAGTCCTACAGTGTCAGCTCAGTGAGTTTTGACAGAGGAAACAATGCCAAGCTCAATCCAGTGCTCTATGAGCTAGTGTCCTGCAGCCTAAAGGATTCTAACAGTGAGTCATGGAGGCCACATGTAAATCACCAGCTTCCACTGGGCAGGTTAGATTAGTTTCACTACAGTGTGGAAACAGGGCCTTCGGCTCAACAAGTCCACACCGACCCTCCAAAGAGTAACCCACCCCTCTCTAACTAATGCTCCTAACACTATAGACAACTTAGCATGGCCAATTCACTTGATCTGCACATTTTTGGACTGTGGGAGGAAACCGGAGCACCCGGAGGAAACCCAAGCAGACACAGGGAGAACGTGCAAACTCCACACAGTCGCCCGAGGCTGGAATCGAACCTGGGACCCTGGCGCTGTAAGGCAGCAGTGCTAACCACTGAGCCACCTTGAAAATTTAAGAGACAGGTGCAAATTTCATTAAATTAGAGTGGATTAAATTACATAAAATTGTATTTAAGATCTATGTAAATTGGTGATTCAGCTCATCAATGTACTCCTCACTGCTAATGGGTGAGTGTTCCATTTTCTCACCCTCCCAATGTTGTTGGTTGCTTACAGGTTTGTCACCACTTACACAGTGTGACACATGCACTCCTTACACAATTCTCCATGTTCACTTATCACTTTGCCCACTCAGTGGGCAATGAGCTCCGGCCCTGTGCGTGAGTTTTTTTTAAAATCGATTTGACCAAGGTGTGTGGTTAGAATGATTACTTTCTTTTCATTTAGCGAATTCCAGAAAGTGAGTACATCCCAGGAGATTGTGCTGCATCATGTTATTGGAAAGCTGTTTTGTCCCTCCTTTCATTGTGTTTTCCGCAACTATCCTCAGATGATATTGAGGAGAATAGGCTCAAAATTTTCTCAAAATTGTTCCTCTCCTCTTCGTTCACCTGTTTAACAATTACCCTCAAACTCTTACAAAAAAAACGAGAGAATTGTCAATGCTGGAAATCAGAAACCAAAACAGAAATTGAGAATGAAGTTATAAGCAGGTTTGGCAGCATCTGTAGTGAGAAATCATAGTTAACGTTTCAGGACGAGTGACACTTTCAGTTCTGAACCCAAAATGTTAACTCTGATTTCTCACCACAGATGCTGCCAGACCTGCTGAGCTTTTCCAGCAATCTAGGTTTTTTTGTTTCCCTCAAACTCTTCTTTGCCCTTAGATTCTTTCAATAATGGAATATGGATATTGACAAAGATGATAAAATGTACAGCACATATGATTGGTGTCAGACATGTGGTGTGGGCCTCAACAGTTAAGGTCACCAGCTATCACTAGACTACACCTTACATTAGCTGCATGATGATGCACCTTACCCTGACAATGTGCTCGCAAAAGGTATCTGAATCATTCCAACCTGGTTAGCTTCTTGGCTGAACCAGAAAATCTACTTGGAACCCCATTGCTCCACAATAACTCCAACTAATCCTACCATCCAAATAATAAGAAACAAACAGCAAATAAAATACAGAAAACTCTTCCTTTCTTCAGGACAGATCAACAAAAAGTTGAATTCTAGGAAAGGAGGGACCCCCTCATTATTCAAGACACAAATGCTCAGTTCTCAAAATGTGTTTTGTTCTTGGATATTTCACAAGACCATTGTAGAGTAGTCGGAAAGCTCCATCAAGTTGGTTTCTGGACTTTGTTCACTATGCCTCTATGAAACAATGTGAAATACCAGCAGTTAAGGTTCAGTCTCGACCCATGATCCCTACATGACAATCACAAACTTCATAAACCTGTCATACTCTAATAATCAATTAAACTTCACACCCTCAGTCTGAATGGATCTTATTGACTAGAACTAATGTGTTTAACTGCTCATCCATACTCAGATGGATTATTTTGGTAAAGCCAGTGGAGGGAGTAGCCAAATTGTCCAAGATTCTGGTTGATATTGCAATAAATATTCTCTTCTTTACTTCAGCAATTGCCTTTCACAAAGTGCACCTTGGTGAATGCCAGATGACCAATGAAATGACACCTTTTGAATGTTGAATATTCTATATAATTTGGAATGTTGAAATTATCAATTTAGCCCATTATATTCCACACATGCCTCTTTCCCTACTGCTTCATCTATCCTCATCAGTACATCCTTCCAATTCTTTCTCCGCTGTATGCTGGCTGGCTTCCCCTCAAACGTCTTTATGTCACTCACCTCAACTACTCCCTGAAATGGCATAGTTCCACATTTCAATTACCTTCCCATTGAACAGGATTCTGCTGAATATCTTATTGGATTTATTAGGCTCCATCTTATATTTAGTTTTGGACTCTTGCTAAAGGAAAACATCAAACTTATTAAACCCCTGGAAGTAGGTTTGCCCACTGAGCTGGAAGGTTCATTTTCAGGCGTTTCGACACCGTATTAGGTAACATCTTCAGTGAGCCTCCAGATGAAGCACTGCTGATGATTCCTACTATATATAAATAGAAAGCAGGAACCGTCAGCAGTGCTTCATCCGGAGGCTCACTGATGATGTTACCTGCTATGGTGTCGAAATATCTGAAAATGAACCTTCCAGCTCAGCGAGCAAACCTACATCCAGAACCTCAACCTGAACTACAAATCTTCTCAAAACCCGTTAATAAACCCTTCCTAAATTCAAACACAATTGTCAGGTCACCCTTGAGCTTGTTCTTCTCTGAAGAAACAGACCAATCCTGTTCAGTCTTGTATGAGCAAGAAATCCTCTCAGTCCTGGTATCATCCAAGTAGTTGTGTCTCCTCCAGCGCCTCTACCTTCTTGTTTGTAATTTGGAGAACCCGTTTATTACACTCAGAGAGTGATCAACACGAGGTTTAACAGAACCTCTCTGCTTTTCCTATCCTATTCTGCTTTCACTAACTCTCCAAGCTACCACAAGAGAAGCAGAAACTGGCATAGAGATGCCAGAGGATTGCCATTCCTTGCAGAATTGTGCCCCATTGGAAACCAGCTCTTTTGAGAGAAGAAGGGAAATTAAATGCAAAGAGCTAAGCCCTCAGACAGGTTATAGCATTGAAGATTCTCAGGGAATAATTTGCTGGGATACTCTGGGGACAATGAGCCACACCTGTCACCGACAGGTATCAGAAAACCATAGACAGACTGCACACAAGCTGCTCAAACGTTGGGCATACACAATGGGTCACTACTTTTACAGGAATTCACTCCACACAGGGATAAATGGCCAAGAATTCATATTTTAAGAGCAACATAGAGAGATGTGTGAGACAGATTTCAGAATTTTCACTGTTCAGTGGAAAAAAAACATTAGCTCCGTGGGCCCAGAAGGGACTAACGCCTGAAAACTGATGATAAATCATAAATCCCAAGAGAAGACCTCACACGATAAATAAAAATACATTATGTAAACCTGGCCTGGTGAGGTACTATAGCTTTGCAAAAGTCAGGCTCCAAATCCAATCACGTGACATTTCAAAGCCATGGTGTTGGATTTGTAAATGCAATTCACAAAACCAGAAATGGGAGTGTGCACAACCTGCTTCTAATTAATTGTGAGCAGGATCTAAAATATAATTCACATTAAGTTCCAAAACAGCAATTTCATTTCAAAGTGACAGATTAACTCTTCAAATCCTCTCAGGATAAAATGCTACATCTTTCTTTGCCTGAAGCGATTTCCAGTGTTTGGAGAGATTGTTATCATTCTCACTAAAAGTTTAAAATGCAAGGGTGAGGAAGGTTGCAGGCAAAACGATGAGAGCAGACAGCTCCCTCCTGAGCCTGTCTGAATGCCTTTGCCCTGTCATCCAGTTCTGATACGGACTTTTCCAAGCATGCAAATGTTCCCTCTTGCAACAAATTGTTTTTCTTCATATTTGAAAAAAATTGTCGAGTAATTTAATGCCAGGAGGTGAAACTTGGCAGAGTGAGTGCAAATGCAAAGCCAATCAGTGGGATAATACATCACCGTATAGCTTGTCTCCTTAACATTCTCAGTATCAGTGGGGTATGCACCTGGAAATTAATATTGAATGTAACAAACGTAGTGCAATAATCATGGGGAACTTTACATCACTAGATATGGGTTATTTAAGGTAGATTTTGGAGCTAGATCAAAAGGTATGTTAAACATTTAAAATAGAGTATTAGATTCATAAAATTGTACAGCATGGAAACAGACCTTTTGGTTCAACTCATCCATGCTGACCAGATAACCTGAATTAATCTAGTTCCATTTGCCAGCATTTGGCCCATATCCCTTTAAACCCTTCCTATCATATACCCATCCAGAAAAATGTAATTGTACCAGTGTCCACCACTTCCTCTGGCAGCTCATTCCATTCACACCGTGCCCTGCTTGAAACAGTTGCCCCTTAGGTCTCTTTTACAACTTTCCCCTCTTAGCTTAAACCTTTTAGTGTTGGATTCCCCTACCCTGGGAATAAGACCTATTTAATTTATAATTTGCAACAAATATTCAGTGCTTCAATGGTTTTAAAACAAAATCTCACAGCAAATATGGTCTGACCATGAGAGGTTAAAGATACTGCTTTAGTGTGTCATGAAAGCAGGAAACCTCACTATATAAAGTTTATTCACCTGCACACACACAACATGGGTGCTGGAGAAAAAATAAGCATTACCGCAGTTAGGCGGTAGTGTGGGGGAGTAATAAAAAAAAAACAGGAGTATCAGGGGTTCTGTTCACTCTAGAAACCAGCTGTGTCCTAGGTGGGTCAGTGTAAGGTACTATACACGTGTAAATACAGGGTGACTTAGTGATGGGATACCAGCCTTCATGGAGATATTTCAGTGGCACTAGAGACAAACGCACACCTATGGAGATCCATTTTCAACAGTCATCTTTGACTTGGGGAAAGCAATTCTGAAATCATTCCGCTATTTGGGAACAAAAGAAGAACAAAAAAAAACAACATTCATGGATAAGCGCTTAAAATGTTATAATATTCAAGGCTATGGGCCAAGTGCTGAAAAGTGGGGCTAGTGTCGATAGGTCAGCACCGATTCAATGGGTGAAAGGGACCTTTCTGTGTTGCATTACTCTACAATGATACAGCAAAGTCTTCAGAAGAGGCCAGAATTCAAGCAAAACTCGACAGTCACTGCAGCTACTTCAGCTGTACAGGTTAAACATTGATGAATTAATTAAAATAAATCCAAAATTTATTCTAAAACTAGCAGTTGTGAAGTTACCAAATCATTCGTCCTGTTCTAATTCACAAATGACCATATTCTTAAACAGAAACGACCTTAAACCCTACTCATTTCACTATGTACCCCATCATGCCACAAGTGGTGAAGCTCATGCAATGATTTTCTGATCCCTATCTGTAAGTAGCAAATGAAAACAGGCGTTTGCCAACACAAAGAGGATATAATAGACTCTGCTCCTTCATCCATTCTAATATAAGGTTTTGCCACCTTTGTTCGGTATTTGAAAGCACAGAGGAAGTAATTCAACGTAAAGGGATCTTGGGGCAAAGTTCAAGAGAAAGAAACGTGATGTCTTAAAAGAATGGCTAAAAATGGTGAAAAACATTGGAAATGAAGATTAGACCAGGTCACAAAAGTGAAAGAAGTCACTGTACCAGATCATGTAAACACTTATAGGCGAGAACGAGGATTTTGAAAGTGAATGTGGAATCAGTACTACCTGCTCAGAATTGAGGTAATAGAGGCTGCAGGTAGAAACAACATGCACAACACCAGTTTAGCAGGGTTGGAGTTTATGGAGTGCGGAAGTTAGGATGCCAGCAAGAACAGCATTTGTAAAAACCAAGTCGGCATTATTAAAGGAATGACTGAGGGTATCTGTGACAATAAGGCAGAGAAATGCATTATTACAAAACAAAGGGAGAAGGCGACCTTCTCAATGGGATTGATTCAAGTACTGGTAAAAACAAGGACTGCAGATGCTGTAAATCAGAGTCTAGATTAGAGTGGTGCTAGAAAAGCACAGCAGGTCAGGCAGCATCCAAGCAGCAGGAAAATCGACGTTTCGGGCAAAAGCCCTTTATCAGGAATAGAGATTCAAGTACTCCTGAGCCTTCCTTCATGAAAGAAAAGACAGCCATCTTATCAGTCCTTTCCTGATAAGTATAGTCACACATTGCAGGTATAAGAACATAAGAAATAGGAACAGGAGTGGGCCATTCAGTCCCGCAAGGCTGCCCTGCTATTCAACAAAACCATGGCTGAACTATCCTAAACCTTAATTCCTTTATCATGCCAGCTCATCGTAAGCATCAACGCCCTGATATTTTAGAAACCTATTTACCTCCTCTTTAAATATTTTCATTGATCTAGCCTCCACAATTTTCTGGAGGCATGAATTCCAGTACATCACTACCCTCTGGGAGAAGAACATAAAACAGTACAGCACTGGAATGGGCCCCTCAGCATACCATGTCTGTGCTGAACATGTTGTCATTCCAAACTAAATTCCTAAAAAATTCCTTTGCATCTCAGTTTTAAATTAGGGTCCCGCTATTCTGTAACTACAGCACCTAGACTGACATCCCCCCACTGGTGGAAATTTTTTGAGAGGTCATTTTTCAAGGTTTTTCTGTATGAATCTCCTCTGCACCCTCTTCAATCTTTGCATAATATTCAATGCCTATGCTGCGTGAACTTAGTTGTATTCCTTGACTTTTTAATGGGTGAATTGTTTGAAAAGTTTAAAATATTAATACAGATAAGCTATTTCGCTCTATTGAGGGAATCAAATGTGAGGGATATAATCTTAAAATTATAACCACCCCATTTAAAAAGAAAATCAGGAAGTGATTTCTCCATATAAAAGTCATGAATTTCTGGAATTTTCTCCCATTAAAAGGTTAGAGCTCTGAGGAACAATTGGAGCTTTTGAGGCTGAGATTGGTAGTTGCATGGGTCTTGAGGGATTATGGAGCTAGATCAATGGAATCAGTACAACAATTAAATTGAAGGACAGAACATGCTGATGGGCTGAATGGCCTATTCATGTTCTTTATTACGGAAAGTATCTCATTTCCTAAACTACAAAAATTTAAACTACTCTCTTTACGATGCCAATTTCCTTCTGTCAGTATTTGCAGAAACAGAATTATTGTCATACTCTTAATGCTTTGGGTCCTGTATCTAAGGAAGGATGTGCTGGCTTTGGAGATGGTCCAAAGGAAGTTTACAACAATTATCCCAGGGAAGATGGGTTTGTCATATGAGGAAAAGTTAAGGACGCTGGGTCTGTACTCGATGGAGTTCAGAATGATGAGGGGAATCTGGTTGGAACATACAAAATACTGAGGGGCCTGGATAGAGTGGACATGGAGAAGATGTTTCAACCAGTGGGAGAGACTAGGACCCGAAGGCACAGCCTCAGAATGAAGGGACAACCTTTTGGAACTGAGATGAGGAGGAATTTCTTCAGCGAGAGGGTGGTGAATCTGTGGAACTTGTTGCTGCGTAGGGCTATGGAGACCAAGACATTAAGTGTATTTAGGACAGAGACAGAGGAGTTCTTGATTAGTATGGGGATCAAGGGTTACAGGAGAATACAGGGGAATAGAGTTGAGATACATATCAATCATGATCAAATGGTGAAGCAGACCTGATAGGCTGAATAGCCTAATTCTGATCCTGTATCTTGTGGTTTTATGGTCTTTTGTCACCGAGCTCTTTCAAAAGCTCTTTTCACATGTCTTTCCAAATTCTCTTTATCCTTTGTACTTTATCGTACGATTGGGGAAGCAGTTAAAGCTCAGCTACAATTGTGATAGTGGCCATGAAGGCAGACCATGACTAAACTGCAACACTGTCAGGAGTTCCAGCTTTCGCAAAGGATGATAAATCCTGTCTGGTTGATGAAATAATCTGAAAGTCTTGGAAGAAACATGGAAACCAAACTGCACCCAGCAATTCGATGATTGAAAAATATCTTGAAAAATACATTTTACCGCACTGCGGTGAGGGCCTTTTGGGGTTAACTGGCAGACCATATCATTACAATTTCACTGAAGGTAATGCCCTGGTGGTAATACTGCTCGACTATTAATCCAGAGACCTAGGTAATGTTCTGGGGACGTGGATTTTAATCCTGCCATGGCAGCTGGTGGAATGTGAATCCAATTAAAACCTGGAATTAAGAAGCTAATGATTATCATGAAACTATTGTGATTGTCAGGGAAAATCCATGTGGTTCACTAGTGTTCCTTAGTAGGGACATGATGGCTCAGTGGTTAGCACTGCTGCCTCTGAGCACCAGGGATCTGAGTTCAATTCCAGCCTCTGGCGATTGTGTGGAGTTTGCACATTGTCTGCATGGGTTTCCTCCCACAGTCCAAAGAATTGCGGGTTAGGTGGATTGGTGTCCAGGGATGTGTAGGTTTGGTGGATTAATCATGGAAAATCCAGAGGTACAGGAATGGGCTGGGCCTGGAAGGTGCTCTTTGAAGGGTCAGTGTGGACTCGATGAGTGAATGGCCTGCTTTCACACTGTAGGGATTCTATGATTTAAGAAATGAAACTGCCATCTTGACGTGATCTGGTCTACATGTGACTCTGGGACCACAGAAATGTGATTGATGCTCAATTGCCCTCTGGACAATTATGGGATGAGGAATGAATGCTGGTCTAGCCAGGAATCCCACATCCTTGGAATGACTTAGGGGCAGGCAGTAAATGCTGGCTCAACCAGTGATACCAAGTGAATGAATAAAGACATTTAGAGGCAATATCACTGGGAGCACACGTGGTCAACTCAGAGGATGTGACTTCCTGTGTTTGTAATGACTTACAGTATGTGATGCACTCATTTCTGAGCATGGACTAGGCCCAAAACACACCAATTTAACAGCAACCAACCAAACTGGTTCCCCTACTAAACTTGTGACAACCTTCTTTAGGTGTCTGAACAAACTGGACCTTTACTATTAACTTCTGCCCAACCATGCAAATATCTTGACATAAGACGGGGCAAGGATTCAGCTTGGTTCTAAGTGCTCCCATACTTCAATCAATCATTATCATAAAAACGAGCCAGAGCATGATTCAGCAGTTTTAAAAGCAAAAAAAAAGGAGAGAAAACTGAAATGGCGAAAGAAGCTTGAGGGCTGCTGAGATGGATTCGGAAACAGTGTGCAATTCCCTTTATCCAAATGTACAACACAGTTTCTTGGCTTACATCTGCAGGTGTCTGCTGGTGAAATAATCGGTTGTATGCACTGCTCAGAAGAAGCAGTATTCAAAGAGTTAAAACAATGAGCGAGTGTTTGTCTATTAAAACAAACACAGCTGCAGCTTCCACAATAGCCTAGCCTACTCTTTGGCAATACATTAAAGCAGTTAAGCAGAAAGATTTATATTTATACAGCATATTTCACCACTTTGGGACATCCCAAAGAGCTTTACAGCAAGCAATGTAGTTTTCAAATGCAGTTGCTGTTGTAGGAAATGCAGTTGTCAATCTGCACACAGCAAGTTCCTACAAACAGTAAAGAGTATTACTGAGTATCTCAGTCATAACCATAAAGCAGAATGTACATACAGAAAGCTTCATATTTTAAATTGTGTGGCCCTATCCTTTACAGACAGAAAGAACATGTGCACACAGTACACCTGTTTCAACTAAAACAAAAGGTGACCAGACACTCTGGTTCATTTCTCAGGGCAATGCCTTGTCCAATCAAAGCCAACCTGCCTAATTTAAAAATGAACATGGATTGGCAGTTAACCATTAGTCTTCATTGAACTGGTGCATTCTCCATGGCAACACTTTTACAAATGGGTTTCCTCCAGGTGCTCCGGTTTCTTCCCACAATCCAAAGATGTACAGGTTAGGTGAACTGGCAATGGGAAATTGCCCACAGTGTTCAGGGATGTGTAGGTTAGGTGCATTAGTCAGGAATAAATGTAGGGGAATGGGTCTGGATGGCTTATGCTTCAGAGGGTTGGTGTGTACTTGTTGGGCTGAAGGGCCTGTTTCTACACTGTAGGGATTCTATGAGTCAGAGACCACGTGCTGAACTCTCCTCACACACAGTATAAATTTGGTTGCTCCCCTTATTGATATTGTGAATTGTCCTGATGTGTGCCAGATGAAACACTTCAACAAAATGAATCTTTTTTCAGCAATAATCAAGTGCTGTCCTATCAAATGACTATTTGTAAACAGCAATGGGTTAATTCATCGAACAATCTGCTTTTAGTGATACTGATTGAGGGCTAAGTACTTGTTCGAACACTTGATGGAACTCACCTATACTTCTTCAAATTATTATCATGGGATCATTTATATCCACCTGAGGGAGCAACTGGGCACAGATATAGTCTTGTCAACATCGCTTATAACCAAGAAAAAACATTTTGAATAAGGTTGTTGATTTAAAGAGAGAGTGAATTAAACCTGCGTTTCCCCTTTCACTCCCCTTTGCACCATTTTGAAATCAAAAGTAGGAAGGTTATGCTGCAGTTACATGATTGTATGTGCAAACTGATTTTTGGTAATCCTGTGTAAATGCATTGGAAGCAGTTCAGAAAAGGTTAATCAGATTAATACTTGTAATGGATGGGGTTTTAAAATTTTCTTCATTCATTCACAAAATGTGGGATTGCTGGCTAGGCCAATGTTAATTGATGTCCACAGGGCTGTTAAGAGTCAACTATGTTGTTGGTAGGTCCAGAGTCACATGTAGGCCAAACCAAGAAAGGACAGCAGTTTCCTTCCCTAAAGGACATTAGTAAATGAACAGGACTTTCCTGATATTCAACAGCCGTGTCGTGGTCATCATTCTATTGAATTTCCATGGTGGGATCTGAACACAAGTCCTCAAAACATTACCTGGGACTCTGGATGAATAGTCTAACAACAATACCATTAAGGCATCACCTCCCCTTTGCTTATGAGGAAAGGTTGGTCGGGTTGGGCTCAGATATGCTGGAATTTAGAAGGGGAGGAGGTGACTTGACTGAAAGGCTTTTGCTCCCAACGTCGATTTTCCTGCTCCTCGGATGCTGCTTGACCTGCTGTGCTTTTTCAGCACCACTCTAATCTTGAAATATACAAGATCCCAAGGGATTTTGACAGCATGAATGTGGAAAGAATATTTGGTCTTATGGAAGAATCTAGAACTAGGGGTCACTGTTTAAAAACTGAGGGTCAATTATTTAAGACAGAGATGAAACATTTATTTTTCACAGACATTTGGGAGTCAAGTGTCTGTTCCTGAAAGTAGAATCTTTCCCGACTCAGGCGACTGACTGTGTGGAGTTTGCACGTTCTCCCTGTGTTTGCGTGGGTTTCCTCCAGGTGCTCCGGTTTCCTCCCACAGTCCAAAGATGTGCGGGTCAGGTGAATTGGCCATGCTAAATTGCCCGTAGTGTTAGGTAAGGGGTAAATGTAGGGGTATGGGTGGGTTGCGCTTCGGCGGGTCGGTGTGGACTTGTTGGGCCGAAGGGCCTGTTTCCACACTGTAAGTAATCTAATCTTTGAATATTTTCAACACAGAGATGGGCAGATTCTTATTAGGCAGGGGAAAGTTTGGTGCCTGAAGTAGGTGTGAACTGTCCTTGAGATTACAATCAAAATTAGGCATGATATCATTGAATGGCGGAACATGCTCGAGGGACTGAATGGCCTACTCCTGCTGTTTGTTGATACAGACATATTCTATAGGTTTTGTTCCTTTGTTACATTTAAGATCGTGATTTAAATGGAGATGATATGACTTCTGTCTTATTCTTCACCCTAATAGGTATTTTCTGATGTTGATGGTAATGGTTTTGAGGGAGTTAATATTCATGTTTCATTTACTCCATCCACTCACCATGTTTGGGTGGTGATAGGGAATTCTACTTTATCTTTCAGATGGTGCAGATTCCCCACTATCAACATCCTGGGGACTACCGTTAACCAGAAACTGAATTGGAATAGCCACATATAGATACTCTGGCTACAAGAACTGGTCAGAGCCTGGGAGTACTGCAGCAAGTAGCTTACCTCCTGAATCCCGAAAGCCTGTCTACTATCTCGATGGCACAAGTCAGGAATGTAATGGAACACTCCTCACTTGCCTGGATGAGAAAAACACTCCAGAACTTAATGCCATCCAGTAAGAAGCAGCCCATTTGATTGGCATCACACTCACAAGCATCCACTTCCTTCACCACCAATGCTCAGGATCAGTAGCATGTACCAACTACAACATGCACTACAGAAATTCACCTTGGCTCCCCTGACAGGACATTCCAAACCCACAACCACTTTCACCTAGAAGATAACAGCTACAGTTACCAGGTTCCCTCTAAGCTAATCACTATTCTGACTTGGAAAGATATCAACATTTCTTTACTGTTGCTGTGTCAAAATCCTGGAACTCCCTCCGAAAGGAATTGGTGGGTCTACCTATATTAAATGGACTGCAGAGGTTCATGAAGGTAGTTCACTACCAGCTTCTCAAGAGCAGCAAGGGATGGGCAATAAATGCTGGCCCAGCCAGCACACCACATCTCATGAATAAATTTTTAAAAATGCATCTGCATCAGTTCCCTAAGATCCTTAGTAATTATGTTTGAGGAATTGTATTTGCACTTATCACTATCATGCAATTAAGGTTCTTGTTATTAAGAATAATGCCTCTTCTGGAGATACTTCACAGTGGTGTATCCTTTAACACTAAATCTGTAGTTGGACCAAGGATAACACCAAGGACAAAGGAGGACTGATGGCCATGAACTATCAGAAACAACTCTTACCCTCAAATCGTGGTCGAAGTGGCAAACACCCCATGGTCCCAGAAATAGTCATTTGAAGAAGTGTTTCATCCCCGACACCTGGGTGAAACTACTCATGATGAAGAAGATAAAAAAAGCGAGCTATTGTTTGGGCTGTTATTTCATTCAGAACTTGCTTGTATGCACCAGTAATCATTCAATCACAATTACCATACAGGAGGTGGTCATTTCAGTTCTCTGAAAAGGGCTATACAATTAGTCTCACCACCTCTGCTCCTTCCCTACAGCCCAGCACTTTGACCCCCTCTTTAAATCTTTATCAAATTCTATGTTGAAACTGCAGTTTAAACTGCTTCAACCATCCTATCCGACCAGATCATGACAACACATCCTTCAAGCGCCTCTCCCTCTGAACGGAAAGGAGCTATAATCTGAATATGAAAACTGTCAACTTGTCTTTCGGGCAAGCACATAAGTTAAATAAATTTGAAATTAAAAGTTAAATTCCAAAATGGTTCCTTTCAGCCAACAATAAGGGGAATGAAAGCAATAAGTTCTCACCTGCCTGGCTCAGCTTTACTCACTTATCAGGCTTTAGGACCACAGCACATCCTGCTTTAGAAAGACAATTGTCACACACTTCTGAGTTCCATCTGTGAATGGAGCCTCCAGTTGAGAGGTAGCCACAGCTTTGCATTCCCATGTTAGCAACTAAAAGGCTTTTGTAATACTTTACACCTGCCGATATTAACCCACAAGTTGTAATTTTGCCAAATGGGAACAGGTTGTTGACATTAAACAGCGTGTCACAGGAATTTGTTAATGATGCATCAGAGTTTGCAATGGACAGCCAAGAGGCTGTGTTGGGTTGAAGGCTTGCACTCTGTTCTGGAAGTGCAGCACTGACCAGTTCGGGGTAAGTGGTTCCAACGCAGTGGCTTTTGAGGGCCTTTACAGGCAGAAGGGAAAATCCCAGATCGAGGGCCCCCTCCCTGTAACTGGGCAGCCAGCAGCAGACCAGCTGCATTTAGGATAACCAGGCCTACATATAGCCTAACCCACCATCCTTAAAAGAGACCAACTCCCTTTTGAAAGGTGCTACTGAACAATGTACTGATCAAGGCATCTCCTGCAAACGTCCAGAGTGCCACCTACCAAAGGCCTTAGAATCAGGCAAAAATGAGTTTCTACTCACTTAGATTTTGGACATTTTTATGTTCCCTTCACACCAAGATTTGTCTTTTCAGCCATCAGCAAAAGTTCACCTCATGAAGTGAAACTATTCCCAATGGGTTTGAATTCCCACATATCCATCGTAAGACCATAAGACATAGGAGCAGAAATTAGGCCATTCAACCATTGAGTCAGTTCCGCTATTCAACCATGGCTGATATGTTTCTCAACCCCATTCTCCTGCTTTCTCCCTGTAACCCTTTATAATAAAGAACCTCTCTATCTCAGTCTTACATGGACAGAAGGCCAACAATAGGGTCCATCTAAAATGCAGCACTTTTTATTTTTCCATCAGAATTCCTAGGTTAAATCAAAGTCACACATTGCATTAAAGAAACCATCGTTACTTCCCTATTCTACTGCCTGATTACTTTTCAATTGAAATCACACAGAGGTTAGTTGAATGGAGTGGTGAATCAAATCCAATTACAACAGTTCAACAAAGTTATTGACATTAAAACTACAAAGCCAAAAATACAAGCATTGAAAAGAATATCACAGTATGAATTTTCAGAGAAAAACATGCTACATACAACCCTCTTCCAAGTCTCACTGCAATATTCCTGGAACTAAAATTCATCAAGCTCTGTATATTTGTACAGAAATTAAATCTGTTAAAAATCAAAATCTGATATCTACATGAACCTTACATTACCAACAAAGTCTCTGTATCACTAGAATAAGAGAAGGATGTAAGAAAAGGACAGAAACATTCAAATGACATTGCAACTCGAGTGCAATTTTGATTTATCTTTGTAGCATTTCAAATGGAATGACTCATTGTAAAGATAATTTTAATCAAACTATCTTAGTTAAATTGGGTTTCACTTTCTCCCCCAGGTGTTCCAGACACAGAAACCAAAACATTCATGAATCTAAAACAGGCACAATGTTAAGATAGGTACCAGGCTTGTAAACTGAAATGTTTTTCTTACCTGAGGTTGCATGGGCATAGTCTAGAAGCTACTGATCCTTCAATAGTAGAATTGTACAGTAACCCAGAGTTGATACCTGAAACACCAGCTACACACTAGCTACCTTCTACTGTTACCATGACCCTAAATATATTATTTAAACCTATCAGCTGAAATGTCAATGACATCATTCATACTTACTGCCCAATCAAGTTCCTCCTTGCTTGTGTGCAAGGTTTTTTTTCCTTTCTTTACATATTGAACAATAAATAATGGTTAAGCTATTGTCTCCCTGTGCACTCCACCTCACTGAAGACAAAACATGTAGAAATGAACATCAGAGAATATGCAACAAAGGCCCAATTACAGAGATGAACCCGAATGGACACAGAAAAGAGAGAGAATCCTTGATGCCAAAGCTAAGAAATTTGTGGACCACTGCCTCAGGAACATTTTGTGATTGATCTTTGCACTGGGTCAAGTTAACTAATATCAGCCAGAGGGCCAGGAAGCAACAATGTACCTCAATGTCTTTGACAGACAATTAAAAAATTAACCACAGTAATCACCATCGACTGCTGTGTTGTGCCTTTACCTGGAAAATGTGCATATGGGACAATCTCAAACCACGGGTTCAAAGGCTCAAGTCACATTCCTGATCCTGCTGCACAAAACCCAGCCTGACACTTCAATGGGAGTGCTGCACTGCCGAAGGTGCCAGCTGAGATGTTAAATTGTGTGCAACTGCATATGGAAAGATCCACTGGCACTACTCAAGGATGAGTAGGAACCTTGGCTCCTTCAATATATCAGTGTTGGCTGAGCCTTCAGTTATGATGTGCACTCACGATAGAACTCTCGGCCTTAAGCTCCACATTTTGTCACAATCCCTTCCACTCCCAAACGTGCATCTTTAACTCTTCATTTTGTAGCAATTCTCTCAACATCTTGCTAACTTTAGGGGAGGTGATGGCCTAGTGATATTATCACTGGATGATTAATCCAATGACTCAGGTAACATCCTGCAGACCCATGTTCAAATCCCACCATGACAGATGGCAGAATATGAATTCAACAAAGCGTCTGGAAAAACCCATCTGGTTCACTAATGTCCTTCAGGGAAGGAAACTGTCAACTCTACATGTGACTACAGACCCACAGCAATGTTGTGGTTGATATTTAACTACAACTAGAGACAGGTAATGAATGCTGGCCCAGCCAGGAGCACCCACATCCCATGAATAATTAAAGAAAAATTGTCCAGTTCCTCTTCACAAACTGATTTGAAGAATTTTGTTCCATAAATATGAGGAATTAATGTTGACAGGTACAAAGAACAGAGAACATTCTAACCAGTTCTCCAAGAGTATTCATTGCAGCAACAGAAACCAAATAATGGACTCGTGTGGTTAAACACATTTCCTCAAAGAACACTCATCCAGGCAAGTGGGGAGTATTCCATCACACTCCTAATGTGTGCCTCGTAGATGGTGGAAGGTTGGGGAGTCTGGAGGTGAATAACTTGCTGCAGTATTCCTAGCCTCTGACCTGCTCTTGTAGCCATTATGTTTATGTGGTGAATCCAGTTGAGTTTCTGATCAATGATAACTCCCAAGATGTTGATTGTGGGGGAATTCAATGACGGTAATGCCATTGAATGTCAAGGAGTGGTGGCTAGAATATAAGCAGAATTGCATGTTTTCCTTTAAATGATGCCATGGAGTCTTCATTGAACATTTAACACATCAACAAGGCAGGATAAACTCCATTCACAATGAGTTCAACCACCTTCTGGGTATTCTGTTCCTTGAAACGAATTCCTTCACCCATATTGCTTAGTAATAGTCATTGTCCCTACTGGGGTTGGCTATTTATGGCTACTCAAAGGATATTCATTTTGCAGACCCAGTCAGTGACTGTCACAGGCTGAACCAGGCTCCAGTTCTATGTTTCAGCCTGAACTGAGTTTTCAGCATCATATGTGCGTCATTACCAGGATCACCCTATTCTATAGCTGCAACAAAACCCAACTGCAATTTTAAAATTCCCATCATTTCCTCAAACCTTCCAAGCTCTAGCCCTCCCCATCTGTGATCGATCCAGCCCCAGAATTCAGTAAGTATCAGCACTCCTCTAATCCTGGCATTTGAGAATTCCTGATTTTAACCATTCCACTATAGGTAGCCATGTCTTCTATTGTGGAAGAACAAAGCTCTGGAATGCATTGCCTAAGCTTCTCCAACTCACATTATTTTGTTCTCCTCCTGTAAGGCACTCCTGAAAACATATCTCTTTGACTACGTTTTAGACATCTGTCCCACTGAAGGGAGGTGATAGCCTAGTGGTATTATCACCAGACCACTAATCCAGAGACCCAGGGAATGGTTAGGGATCTCTGACTCAAATTCTACCGTGGCAGATGGCGGCATTTGAAATCAATTTCAAGTAAAGCTGGAATGTACAGTTTGATAATGAGCAGGAAATGATTGTTGGGGGAGAACCCACCTGGTGCAATGATGTCTTTTAGCATCTGGTCTTGCCTTCATGTGACTCCAAGGTTAACGCAATGTGATTGACTTTTAACTGCCCTCTCAGCTGGCTTAACCAGCCTGTATTCTGTGAATGAATTTTAAAATTCTCCTAATACGTGTTAGTATTATTGTTTATTTTCTGATGCCTTGAGACTTATTATTTATTAGGGGCACCATATAAATATCCAAATTGTTGTTGTTATATTTGCGCACTGTATGCCAACACTTCCCAACCTTTTTCCTACTGTGATCCTGTTTTGAGGCTTGCCATACCTCCTCAGGGACCTTTTTCTGGGAGGAGGCGAGGGTGATGCAGGAGAGCAGAAGACCATTAAGAGAGGGGAAGGGAGGGGGGGGTGGTTTGATCATTGCAGTGGGAGGGGTGGGTCAATCCCAAGTTTTCACTAGACACTCCAACCCCGACTTTACGATGCTCTACTGAAAGCAACAGTGCAACTTGTCCCTACAAATTATTAAATACTGACAGAAGCAACTTTTGTTGTCCTGTTAATCTTCATTTTGAGTGCTAAGTACCTTGGAAAGTTGTTAGGTTTTTGATTGTTATATAGGGGTCAATGCTACTCTCAAAAGTACCTAATTGTTGTTTTCCCTTTCATCTCCCTTCAGTAATCACTCTCCCTTTCAGCTTTTGTTTTGTCACATAACTGCATTGCTTTCTCTCTGATGACCCAATTTAAAAGTATCTTTTTCCCGAATAATGAATTGTCACCAAATACTTGCAGAAGGGAATTTCAATTTTTAATGAGCCGAGAGCTCACTGGAGCCCTGGTCAAAGCCACAAGGGAAATGCTGAGCCAGACAGAACCAGATAATTACACGAAGGACTAATTTGACCAAACATCATTTACAAGTAATTTTTTTTCAATTAATTAGATTGATCGTGACAAATGGGAACTGCACAAATACAAAACTTCAAGCCAACCAGACTGGAAGAACCAGCCCCTTCCTATCTTTTCCTCTCTCATTTAAAAGAAAGAAAACTTGTATATATACATTGCATCTTGAATGAATTCCAGATGTCTGAAAAGCACGTCACAGGTTTCTCTCTTTGACATGCCGTCATTGTTGTGAAGTGGGAAAGATGGTAGGCCAATCCTGATCAGTAAGATCCCAAAGGTAGCCCTGTGACAATGACCAGATAATCTGCTTTAGTGAATGTTGGTTGAGGGATAAATGTCAGCCTATTATAGTGTCATGGGTCCTTCCACCTGAGTGGACAGACCGAGCCTTTATTTAATGCCTCATCGAAGGGCCTCAGTTAAATCTCTCATCAAAAAGACAGCATCTCCAACTGTGCAGTCCTCCACCCATTCATTGTGATAATGTCAGGAGCGATGTATTTCTCTAATCTCTGGAGTGGTAGCTGAAGCTCCAATCAGTTGACACAGGGGAGGAAGAGCTACACACTGAGGGGCACTGATGACACCAAGATACCAACATCTCCATTCCCAGAGCGGAAATGTGAAACTGCAACTCCCAAAAGGTTGTTGAGGCACACCTGAAAATTCCAGTCTTTCGAGAATGTTAAATTCTAGTTCAGCAGCAGATTTAAAGGCCACAGAACCAAGATAGATAGATTCAAGGCTGGCCTGGTGTCATTAATGACTGAGCAATATTGAGGGATGAATGGGATCCCTCTATTTAAACATGTTATGTCTAATGTGGGCATCACTGAAACTGCCCGATAAGTTCCTTCCAGCCACCAGGACACCAGTAGTTGAAAGAGGATCCTATTCCCCCAGCTCTTTCCCTATTGCCCTAGAAAAATGGTCGAATGGCCTTGTGTTTCCCCGCGTAGATTACCCGTCCCTAAATGTGAATCTAACAGCACTGGCCGCGGGGTGGGGACAGGGCACTCCTAACCCTCCACTTTATTTTTTTCCAACGAAAACTGTGGGCCATCCACTTTCACATTAAACCAAGAACTTGACCGTCCTCCAACAGTTCCTCTGTGTCACTCAACAAGGAACCCTCAACTCACATCAGTTTATCCAGTCATTATCACATTGCTGTGTGTGGGAGCTTGCTGTGAACAGAATTTCCCATATTCAAACAGTGACTACACTCCTTGTGTTGCAAAAAACTTCAGTATGGTGTAAAATTGAGAAACTGGATAAGTGCAACTCCTTGCATGATGTTGTTGCTATACTGATGTTTCATATAAACTCTGTATTGAAACAGCATCAACTCCCATTAGCTTTCTGCTTCACCCAAGTTCCAAAAAGATTATGCAACCAGTGCAGGTCCTTGAACAAGCAGGAAGACTGAGACTGACGACATTCCCAGGCCGAGAATTAAATGGAATGAGTTATTTTGTTATATTAGTACAGCTGTCTGCATCAGGTTTGATGTTAATTAAACAGTGTAAGTTTTCCTAATGGGGCAGAGTGTTCAGTCAGTGCTCACTGGTCAATAAATAAAAGCAACTGATTCTCACAACAACCCTGAGGATTCCTGCTACACTTAATGGAACTTGACAAGACTGATTGATTGTTTTGACACGATCAGCCTTGGACTGCAAATGGGAAGGGGAAGGGGAGGGAGGGGGTGAGGGGGGAAGGAAGGGGAGCGGGGAGGAGGAAGGAGGGAGAGAGGAGGGGGAGGGAAGGAGGATGGGAAAGGGAGGAGGGGAAGGAGAGAGGGGGAGGGGGAGGGGAGGAGGAAGGGAAGGGGAAGGAAGAGGAGGGGAAGGGGAAGGAGGGAAGAGGAGGGGAAGGGGAAGGAGGGAGGAGGAGGAGGGGGGAAGGGGAAGGAGTGAGGAGGAGTAGGATGGAGGGGAAGGATGGAGGGGAAGAAGGGAGGGGAGGAGGAGGAGGAGGAGGAGAAGGAGGGGAAGGAGGGAGAGGAATCGGGAGGAGGTGGGGAGGAGGAGGGGAAGG